>NC_134367.1:68667779-68975826 GCF_035582795.1 Mycteria americana
TGAGATTTTGAAAGGAAACCTTTTTCTTGAAAGCTTATAAAGGAATATTAAGTGCCTACTTAAGTTCTTTTTTATTTAAATACCACTGAAAAAAAGGGAGAAAATTTTTCTAGTTCTGGGAGGCCAGGTTCTGCTCACAGGTGTGTTTGATTTCTTACTTTGGGATTAATGTGTATTTTTCTGAGGGAAGAAAATAGTACGAGGAAACTTACACGTTTATTACTGTTAAATCTGAATCTAATGTTTTTATACTGATAAGGCAGTCTTGGAGAGAAAGCTAGGGACCATTAACACGTGTGCTCTCTATTTTAGCCCAAACCAATAAAAATTTCCCAGAAGACTGGAATTCCCCTACATATCTTGCCCCAGAAAGGTCTTACTGCTAAGCAGATTGAACGCATGCAAATGATTAATGGCAGTGACCTGCCAAGAGCATCAACACAGCCCCGTTCCAAAGACGAGAGCAAAGAGGATCGCAAAGCTAGAAAACAGGCAATAAAAGAGGAGCGAAAGGTACACCTTATTTTAAATAAAACCCTGCAAAAAGTTGTTATATTACCTGAATTCTGTCTTATGAACTTTTTTAAAGTTCATTTGTTCTTGTGTCTGGAAATTAATGGGAAAAACTTGCTGGTCTCAAAGGACTAATTATTACTTCTTTAAAAAAAAATCTACTGGAAAGGAAGTTAACCTCATAATTTTGTCATCCTAATTTCCTATATGGAAGTTTTGGTCTGTTATTGTGGCCACTATTACATATATAATTTCAGAAGGAGCCCTCATATTTCCTTATTATCTAAGGAAGCAAAGAAAACAGTTTGGATGTTTAAGATGACACAAAGTGAAAAGTCTCTGAAAGAAATGTGGAAAATCTAATTGGCCACAATGATATACTAGTTGTTTTATTTAGGAACAGAAATTGCCAGCATATTAGAAGCTTCAGCTAATTAAAGATGATAATCCTGGTGGTACACATAATAATTTGACTACTAATAATTAGTGCGATAAACAATATTATTGTCCAGATCGCTGCTGTTTTCATGATCTAGAACTGTTAATTAGAATGGTTTCTTTTTGCACGTTATGCCTATTTTGTAAATTATTCATGTGCACAGGAACGCAGAATGGAGAAGAAAGCCAACAAGCTAGCCTTCAAACTGGAGAAAACAAGGCAAGAAAAAGAGTTGCTCAATCTGAAACAAAACATTCAAGGACTGAAGCTGTCTTGACAAAACTGAGGAACTTATCGTGGAAACATCCTTAAGTTTTCATTTGTATTGAGGAGGGAACTGCTAACTCATAGCTCTGCCAGTCATGCTCAGAGGGGGTTATTCAGATGTTACTGCAACCAGAACCAGTAACTTGTCATTCCTTCTGAAATGAAGTTATACATAAAACAATGTATTAGTGATGTCTAGTCTGTCATGAGTGACATGGCAACTGTTGCAAAGTTTCATTACAGTAGAAATGTATTAAAATTATAAAAAAATACTTTTCTTACAATCTATCACTGGACAAAGTTTTATATATATATTTGTTGAATGTATTTAACAAATCAGCAGAATCCTACAGATTTTATCTGATTAGATTCTTCTATTAAATTATTTCAGTTTACAAAGCAATATATCCATTTATGTCTTCTCTCCCTTATACTGATGATTGAATATAGTGCCTTGATATAGCACAGTTTTGTAAGTCAAGGAGTTTTCACCCACTCCTTAGGTTTTTTTCTGGGTTGGTTTTTTATTGTTTGGGTACTATTACGAAAGATGTAAAATAACCTTTTGTAAACAGAGGTGTCTGAAAAGCTGTTGTGTAGCTAGACATCCCTGTTACCTAACCTGAGTTTTAAATTTCTTAGCAAATAAAATCTGTCGCAACAAGTGTTGCAGTAGTCAGTGACCCTTACTGTTGCTGTTGAAATCAGCTTTGCTGAAAGTACTCAGTCTCAGTAGGATGGCAAACAAAACAGCAGATACTTAGAAAAATACTGTATATTGCAGATAAACGTTGTCTTGATTTTCCTGAAATACTGTTCTTCAGGTCTTGCATTCAGTTTGATTTCATTGAAATACAAACTTAAGACCCACTGCAATTGTTGCAGAGACTTTCTGAAGATGAGCAGAGGGCCAGTATCTTTAGGCTTGGTGTGATCTTTAATTCACATGCACAGTACAGAAACTTTTCTGATAGTGACCAGTCCATACACGTGAATGAAATGAATAGGACTTGTAGTCAATCCTTCTGAATCCTTCTGTATTTCTAAGAATCCCTCAGCTTTAGGTCTTTAGGACTATAAACTGAGCAATCATCTGCCTTTGGGTGAAGAGTTAACCATTTTAGTGGTAAGGAACACAGTAACCAACACAGCAGTAGTGTGACTTGACTACTACTAAATTCAAAGCATCTTAAATATTCCTTAAATAGTTTTGTGAATACTAGGTGGAGACAAGCTAACAGAAGGACTGATGAGGCCTTTTAATGTACAGAAACAATTCAAAGTACTTGTTTTTATTGGAAGAAGGCTTTTATAATATATTTTAATTGATAAAGGAACATGGTTTTGGGAGAAGGGAATAAACAGGCATTTAAGACTACAAGTCTCTTGATCACTGCTTGGAGAACTGAAGTGTCAATACAGTATTCACATCTAGATTAAGCCTTCATCTTCTAAAATTGTTCAAGAGTCTGTCTTAACCAAATCAGAAGAAACCATCGCTAAGATTAGAACAAGTTTCAGGGTTTTCATTTAGCTGATCTCTGTACTAGTTTTCACGCTTCGCAGGCTTAAGCAGGGTCTGCCTGTGTCATAATTGTTAATTATGTAATTGCTGATGCACGGTAACTTGAAGTGAGAGCTTTTGAGTAATGAAGACTGACCACCTAGTCCTCTGACTCCTGATAACAACGCAGAAGAGGAAATTTGAGAAACCATTATATTGAGATGAGTCAGATACCAGGAAAGGAGTTAAACGGAACAAGTGAGTAACAGATGCTGTTCAGTGGTTTGGGTGGAATGTGATTTTGTGATTTACTGAAAAGGAGAATCTTTTACTAAAGACAGCGCCCATGTTCTTTACTAGTCCTTAACTCATCTGCCTTTGTACATGTCTGAAGTAACTAATCTATGGCAAATTGTCCTTTTTCCTGATTTCTCATTGCTGATTCAGTGATACTGTGCTTGTACCTAAATTCCTTTAAAAAAAAAAAAAAAAAAGCTGTATCAGTCAAAACCTTGAGGGGATGAGGAGACAATAAGAGATGGGAGAGGCAGAGGGAGACGCTTGAAGAGTATAGTCCAGACTAAGCACAGACACACAGAAAGATGTTGCTTGGGAACAAAAGTGGAAAGACATTTAAACAGAGGCAATAGAATTAAGAGCCAAAAAGGTGAGAGAATTGCTTTGTTCCTCTACACTTGTAATCAATGAAACCCTTTAGTAACCGTAACTGTGTGCCTTGAAGTGTGGTAAAATCTGAGGGAAAAGGTAAGGAACAAAAGCAGGCACATATCTGCTTCTCCTCAGCAAAACAAGGAGTTCTTTTGTTTCAGCAAGAGCAGGTAAGGCACACTTAAATGAGAAGTCTTTCCCTCTGTAGTTACAAGTCTCATGAAAAGGGCTCTTTGTTATTGTTCAAGTTTTCCTAAAGGCTGTTTTTGTTCAATACGAGTAATGTCCCTGCTCTGAAACGAGAGTATGTGACTGCCATGGGAGTCAGAAAGGCTTTAAAACTACTTTCCACGTAACTGAAAAAACCTTTTTATTTTTTTAAAAATTACTGATTTAAATCAAAAAAAAAATTTCCCCACAAATTTGACATCTACAAAGTAGGATCATTTTGCAATGCTGTTTAGCACATCATGGACACCTTCTGTCTTCAGAATGACGACTGTGTCACACTTAGTGTGCCACCTGCTACGCTCTGGAATAGCGACGGTTTACCCTGAGCCCTTACCGGGCTGATGACTCACAAATGAAATGGAATGAATCTGGGTGCAGACCGCCTGCTCTTGCTTTCCAGCCTCCCTCCCTCCCTGAATTTAGGCAGCGATGACTTTGAGTACTCTTCCATCATCTCCTCGCCCAACCGAGATGTCATTGTGAAAGGACATACCTGAGCAGTCATGTGGAAAACAAAAAGCTATCCATCATAGCAAAGGAGAGCTTGTGCTTCATAGGAGCAAGATAAATAAGGTAGTTCTGCGAAAGGGAGCCCTGGCACATGAGTGTAGGCGTCCCTTTCTGACAACAAAATACCGTTTCAGCGAGGGCTCGGTCCAAGCGCTGACTCTGCCGTAGCCAACCTGTCCTGTACTGTGTAACTGAGACTCTTGCATGGTTTGAATTTTACACAGCTGCCCAAAGTCAGGATCTGGCTCCTTGTACAACCTGTGGAAGACATTTTGCACAAGATGTTCTGGTAAAACAAAACTTTTTTTTTTTTCTTTTTTAATGGCAATGTCAATGAGTTTAGCTGAAAGGGGTGGTGAGCACTGGGGAAGAAGGAGGTGGCTGCTACTAGAGAAATGGGTTGAACACATGTTTTAAAGAGCAAATGATCTAATAACTGCTTTCATTAGTGAATTTGATTAGAGAATTAATGCTCATAGAAATATTGTGACTTAATCTGCAGTCTTGCACTATCTTAATTTACCTGCTTGTCCAAAAACAGATGTTTACTATATATTACATTTAAAATAACGTATTATCTCTTGGCGAGACATAAATTACTAACCTGAAGCTTCCTTTGTGTTCCAGGTTTCTAGGCAGAACTTGTTATTTCAGGCTTCCTGGGAAAAACAGACTAATAAACCATCTGATAAGCAGCCCCTTTGACAGCATAATGCGGGCATCAGGCTCTGTTCCAAAGCCTGCTGAAGTGAATGAAAAGATTCCCCCTGACCTCCCTGATCCCTGGATTACAAACTAAATGGGTGGCTGCACAGTTTGCCTGGCACAACCCAACTGCGGGGTTTTTCTGCAAGGGGGGGTTCTGCACGCACCCCTCCCCTCCTCAGTTTGCATTACTGATCCCGTGGCTCTGTGGCAAATCAGAGCGGCCCCACCATAGAACTAAAAACTGATTTAGGAAAAAAAAAAAAGACAAGAAAAATACACTGAAAGCTGAGTAACTGTGAGCACTGAGATGCAGGTGGAACTACACCATGTTAGTAGCTCGACATTCGGTATCTCAGATCAGATACGTGAAGAACATGATGGTTTAATTTAGCAAAATCATTTGAAAAGACAGTTATCTATATTTTTGGGGAGGCGGGAATCTTGTCACTATGACTAGCGTGAGATGCAAGTCCTGTAACGCCTGTCCGTGCCCCGACCATGCAGGACTGGTGTGCTCCTCGGTGAGCAAGGCGCAGGTATCTGCTGCCCTCTTGGTCCTGCAGAGGAATCCTCCTCTCAAGTTTGCTGTCAAAAATGTCTAGGAACAGAAGATAAGGACCTGAAGCACATGAGTAGAAAGTTTCAAAGGGAAATGAGAATGTAGAAATGTGTGTTGTGGTAGAACGAGGTGCTTCTTGGCCCAGCTGAGCTGTAACCAAAATGCCTTGCTCAGGCAGCTGCTTAACTCGTATGGGAAGAGAGTGGATGGCATAGAGAAATTAATGAGAAGATCAAGAAGAATACCGGAGAACAGGACAGGGGGAGTAAGCAAAGGAAGACAGGAATGGAGTCTTTAATTTACCAGCTATGGATGGGCTCAAATAGGTGTGATCCACAGCGCAAGAGCGAGGACGTAGCTCGGCCCTCGCTTTCACGGAGTCCCTCGCAAAGGGGACCGGCCATCCTGTTGCAGAAGAGTGAGGTCAACACTAAAATCCGAGACGCTTCTGAATCTTAAAACCTCCTTTGTTGTAAGGTGTGGCTCTTCCACAGATTCAGCACTGGATATCCCCCTACCTAGCGTTTCCCCGTGCTGCCAGGTGCAGGTGCTACCCCTCGGATACGTGTGCGGGTGAGCGGCTGCTCCCTTTCAGCCTGGGGCTGTCGCTGTTTCAGTGGTGCTGAGGGGAGGGACGGTGCTGCTGTTTGTCAGGGAGCCCGCCGGCTGGAATACTTCTCTAAACTCGGAGAACTGATACTGTAAATATCAGCCCCTTGAACGGGATCCGTCTGTTCCCCCTCTTCACCGAGAAAGCAAGGAAACCAACTTGGAGGAGGGGAGGGGGGGAGTCTAAGGGGACTGTTCCTGTTCACAGACCCGCTCTGTTATTCTCTGCAAGTTGTTATTTGTCCTGGCCTCCAGCACGTCCCTGAGCAGAACAAACTGGAAATGGCTTCTATTTCTTATTTGTGTCGCACTGCAGCTGTACTTGGACAGCTTTTTAAAGTTTTGCTGAACTCCTGCAGGAGTTAAATTGAACCCAAAATAAATACTGCTTCAGCTCCCTGCTCCTAAATAGGAGTAATTTTAAAGCCTGAGTAAGGGAGCATCATTAACAAAGCATGACTTCAACCCATAAATTACTCTCTTTCTTCGCATCCCAGCTGAGACATGATCCAATATGCAAGAAAGTCTTCAACAAGAAGCGCAAGCCCTTCAGCTCTTTGAAACAGAGACTGCAGGGAACAGAAATAACCACGGTGAAGAAGCAGCCCCCACAAAAGGTATACTTAAAATTGAAGCACGTGTGTTATCTCCATATGAAGTCTTTCATTCAGTAACGCTATTGTTTACTCCGGGGACAAAGCCTGGATGTTGTGGATGAGTCTCACATATGTGCTTGACTCGCTGCCAAATTCTTTCCTCCCCCTCCCTGTGCTGCTAGTGTTCAAGAATATTTCTCGGTTCAGAAGCCAAACCAGTAGGTGTCATCGCTACTCGGGGCGCGTAAGTGTCTCTGCTCTTCTAGGAAATGTTCACGTATGTATTGTAAAGACTACGCGAGTCTCTGACAGCTTCCTTTTCACTTAAATCTGAAAGAGAGCGTGATCCAAGATGGTTGGTGCATGAATACCCCAGGTTGAACCTGAGGGCTGTCAACAGCCCCAAATCTTCCACGGATGAAACTACGGAGATTCACTGCTATTGAACTCAAGGGTTTAAAAATGTATTTAAATTGAACTTATTTACAGAGCTGGAGGGGAAGAGGCCTAAGCTCTTACTGGAAGAAGTTTTTTTTTCATGTATTGTTGGGGAAGAGGGGAATGCACATGGACGTGCATGTGCATAATTTTACCTAGAGATGCCACATCACTGCTGATTTGGTATCCATGCAGCCTGCTGTTGTAAAATGTCCTTTAAAATCAGTTGTGGAAAGAAACAGAAGTGCACAAAGGTTTAGAGCAAGAAGAAGTATCTGACAAGTGGAGGAGAAGGGAAGGCGTTGGTCATAGCGTCTTTTCTTTTCCCTCTTAAGCGCCCTTTGGTCTGCCACGACCAGAGCGTTTTGTTGGAGGGCATTGTTCTTTTATCCATCTTCTGGTGCTGTCAATAGATGGCAAAGGGCTAAATCAGCTTTCCTGTGCCTTTCAAAAACAGCAAATTTCTTTTGTTTGTAACGTTTTTCCTTTCCCTCAGAAAGGAAGAACCCTCACTCTAAGATTTTTCTCTGTCCCTTGCAAGGGAGAAATATAGTTTGTGTCTTCCTTTATTTCCATTACAGAAACAGCCAGGGAAGAAATCTAACTGGAGGCAGCACCACGAGGATTTTATTAATGCTATTCAATCAGCCAAGCAAGTCACAAAAGCTCTGAAGGAGGGCCGCCCTCTTCCACCTCCTCCCCCACCAAGCATCAATCCAGGTTTGTGGTCTATTTTATCTTATTACCCATCTTTGGTAAAGCAGTGACCTCTTATTATCCGCAGCTGGCCTTCAGTTTTGCACCCCCCGGCACAACACAATGTGAACGTTAATTCCCTCCGTACTGTCTAATTTTCAGCTGTATTTCTTGGCTTAAGTTGAGTAGGAGTGCGATACAGAGGTGGCGGGGAGGAAGAGAAAACTCACTGTACCTTTAAAGGCAGCAGGTTTGGGGTCTGATGTTAGACAGTGCTTTGGGAGGAGCGTCGGGGTGCCTGTGGTCTAGCGCAGGCTGTACCAGGGTATAACAGAGGGTGAAATACATCCCCTCACCATTCAAACCAACTGTAGTGCACGCGGGCTTCCCCGCTCCCGTGTGATGGCTTTTCCACTGTCCCCTCCTCCTGGGTAGTTAGGGGAAGTCAGTGAGAAGAAGATGGGTCTGGTTTACCACTGATACCAGCTGTGGTCTCTGCACAGAGCTCACTGTGTTAGAAGTTACGGATGCAAAAAGACGCACATACAGCCAGTATTGCTCATGATATGTGATTTATGAAACGTGGGAGCAATCTTGGAAAGGGTCTCAGTGGAGCTAGGAGGGTGGGAGGGGGAAGGGGGGGCTCTCCGGGCTCGCTTCCAGAGCAGGAATTTGTCACTGATAGCAAAACCAGCTGCCATGATTCCAGCCTTTCTCCTCTTCTAGATGACAGCCACGCAGTATAAGCAGCAGGACACATCTTCCTTCCTTGATTGGGGTCAAGCGCCTCTCTGAATTTCCACTGCTGAGTTCTTTAATGACTCTGTTATTTCTTGTCTGACTCTACCGACCCTAAAAGCAGACACCTCCCTTTCCTTCCCCCTCTTGGAGGAAAGAGTTGTGCGAGAGCTGCTGTAGTTGTGGAGAAAGGAATTGGAGAACTGCTTTTTAGGAAAGACAAATTGCTGAGGGGCCTAGTGAGGATGTATATCCTATGCTACAGGACTGGAGAGAAAGCACATGGATTGTGGGGAGGAGAGAGAGATATTCCCATTCCCTCTCCTCCTCCAAATAGAGTCCAAAGCTCCCCATTCTCCCCTGAAGTGCCAGGTGCCCCTGCAAGCCCCCCCAAAGCCAGGCGTCTGCCCTGTCTCGTCCTCCCCTCCTGTCTTCAGAATGATTTTGCCCAAGCTGCTGGTCTGGGGCTGGCTTTTGGTGGCTGCTTGGGCCACCTTTTCTGGGCTGTTACTGGGAGAAATGATTTGTAAAGATCCCATATCTGTAATATTACGATAAGGACACTTGGGCTGCTTTTGTAAAAGGCAACGGGTGGGGAGGAAGGGTCTGAGGACAGCGAGGGCAGCGCGAGGGCTGAATGTGACTGCGTTGACCCCGAACGCCAACCATTCATTGAAATTAGTAGGATTGCACCAGTGATAAATGTGGCTGAACAGCTTTTAGCAGAATCAGGACTCTAACACTGTCAAAACCCACTCCAGGAAGCGCTGCCGTGTGTTCTCCACGATGCTGCTTCACACCCAGAAACCTGGCTCTTGCATGAGCCTCAGCTGGCAGGGCAGTATTTTGTCAATGTCTAAAGGAAATGGATTTTGTGAAAACAGCTATCAGTCTTAATGACCAATCTTTAAAAGTAGTCTTAAAATCATTGGTTTAGACTACTCGAGGAATTTCTAAATACTGCTTTTTCTGCAGATATGTTAATTGTGAGGTTGGGTGTGGGAATAGGACAAAGATAATAAAATCTGCTTTTATTAATGCCCAGGGATTTATTTCTGAAGGCAGTTACTGTTTGCTGGGTTAATACCGTAAGCATGTATTTTGGGATCCCACGTGCTTTTCTAGAGGAGGTTTTTGTAGTTCGCCTAAGTTTGGGCGCTCATGGGAACTCACCATGGTCACCTGCTGATGGAGCCAGGTTTTGAACTACATCTTGAGTGCTCCAGTAAAGCACGGCGATTCTTCTCCTGTAGTATATAAATTGTGACATGAGTTGTTCCTTTCTCATGATCAGACTATATTCAGTGTCCACACTGCTCACGAAGGTTTAATGAGGCTGCAGCAGAGAGGCACATGAAGTTTTGTGAGGAACAAGCTGCTCGCCGTGCCTTTGCTGCAAAGACCACCGGACAGCCTTTGGTAAGCAAACACAGTCACGCTTGTCTTGTCCTGGAGGCAGATCTGCCAAACTGTAGTTTATGGCGAGTAAAGACCTATATTAATGTAAAACTTATGACTCCAGGGAAGTTGGTAAATTCTTAAGACAAGATACATGCTGAACATCAGCTAGGAGTTCCCCGAAACTGGAGCCCTTTGCCCGATATAAAAAGTGACAGAATACGATAGTACGAAAAAGTTGGACAATTTCTTCAGACTCTTCTGTGATTGGATTCCAGGGTAAGAGCCGTAGGGAAGCAGAAACATGGCAGCTTTTGCAATATCCAGAGAAAGCTCTTCCTGATCGTTAGGGCTCCCTGCTGTTTGCAGGCTTGCTGTTCCCTGCAAATGTATAGCTGATTTACTCCCTAGTCGCTAGACACAAGGCCAAAGGGCTAAGCCCCTTTGGGGAATCAGAAAAGTGGAGCTAATTGGCTGTGTCTTGAAGTAAGCTCCTATTTTATTATAGAAAAAAAAAATGTAAACAGTTCCTTTAGGAGAGTACTGATTTTCTTTCCTTTTTTTTTTCTTTCTTTTAAAGGTGTTTGAAAAATCTTATTCCTCTTTTACCTATTTTCGGCAGGAAAAGTGCCTTCCAAGTGGGAGGGGGTGCACCTTTTTCCTTTTTCTTCCTAGCACTGCTTCAACGGCGATTTGGAGAGTTGTCACCAGGCTCTGTGAGTTCCCTGCTAGAGTTGTGTGGATTGTGCATCTTCTTTTACTAGGGCAAGCAACCAGTGACTCAGAGAAAACCCCCAACCTTAACAACTGCTGTGTTATCGCTTCAGAAGAGAGTAGAAGAAGGTGCCAACACAGACAAACCTAGGCCAGGTAAGGAGTTCATTTAGCCATATTTATGTTTTCTTATAACAAACTCTGGTGTATTTGAGGTGGGGGGCGGCATTTTTAAAGCAGATCCTAGGCTTTGGAATCCAGTTCTCTGATAGAATAATGAAGTGTGAATTTTTTTTTTTTCCCAAGTCCAGGTCTTGACATGAAATCCTAAAATCATTTCCGTACAACACTTGTTAGAAATGAGAAGAGTAAAAAATTTCCAAGTGGATGTCGTTGATATTGAATGGCTTTCCAAGTCTTTATCCTGATCCGTTGTGCCGAGTGTATACACAGAGGTTTTCATGTGGGTTCTCAGGAGGGGCTTCTTAGCCTTTTCAGTTAGAGGTCCTCAAACAGATGTCTCTAGATAGACCGAAAATACGCAGTCTGGGTGTGAGGTTCCTTCTGTCCCATAAAGGACTCCATAACCTTTAATCTTCAATGTTAAGATTTATTCCATCTTTAACTTTTCTTAAGTACATTTAGATGAAGCATCAAGCTTTGTATGTTGTTTGTTCCATATGACTTTCCCCCTGTTGATTCAACCTTAAAATTAACACCACCACATCCCTAGAACAGTTCCCTCTAAGCAGGATACCATATAATATGTTTGCTAGCACCCATTGCTACCAGTAATCATGACCCGTACTCAGTCTATGTTTAGAAGATATTTTATAAACTTATTTTAATGGTTATTTGTAGTATAACCTGTGCATGATAATACATACTGCTCTTTGTATCAGTATCTTTGATCCCTACATTTCTGGGTTTTATACTGAATTTATGTAGGTTATAATTTTTTATGGCCAATACATTTTTTAAATAATGATCTGCAGAGACCTCTCCAGGAACACTGCAGAAAACCAGAAAATCTTTGGGTGTATCTACTGGAAAAAAATCTTCAGGAGAGTCTGGGTAAGAAACATTTTTTTTATTTCAACATTATAACATAAAAGGACCTTGTTTGCTTTCGTGTATATACAATATCCTGTTGCAGTGCTTGCAGTATGAACTTCTTTGTATTAACTGAAGCAATCAATTGCTCTGAAAACTTTTGCAGAGCTCCTCATGTCCCCAGTATAGGCTGCTGAGAATATTCATTTTGGTGTTAAATGTTCTTTGGTTTGGAGCAGCTCCATCTCAAGTAGGCAGTGACTGTGTTCTGCCGTAACAGGCGTCTTGAGAGGATTTGCTGCTCGATAATGCAAACCTCTCCAGCAGGTCTTGTGCTCTCACGATGTGCTTCCGTTGTCCGAGTGAGGAAGATGCCAGCATCCATTTCAATAATCACTATGTCAGGATGACGGTGCGGAGGTTCTTCCTTCTCCTCAATGTTTACTTTCCCAGACCATGATGTTTGGTGCTTCTGCTCTTCAGACCATGCAGTCAGTGTTGTTCCCATCTCGGGCCATGCAGAGCCATGTCAGAGCAGCAGGAAGGCCTTCCAGCCCCTGCTTAAGGTGGTTGTGGTGCTGTTGTGCAAGGGGATGCTCAGATGATCGGCATCTTGCACCCCTGTGAGATGCGTACGACTGCAGAATATGAGATCCTGGCAGGAAATGTGGCCAAGACAGATTCCCTGTAGCTGGCAAGGTATTTTGAGCCTGAGAGATGAGCTTGTAAGTGAGTGCCTGGAGCATGGGATGAACAGTAATGTGCACAAAACAGTCTGTTGCAGAGACTCACGTTCAAAGTCTTTGTAGAGTTCTTCTATGTGGAGTTTTGCTGTCCTTGATTGCTGCTGGTCAGTGGCTAAGTACCTTCAACTGTGGGGAAGTCCGCAATGAGCATGGGAGTGTTCAGTCCACAGTGCCATCATCAACTCTACCTGTCTCCTTGACTTTGCCCGTTCCAGGAAAACCTGTTGACAGTACCCAGTGGTCTCATCTGTTGTTCTCCACTCCACAAATAACCTGTGGCTGTGTTAACAGTGTAACTCTTCTGGTTATCATGCAGGGTCTTGCAGACCACCAACAGGGATTTATTGATACCATCACCATTCTCAAGGTTTAGCTACTGAACGCTTGACAGGCTTGGGGAGGAGACACCTCTTTCCCTAGGGACACTGGCAAGTCCAGGTATTGCCAGGGTTGTAGTTGCAGCCAGTTTACAGAGGCTTGGGACAGCCGGTGCCTCCAGCAGGTCCCCAGGACAGACATCCACACTAGTGTCCAAAATACAGGAGAGAGTCCTGTACGTCCCTGGGAACTGTGGAAGTGACTGGCCTGGGTGAGGTTGCGGATGCTGGGCTGTTGGAAACTGCGCCTGCATTTTCTGTAAAACTTGAGCTTTGCCAGGTGCTTTACAGAGCACTTTGGGCCAGCGAGAGATCAGTTTCAGTGTGAAGCAAGAGTGCTTTTTAGCTGAGAAAGCAGACATGAGAAACTGCCTTCGAGCGGTGCAAATAAATGTTCTCATCCTTAAAGTGTCTGGAAATGGTTTCCAGGATGAGCTGCTCCATCACCTTCCCAGGGATCGAGGTTTAATTTTCTTACATAAAATGGAGTAAAACATAAAAGCTGTTTCTATGCAAATGACAAGTATATGGCTTGTTGCTGCTTTCAGACGGCAAATGCGCAACAGAAGATAGAGTGGCTGGTCGGCAAGGATGTGTTAAGGTTTTCTTCTGAAGCATTAGGGAAGACCTTAAGCAACACAATTTGCCAGCACCTCTTCCACTCCAAGTGCTACAGCTACCACATTCAATAAAATAAGCAAACTGAAATTCACTGTCTTTTTTTTTTTTTTTGTCCTTTTTTTTCCCCTTAGGCTACACAGTTTATTATGCTGCCCTTTTTAAAGTTGTGAGATTATTTGTATATCTGTTGCCAAATTTAATTAACTGATTGCCTAAAAGGAGATGGATGTTACCAGTGGTTCATTCAATGGTTTCAAGAAAATGTAGGAAGATCCAACATCATGATTTTTTTTTTTCCCCTAATGCTTTGCTTTGATATATTGAACAAGACGAATGAACATTTTGGATGGTTTTTGTATATATTTAATAGACTCTTCCAGTAAACAATAAATGATAAATGGTAGTGATTGGTAAGTGATAAATGGCCGTGTAAGCTGTGCATCAGCTTCAAAGCACTTCAAGTTCAGACTAATTAAAACCAAATCTCATTCTCCCATTAAAAACTTCAATTGCTTTTAGAAATTGATTGGCAAGACAGAGATGTCATGGAGGCATATCCCCTTATTTTTTGGCCACCTGATTTATTACCAGCCTTGGATCACCTTGCATAAACCTTCAATGTTGCAGTATGTTGGGCTGGGTTTTTTTTAGCCCAACAGTTCCCAATAAGGCTTTCAATTAAAATCCATACGGAATGTTCTTGCCCATTTTATAGAGTAAATTAAGATGAAAAGTAGTTGGACACAGCAATAATAAATACCAGACTTTACAGAGTTTAATTAAACTCTACTTAGGCTGTAGCTAATAGTGACTAGATAAATATAGAAAGGATGACACTGAAACAAGTGTAACTCCTACAGCTAGTCTGTCTTAGAAACAACGGGCATGAAATTAGCCCAAATATATTAAAGCAGTGTTTCTGAGCCTTTTTTTCAACCCAGGAAGAAGGGGGGGAAAAACCCGCCCATACCAGATTATCCTGTGCAACATTATCACAACTGCTTTCTTTTACAACCAAATAAATGAACCCTTAAAAGTTAGAGCAAGTTTTACTGCATTTGTTTCCCCCTCACACTGCTATTTTCTATCTGTGTGTAGAGCTATTTGGTATTGATGTCACAGATCATTTTCCCGTGTCTTATAGAAAACATAATTATCAGGACAGGAATGGTGTTTTGAAGAAGAGTACTTCAAAATTCTGCTAACAGAAAGATGAATCAATCATTAATGTACGGAACTTACCATCCTATTTCAGACTGGCTGGGAAAAACTCCCAGGAATTAACAGCAACTCATTGGTTAAGAAAATGGAGAGTCCCACCAGAAATGGGTGGTAAATAAAACCAAAGGAGTAAGAAATTAACGTAGTTTCTTATAGGGGATGGGAAATGAGCACTAGAAATAGTTGTTTACATGGAGGATGCAGAGTCTTTTGTTCTATGTAGTATAATTTTAGCTCCTTAACATTATTTCAGCAGGTTTACATGGCTTCCTTATTTTTCAATAAAGAGTACATCTTTTCTATGAGACCAAATGTTTACTAAGTTTCTCTATTTTATGGTACCACTTGGTTATAATAATTTTGTTGTTTAGTTGGCACGTATCACTCTGCTTCTACAGCTTTCCAAGCAGCGTTCAGAAAAAAAGAGTATTTTTATCTCTACTATGATGCGAGGTAAAATATCCTAAGATCTCCAAGGAGGGCCAGTGCTTGAACTGGGTCAGATCTTTCTGTTCTCTCAACTGCTGTGCCAGGGTCTATCCTACCTTCCCCACACCACCTCTCTGCCCTTGCATCCTCCTCTCCCATTTGGAGGAGGAACGGGCTGTGCCGGAGAGGAGGGAAGACCGGGCACTGGTGGGGCTGCCTTCTTCCTCCACCGCACCGCCGGCGTGTGCAGGGCCACCTCTCCCCACACCAGCGCTGTCGCAGCCCTGCACGAGCCAAAGGCAAGTGCCACCAGACAGATGTCCTGCAGCTCTTGCTCCCTTCTCCACCGTCACCGCCTGAAATCACACCTGCCCACCCACTGCAGCCCCATCCTCTCGGTCACCAGAGGTAAGCCCCGGGAGAGCTGGCGAGGACTTGCTGCTGTCACCACACCTCTCCTTTAGCACTGCCTTGCCTGTGATCTGAATCCCACCAAACCCAAACTATTGCTCTTTCAGAAATGCAATATTCAGGCCCACACCAGGCAGGTCCACTGAGCTCAAAGAATTTGAGCAATTTGAGCTCAAAGAAACAAAGCATTCATGAGCCTCAGCTACTGCTGGCCTCTCAAAAATGCTCACGGAAGTCCCCCTAACAAAAGCTATGAGAAAGTCCAGCCCTACTTTAAGTACTAGATGACTCGGGGGTATCTCCCAAGTTGTGAGAATTTTAAAACAATTTTTCTGCAAACACAACCTTTTGAAATAACTTGCCTTCCTTCGTGGTGGGACATCATCAGCTTCCTCTACATTTATGATGTCAAGACTCTGGAAAAAGAAATTTGAATGGACTGAAGGGTCAAAGCTGCAGTGTTACACATTTAAGGTTTGCTTCTGTTTTACTTGTAGATGCCATCTCCGTGTGCTTTTTAAGCGTTTTAATATCAAAAGTGGTTATTTTCTTTTTACTTGAATGAGACGTGGTCTTTAACCTGTAGTTACATACGATAAGCATCTCTCACCAACGCATCTTTCCACGTTTCAGAAGAGGCTGAGGTCAGGCAGCAGCACCTCTCTTGGCAGCTCAAAGAACGTGGGCACCAGTCTCGCTCAGTGTTTGCGTAACGTTTTCTTCTTAAGATCACATTTTAATTCAAAGACAGACAAGTATTTCAGTAATTAGTTACACCTCTTATAGAAGCACAAACCAAAATGACAAAATGTCTGTATTAACAGTATATGATCAGGCAGTGCTACAAAATTTGTGGGTTGTTTTTTTTTTGTGTTTTTTTTTTTTTTTAAATACATGAGCTTGGCTGAAGCCAAGTGAATACAATTTGCATGAACAAGCAAAACAATGCAGTAAGTGAATATATACACACCTTTCCAAGTCCGGATGAAAATACGAGCCTAGCTGTAGAATGTGCATGCAACATTGTTTGCAATCTTTTCCCTACTCTGGAACTTGTAATTTAAATAATTCTAACTGGGCATGACTCTGCAGCACCTGCTCTTCCTCCTGCTGTTGTCATTACAAGAATGATCTTAAAATTCCTTCTAGTTTGCCTTATGAAAATTTTTTGCATAACAAAAAATACCCCTCAACAGTGTATCTGAAGAACATTTCTCGCATGAACTGCAATAATACAACCTTTCTTTAATCCAAGTACTGATGACATAAGAACATTTGGATTGCTGTAGTTGTACAATGTCAGCGTAGTTTATTAACAGCAAAACAGCAATCATTTAAAAAATTTTTCATTTGAAGTTGTCTGGAAATATCCCTGTGATTAATGGGGGAGAACACACTTACTTCATGCTATATTTGTAATGATCATTAGGTACTATTAACCCTCTTTGGATTTAATAGAAGAGCAGCTTTCGGGGTTTGAGAATTTACTCAGATTCAGAAATTCTGTGTCTGTTTTAGTTGCAACAGAATCCACTAGTAACTGCATCATCCACTAAAAACAGGATTTTTTTTTAATAACTGTGGGTTAGGCAAGAAAGTAAATTGTGAAGAGTTTTTGTTTTGTTTTGTTTTGTTTTTAATAATGTAATCTACTGGGAGATGTGATTTTTGCAATTTCTGTTAGTTCATGCATCAGGCGACAGGACTGTCCCACCAACAAACCATAAACTGGAAATGTACATGGACAATTTACCCCAGGAACCAAAAAGAAGTCCCTGTGGTTCTAGTTTAGAAGAAACAAAGGCTGGAAGTCCAGCTGTAGCTGTCCCATTGCCACTGAGCAAAAACCCTGTCATTAAAACAGCCTTGACTGTTATCACACCCACTAATTTCAGACGATACTTGTGAGGCAGGTTCATAACCTGGCTTTGAAGAGGCCCAGTGTCAGCTCACCACCACAACCCTTCTGTGCGTGGACCTGCCCCTGGCCCCACAGAGGTCCCGCTTGGTCGCAGGCTCCCCTGGGCCAGGGTTGGCTTTCCGTGAAGGAATCCACATTTCAGATGGCTACAATTAATAACCATTTCCCAGACTAAACAAAGGCCATTTTTATCAACAAAAGGTGAATAAAGGCCCCTTAGGTAGGAAGCATTATTTTTTATTGAGTGTTAAATCAATCAAGCTGTTGCCCCGATGGGATAACATGTGCTTAAATTTAAGCAAAGGCTTGAGTGCTTTACTAGAGAGAGACCAGTGTCTGATACCTTTCCAGATTCAGCTCTAAGTGAAAATTAATGTTTTGCTCTAACCTTTGAGACAATTCACTTTCCATTCTGAAAACTGCCTATGTACAAGATACCGGTTCTTACAGTCATGCAGAAGTGGTAGTTATTTCCAGCCCTAGGAAAAAATGCAGGGGATGCACCCAGCTGAAGTGCGTTTCAGAAAACAAAATCTAGTTAAATGTAATCATAATAGTGATCTTCATTTACAAAAAGTGAAACAAGGAGGTAAGATTTAACCTTGGAATGATTCTGATTTAAATTAAAGATTCATAAAGTTCAGTAATTAAGTGCTTAACAGAAATCTATGTGATGTTGATAAATAGTTTGTTACATTTGCCACATGTATAAATTTGCTGTGATTTATGGCTCACTAAAATTATTTTTCTGTGATTTCCCCTTCTTCCTATTCACCCTAACGCTATTTTCCTACCGCAGCAGTCATAGTTTTATTGTGCCTGTTATCATGCTTTGCTATCATTGAAGATATTTATTCAGTTGTTTGCGTGAAACGTAAAAAACAAAAATATGGAGAGTGTTGAGGGAAATATGTTAGTCCTACTATTGTCATATGCTAAAAAACTAATAGTAGTATGAAAAATAGAGCTTCTTGTTTATTAACATCCTGAATTTAACTACCGTGTTCATAATGTGCTTTGAAAACATTTGGGGTAGTTTTTCTTAAAAACCAAACCAAACCAAAACAAAACCACCCCATCCTAACAGATTTAAGTAAGAAGCACAGTCTTAAAAAAAGAAGGAAAAAAACAAACTACCATGGTGACAGTTATTTGAAGGCATGGTGAAAATGAGGCAAGGTTACAGAATTTGTAGTGGATGGAAAGGAGCGAGGAAGATGATGCAGCTGGTTTATGGCCATCCCACCAGTTGCCAGCTGAAGACCTTGCTGTTGGCCGAGGCCATTCAGCCTGTGTGATGGTTCCTCTGGACCAAATGCCATTGTGATGTCCCCAGTAGTGTTCTGGTTGTCACCTGGTGGGAGCTGCCAGAAGCTCATCACATGCGTGAGATCCATGAAAGGTAGGCTCGTAGTTTCAGCTGCTGCCTCTGTCTCCTTGTGCACTGGGTACTTGTTAGTATCCCCTACAGGCCCTGAGGAAGCTTCTTCCAGACTGATTTTGTGGAGAGATTGAGGTTCTGGTAACGGCAGGTCCTCAAGAAGATGCACATTGTAACCTTTAACATCCACTTTTATGGGTAGATTCTTGAGGGATCCTGCTGCAAATGAGGTAGAACTAAGGTCATATTTATTAGGCTGATGAAGGGTCAGGTTGGCAGGAACAGCTGTTGAGCATGGTGTGGGATGGACAGCTGGAAGGCTGTCTGCACAGCCCATCCTTTGCAAATGAGGAGAAGGTTCAAGAGGAAGAGCAGTTTGTAAGCTTGGCTGGGAATGAAGATGTGAACAGTTGTATTCCCCTGATTCTGAACTATTCAAAATCCCATTATGCACAGAGACCCTTTCAGGAAAAGGGGACAGTATGCTGGCATCTTCCTTCAGCCTGAATGGAAAAAGCTGGTCAAGGAGACCCACTGAGTCACCGTTCTGCAACCTGCTCTTCAGCAGTTCTTGTGGATGAGTCTTCCTCGTATGGCGAGTCAAGTGGTCCTTCCGCCCAAACCTCTGGGCACAAAACTGGCATAGAAAGTCTTTGCAGCCTGTGTGAACTACCATGTGACGCCGCACATCTTTACGGGTATAGAAGTGACGCTCGCAGTGGTCACACTTATGTTTCTTTTCCTTGGTATTGCCAGTTGGTTTCCCTGCATGGCTTTTGAGGTGTTCCAACAAAACTTCAGTACCGCCAAACTCCTGGGCACATACCCTACAGGTAAGGTCCCCACTAGTGGCCGCATGAAGAGCTAAGTGTCTCTTATAGCCTAGCTTGGTGTTGTACTTCTTGCCACACTCTTCACACTTGAAGGCCATCTTGTTAGGGTCATGAGTCTGAAGGTGATTCTTTAGATGGTCTTTCCTGTGAAAGGTCTTTTCACAGTAGCCACAATGGTGAGACTTCTGTGGAGAATGAGTGGCTGAGTGCCTAAGACACAAAAAAAAAAAAAAAAAAAAAGAAAAAAGTTATTTGCATTTACATTCACTCTAGTACACAGTGCAGCTTCAAGACTTGAAAACACTGGCACTCTTGAAGGAAGGCATTTTCACAAGTTCTCAGATTATTAGTAAAAGCCTAACTTTTTTGGGGGGAGGGTGTTAATCATAAAGCAGGCTAAAATTGCTCAACATAATGTTTTTGAGTAGCCACCGCAGCTGAGGGAGATTAGTTTTCTCCAATTCTACCACAACAGGGACAAGAAAAACTGAACTCAGGGATTAACTGTCACTAGGACACTCAAGAGGAAAAAGATGTCCTTGTTTTTTTCCCCACACACCCACCAGAAAAGGAGTGCCTTCAGAGCTGTACCTGAGCAGTTTATATTTGGAAATGAAGGCTTTTGTGCATCCGTGCTGTGAACACTTGTAGGGGCGCTCCCCTTTGTGCGCATAAGTGTGGCCTGTGAGCTTGTCAATGGAATCAAATATCTTCCCACAGAGTCGGCAAGGGTAACTGTCTGGCTGCTTCACTTCTCTTCCCTTCAACAGTGAAGACCGGCCATTTCTCCATTTAGGTATAAACCTCACAAGAGCATCGCAATTGCTTCCTGAGCCGGCACAGCTAAGCTTTGCAGCAGAGGAACAGGAAATGGTCCCGTAGCACTGAGCAATGCTTTTGCCTAATGCTGCTCCTCTCAGTTTCCCTTTGAGTTTGTTTTTTGCTTTTACAGGTCCCAATTTATTTGGTGGTCTGAACCTGGTAGTAAGGACTCGGTCTTTATGGATGCACTGGTGAGATTCTAGCAGAGCAAAAGTTGCAAAAGTGCTTCTACAGCTGGAGCATATCCAAGGGTCTACAGGCTCTTTCTGCAATGAGAACAGAAACAGGTCTTTCTTATTAGCCGTTCTAAGGAAAGGTCATATTCTTCTCACTGACCCTACATCTTCTCCTGGGCTTTCCCAAGACCTGTTGTTGTCCTTAGTGATATTTACTTCAATGTACTACCACACAGGTGTTCAGCTGGAAACGGATTCTCTCTAGGAGTCTACAAACCAGAAAGAAAAAAAAAATGGCTGGCTAAATACCAATTTCCATGTTATTGTTTCGCATTTACTGTAACAGTCCCGAGTCCTTCACATTTGTTCATCTGTGCTTACTGAATTTCAAAGTCTCCACATTTGTTCCTTTTATGGAATTACCCATAAAAGCAGTTGCAAATTGTACTTTATCCTTAGACTGATGTAATTTATCTGCCATTGCAACCATACAAAAATTGGGTGCGTTTCTGCACACAACTGTAGTTTAGCTGTACAGGATTTCCTTATGTTTTGAGCTGACTCCATGCTTTACCAGACAGTAATGGTCAATGCCTCCAGGAGAGACTTCCTCATTTAGCTCGTCACTTGGCATTAGACTTTCTTAAACTTGATAAGAAACATCTTAGGTGTGGGGATCTCAAACCTATCCTGACTTAGAGGCATTAAAACATAAAAGTTTTTGGCAATCAATGCATTATTTGGAAGTGTGATTTCTGTGGAAATAAGAGCTCTACTGGATGCAGTTGAATTCACTTTAAATATTGATATTTTAAAAATTCCAGTGAAAAACAATTACAAAAAAACCCCAGTCACTGACAAAATATACTTCCAATTAATACATGACCATGTAGTTCCTTAGCTGTCTCTGTATTTTACTTAAGCTTCTCATAAACTGTCCTTACTTTCCCTTGCTTTTGGGCTGGCTTGCTGTGAAGAACATGGTGAGTCTATATCCACTCTGTCTTTATTTAGAGAGAGAGCACTCCTCTACCTTATCTGTGTCCGATGCTGTGGCCCTCCCACCCCTTCTTGCTGGTGTATACTCTAAAGCCCTCATACGCAAAGGCAACAGTGGGGTTACTTCCCTTCCTGGAGCACCTCTGAATTCATGGTTCTATCATATTCCCTGTTTAACATTTCCTCCTAGCGTAGGTTATCAATCTTCACAGTCATGTTTTCAACACTTACGAACTTTTCCTATCAGTTTAAGGATTCCTACTATCATACAGAGGGAAAGGTATTGGGATTAGAAAAGATTGCACAGGAAAGACTGAAATAATCAGTGCATTATCTGACCAACTGGTCAGAGCATAACAAGGGGGAACTGGTGAAAGAAGTCTGAGGCTGGACAGCTTGGTTATCTACAAATTAATCCCAATCTTAAGTCTTTCCAACACATCCCATGGATGCCACTTACTTCTGGCTATATCTAATGGCTCCATTGGATTACAAACACAGGAGAGGAAGAACAGCCTTTCTCTGAGTAGCTGTTTGGTTAAAATCGCTCTTGGCTTTGTGTTAGCCTACTACTCTATGGTCTACTCTAGCATTACCAGAGTTACATAAACAGAGAAAGCACGTAAGTTGTAATTTACTGTCTGCTGATGTCCTGAATGCAGATTAGGGGTACTTACTGCTACTGGAGGCAAAGGACAGACGTCAGATTCTTCTTTAATGAAGACTGCAGAAGCTTCCATAAATTTGGCATAATCGGCAGCATACCATACTTTCAATTCTGTGTGGGGTTCAATTGGCTGTGAATGGAAGAAAATAGTACATGTTTACTTGTGCCAATTTTCCTATACCAAATAATACTGAAGATTGGCAGGGGTGTGTGTGCACAATTTGTGTCCTTACCCAAGTTGCATACTTTGAATCTGTTGAAATTACTGGTAACTTAGTTTCAAGATTCAAGTGCTTTTTGAGCATTACTATCACTAGCGTTTTACACCTTCACAGTTTCTAAAAGCAGAAATGAATATGTACAGAGATTTTTGGGGGACAGTAGCAGGAGGAGTGCCTCAGCCCTCATGACCTTTGCTCAGTGAGATCTGTTTGTCTGTGATGTCCAGACATCCAGCAGTCTTTCCAAGCAACATCCCATGCCTATTCCTCAATATTTCGAAGCCCACTGGACACAACACTTAACTATAGGGTACAGGCAAAGGAAAAATGCAACGTGAATGCACAACTGCTCGGATGCCTCCTGGATGTGTCGTACTCACAGAGCGTAGGTGCAGAGTCTGATCAATACATGGACTGCAAGTCAGACTTGCGCGTTTCCACGTGCTGGCTCTAACGTGTCAGGCTCACTATGCGTGTGCTTTATTGTTCCTCTGCCCTCCTTTCACTGAAGCCTTCCCACACAGGACTAAGGGAGCCCATAACCTGCAGTCTCCCATCCAGTCATGCCTGCACAAATCTTTCCTTGGACTGGACTATGACCTCCTCTGACAAATACTTTCAGTCAATAATACAGCAAATAGAAAAAGAGAGGTGTGATTACACTCACTGGCTAAAGATCCATTAGTTATTTCAAAGCAAAGGAGAAAACTAACTTTGGGGTCATGATTTATATGACTCCCTGGCCCTGTACACAATTTTCCTCATCTGTAATAAAGAACAACATTGTTGCTATAGGGGTAGAGCAAATCTGCACTGTACTTGTAGTTTTATTTAAACTAAGCTGAACTAGTGCCTCCAAAAAGAACTAGCCTGGAAGGAGAGCATCTGAGTCTTACTCCACAAAATGCGACATCTTAAAATGCACTTATTTTATAAAATTGTTGTTGGATAAGCATGGCAGGTGAAAGACAACTTAGACTGCGAATGCTGACAGGTAATTGTGTGTATAATGTCGAAAACTGAACTTCTGAACTCCCAAGCACAAGCCTGCTTGCTAACTACAACCAGTATGGGCTGGTTGTATGTTTTGATAACACCTGGCCTAAACAGAAATGGTGTGTGCTGAATTCCCCACTTAATAAAGGACATGAGGCAGAGCCACCAACTAGGAGGCCCATCATGCATACAGTCTATTTAGATGGAGAAAACCAAGCCTGGGGGAGGTCCACAGAGACAAATGCCTGGGGATGCCCCAGGACCTTGGCCAGTGACACCTGAGACTGGTACCCACAAACAGCTGCACAGCATGATACTGTCCTGACTTTCTACCCGACGTTCCTGGACCAGTGGCTATCTCCTCCGTGGGAAGCTGAGACCTAGTCAATGTGACTTTGGAGGGAGAGCAACTGCATCAGTATGTGAAATAGTCAAGTAAGGTAAAAGCTCTAATCTCAGCAAAACTGAGATTAAACACCAGTAGCCAAATCCACTACAAATTGTCGTTTACTCTGTCTCACCTGTGACAATAAGAGAAAGCTATCGCAGGACCCATGTGAAGCTCCCCTGTGACCACGGACAGCAGCTGTAGATGATTTTTACTTCCTTATAATTCTATACTTTTTTTAAAGCACGTATTTTTAGGGACTGCAGTCATTAGGTCAGCAAGTATGCTAACAGTGCTGTTAGCATGCCACTTACATATAAGCTTTTGTAGCTGCAGTTTCATGTCACCGAAATCCCATCTCTTTGTAAAAACAGAGGGGAGACGAGCCAATCCTTCTAGTCCCAGCTTAACAGATTTTATTCAAAATATCTTGAGAAAATATCTTCATAACCAGCCCTAAGGCAGCCTCACTACCGTGACCAGCAGGGTGTGCCTAAGTGTAGCAAAAGGCTATCGCTTTTGCTGACCAGGACAAAATCTGCAGGATGCCATAGTACCATGAATGATACTGGGACTTAGGAGAAATAAAACCAAAGTAATTCCCTATGATACACAGCACAGTAAAGGTTCGAAGACACATTCCTCATCCTAAGATACTCTTCATGTCAGTATATAGGATGCAACTCTCCATTAATGCCAATGAGCAGAGTTCTGCTGAAGTCAGCAGAGAGCTGGTTCAATAGTATTTAAGTTATACTGGAAATTGTGAGTTACCAGTTCATAACTACAACTTCTTAGAAAAGCATTTGTTCATGCTTCCCAAATATAGTGTTATTAATCCTGTTGGTTCTACAAGTATAGTATGCATTTAAAATCAAATTGAAATCTCAAATGATATGGACTGCATCAGGATCGCAAACACAGCCTAAACTGTCTCAGATTAGCATATGCTGTTTTACATTGATGTCCTTTTTTAAAAATAATTATTTTAATACTAATCCAAAAGCAATTATACTTCATACCGTTATAAAAGACTTTGAAGGTGTAAAATGTTATCACTATTAACTTACTGTCACATCATCACTGTGTGGTAAATATTTTTCTCACTGTGCAGGTGGAGAAACAAAAATGGAGGAACAAAAGTAAACACTACTATCCCACACAAATGCGTGCCAATCTTGGAAATGAAATTGAAATGCTGGATATTGATCGCACAGTAACTTCTTTTGACTAATATTCTCTCTTTTTTTTTAATTTTTAATGTTGTTCACAATGATATACAAGCATTAACTTAAGAATAAAAAAGGAAAACAATGAATGGTCAACATATAGACTTCAGTTTCCTAAGTGTACAAAAGAGTAAGTTCTGATTAAAACAAACTTTGCCTGAGAAAGTGGCCAAAAAACAAGACTGTATGTTCCAGCACCATTTATAAATACAGAGTACTTTGTTCTCTCTCCTCAGACAAAGATGCAGTCCAGAATCTCTAACATAAACTGATCATTTCATGGCAACATTGCAGTATTGTAAGTTCTGCAGTTAAGTCTTCAGATTTAATGAAAGCGGAAAATAGTACGTAAAGATTCTACTTAGCACCCTGTTCCTGAGCACTTGGTAATGTGCTCAGAATAACAACGTGTGTCCGAAAATGTAATAAAGGAAAGGAACGTGTTTGTTCTTTCCAGGATGAAGTACTGTTGAATGTAACGATGCTAGATAATCTCACCATGCACCTATCTGGAACTGAAGAACTTTACAACATTCACGTTTAAACACCGCCATTACGAATGGTATTTCTGTTTCTCTCTGCTCAGTTTCGTCACTACCCACAACAGCAAGTACACACCACCTCTTACTGGAAAACTCCATACACTGCTTACTTTACGACAGATTAAGTGATATAAAAGGTGGTATGTAATAAACATCTAGTTGGCAGAATATAATCAATCTTTCATCTGTAAAAGGGTTAGCCTTTCAGAACCTTTGCCTATAAATTTCCATTTGGGTGACGGGTAAAGCAATGTGGGTTTAACTACCTTAACAGTTGTGAAGTAGACTTCTCCACAGTGCTGATAAGCCACAAGAGTCTGTTCTTCTTGGTTCCGGGCTAGCCGGACAAACATCATCCAGTTTCCACAGTCTTCATTGGGAGTGTCCAGAAAGTACTTCCCTCCATCTTTCAATACCTGAAACAAAGGGGGAGGACAGGAGAAAGAACATGATAAAACCAAGTCCTGTACAGAGGCACATTAGTTTTCTTTAACTTGGAATCATGGCTATCAGTTATTTACCCTGTCTTGGTCGTATGTCCTTTGAAATAGCAGTTGCTTTAAAACAGATCACTCTTAAAGAATACCAAGTGCAAAAGAAAGTGAAGAATGAATCCCTGCCGAGGCACCCAGCTACTAAAATAACTGTAGGCCTTTGTATGTATTTCCAGTTTATATTTCATCCTTTTTATGTTATATAAAGATAATATTATAAGAACTAAGTGCAGGCAGGTAGAAAGATAAGCTTTATGCTTTAATGTACTTCCTGAGTACTTGATAATCTCAAACTTTAGTGCTGTATTAATGCTACATTTTGCATGGAACAATTGTATAACGTGTGTAATAAGTCCAGAGAGGTAACATACAATGTAATGGCATTTTAATAGTCTTCTCTTTTTCCCCTTAACAATGCAAAAGTAAATACAAATTAACAACTGTGCCAGAAAGATCCCTTTCTTTTTGCTTTACTTCATTCTTCCTAGATTCCTTTCCAAGAGAACGCTTCTACGAGGCAAACGCTCCCAACCTCATACAAGACAGTTGCTTTTCTGCAAATACACTCTCAAACATGGACAGCTGAAACTGCACAACACATGTCAGTACAGCATGTATCTGTTTTACTAACCACGTAAGTGAGCAATTAATTGCAAAACAAGTTACATTTCCATTGCTTCTGGGAACTATTTTATCTATCTTTGTCATGTTTCTGATGAAAACACCTGCCTGTTGGACAAGTTTGGTCACATATTCAGAATGCTGCTAGGGAGAAGTGAAGGCAGCTACTGCTGTCAGGTAGGAAATCTGGGACTCTGGTCTCCTCTTCTGAAGAAACAGTCCATTCATCAGCCAGAGCTGTGCTTATCACTGTATACTTTTAAGCAAACGGGGCTGACTGATAGAGGATAGGGTGTGGTTTACAATAGCAAGGAAGGAACTGGGTGCTTAGCTCATCCATGCTCGCAAGCCTGTTAGAGAAGTACGTTTTCTGCATTTGTAAGAATTAAAGTGTCTCATAAAAAGACGGAAGAAATTTAGTTATGGAGAAGAACAAATCTTCTCTGGTGTCAACATGCCATGAAAATCCCACAGAAAGACAGTGTTAGTTTCCTGGCAGACCATTCACATGACTTTCATGAGCAAATTAAGTTTACAGCAATTACTGAAGTTATTACTTTTGCTCTCAAATGAAATTACTGAAGTATCAGTATCTATGCCTTCCTCCACAACAGACAGTGTTTTCCAGTCCCAAGCTTCTGGAGAAAGCTCAAATGAAGACATAAAGCATGTTACAAGACAGCTGCTGCTGGTCCCTTTCTCCTGGGGGGTGAGAGGGCCTGATATGAAATGCAGGCTCTGGAAGAACTGTGACCTGTCAGGAAGTCCTGACAGAGGCTGTGGCTTGACCACAGACTCGCTGTGTGACAGAGAAGTGTGCCCAGGCACGACCCCATGCAGCAAAATGCAGACCAGGGTGTAGAGGATCATGATCAGTTATCACTCCCAAGGAATTCCTGTGGGAAAGGATGTGCATGCAGCTACGTCTAAGCTAGGGTGGTCCTGGGAGGCCATTATTTGCGCTGGATAAAGTACAAACAATAGTGTCACGGTCCAGATGAGATGATCAGTACCTGCGCATGCAGCAGGGGATGGTACCAGCCCTAAATAACAATCTGACTAAATAAACTGAGTTAGTGCCCTGTGTGTCAAAGTTTATATATAATACCATTATTAAGAAGTGTTCTCCCAACCCTGCACTGCTAAGCAGCTGCCTTAGTGCATATTTCTGCCACTGTTGCTAATTCAGTGCACAAACTTAGCCCTCCCAGTTCCATGGTATCAAGCACAAATCCTTCTGTTTTATTTGGGAAGACAGGACTATCCTTGGATACCTTCAGTAGCTGTGCTCTGAAAGTTTATCAAGAGCTGTTAGACTGATAGGTAAATCACCCTGGAAGTGGGAAAAGTAGAAAGCAGAAAGGCAAACTTCTAGAAAACACAGCATACAGGAACATTTTGGTACTTCAGGCTATGCTGTGCAGTCTAATAACACGATTTAAATTCATAGATACAGATCAGAAATACAATTAATTAATTAGATTTGAAGGCAAATTGACTGGTTCGAATACATAAATACATATGAACTGTTAAAGACACATATACACTTCATAGTAAGTCACCGGGTTTTTACCTGCAGGACTAGCCTGCTCTCATCATAGCGCGTCAGTTTTGTAGACAGTTGACCAACATAAGGACCGAACTGCGTCCTCTTCTGTATTACTTTCTTTGCAAATACTCCAAGGACTGTGAATAAAAAAAAGACCAGTCTAATATTAATATAAACATCACAAACTATTTCTTGTATATTTACAGTTGTGAAAATGGAGATAAACACAACAGTGGTGAACACATGAATCCTTCTTCTAGACAACCCAGGTAAATAATTCTAACACGAAGAATCCAAAAAGGCTGTAAATAGGTATAGAGACTTTTTAAAAATGGGTATTACATTGAATATAAAAGTGCCTAAAATCCACGACAGGATATTAAACTGAGTATGCAACACAAATGTGCTGATACTCTTCAATCTACAAGCTGATGTTATCATAGTGCTCTGCTTGTTGGCATAATTTACAAGGTTGTTCTCTCCCAGTATAAGTGGAGAGAACCTGTAAAAACACAACATTAGCCGTCTTAACCATTCTAGTTATCCCCCTGCCTAATACTAATGGTGTGACACAACAGGCACCTTGTCATTCTCCTTCTGAAATACAATCTAGGCAGAACCAATTTTAGACAGGTAGCTGTGGAAAATTTGCACACTAAGGATGTAGTTCCCTTGTTCAAGTTCGGGCATTCAAACTGCCCGGCCCTCAGACCGAAACAACAGTCTTTCTATAACATGAACTGAAGATGCTGCAATAGGTAAGTTAACCCCCTGTGTTCCTTTGAGTTTGCAGGGGGTGGGTGAGGGATGTTATCTACCGTTTTGTTTCTGACCTCTTACTGAATACTCTTTCCTGTTTTGCATGCTTAGGGAAAAGAAAAAAAAACATGTAATACTGCATGGCTGTTACTATTAGATACGAATTCAACATTCATTAAACTTTTATTGACTGAACAGAGCTAACTGATTGCTCACAGCTAAATGTCACACCAGCTCTGGTTAATGTCCTGCTGTCACCCTATGCATTGAGGTTACTAGAAATCAGTCATAAAAAACAGTAGCTGAATGAGAGCTTTAGCTGCGCTCAGCTGAAAATAAAGTAGTCTTCATACTGTTAATGCCCAATGATTATGCCTTGAGTTATTCATGAAAACAAGCCAGTGTTAGTACTTTTGTCTCCTCTTTCTCAAATGTGGGGAAAAGAGCTAAAATACTTACTCTGCTGGTTTCCAGCTCGCAGCTCCAAGACTCGCAAAGTGAGGTAATGAGGTAGGGTGAGACGGGCTCGGCTAGGAATAACCCTATCTTTAGCTTTGATGAGTGGTCCGTGGAGTTTGCATTCTCCTATAAGGCTTTTACCGCAATCCTCACACCCTACAAATCCAGAAAAGGGAACCTGTTACTAAAAATGACATACTGCTCTCCAATTTAGTCTCTCCTAATTTTGTCACCTTGAGAACACATCTTGAATTACCAATGCTTTTCTTCACACCACTGTTCTGCATTAGGTAGTGAAAAGATTATCTGCAAGCCAAAACTGGACTAGGAAGGTTTGAAATAAGACCTCCGGTTTGTGCATTCTCTCCTGTGCAAACTGGTGGGTCCTGGCCTCCAAAGATTTATATGCGTGTTCATTTGGAGGTGTCGCAAACCGTGCCTTTGAAGACTAGGATGGCAGCAAAACTGGAGCTCGCAGCATGCACACCTATAAATCAAGGTGCCTATATTTACACAGAAATGAGAAGGGCAAAGTTTGCTCGTAATAACCAAGGTAATTTGCAGAGATCCAAGGAGTCCAAGAAAGATCACTGTGACTTTGTGAGCCTGCACAGACCATTCTCAGTAGAAGACGAGACCTCGGCGTATCATGAAAAAATGAGTACGACGGGTCTTACAGTCACAACTCAGTTGACAATCACGCAAGGGCAGCCTTCTCCTAGACCGTGCTGCCTGCGGAAGTAAGCAAAAGGGGCACGCCGCATGTCCAAGTCATCGGTTCACAATAATGACATCTGCAGGCTGAACACACAAACCATCCAGAGAAGTCATTAATGAGAAATACACGTATGCAAACTGACTTTCCCCCAGCACAGTGAGGTATTTTTGGTTCAGCGTAGCTCAAACTGGTTGTCAGGGAAACTCATATGGAGCAGTGACACAACTGAGCAGTGAGACTCTCCAGCAGAAGGTCATCCCAGCACTGGTGTCACACAGGGCGACGGGAAAAAGGGGACTTCTTGCACAAAACCTTTTTATAGACAGTAGAAACCAAGCCAGCAAGCCAACAATGCTTTACAACCGAGTTAAAAGGAAAAGCTGATATTGGTCATCCACGACTACCTCGTTTTCTTTTACTTCTGAAAACTCTGCTGAGCAAATCTAGTCAGTAAGCAGCAATAAGCAGCAGAGGAGGGGAGCCAGAACAGCCGAGAGAGTCCGAGGGAGCCACGGGACGCTGTAGCAGAGACTGGAGCAGGAAAGGTGAGGCTTCACCACAGACAGGGGCTCGTAGCCAAAGAGAGGACAAGAGAAGCATAAGGGCTCAGGAGACACCGCCTGGAGAGACGTCGGAGATGGTCTTTGAGAAAGGACAGTAGCACCATAAATGCCATATTCTGGGTAGCTTGAAAATGTTTGTAAACACAAGCAAGCATTTGACTAAATTACACGCCTCGAGAGTCTAGTCCAAAATGTCCCCAAATAAGCCTGAAGTGTTCCTACTGAGTTTTTCGGGCTCTCCATCAACTCTAAATGAGGAGGTAGACTTGCATGGCAGGCACTGCAGTAGTCCATATTTTTCAATAATTTGGGCACCATGTAATAGTTTTCCTTTGCCATGACTCCCAGACTGCACACCTGCGCTATGAATAGCTGAAATACATGATTTTTTGTGCTAGTGCTACAGATAAAGAACATGCCACTCAACAGCCATCACCTAAAATGCACAAAAATAAATAATACAGCTGCTTTTTCTTGTTACACACTGTTTTATGTACCCGAAAGTCCTTTACAGCTAGGCTGCAAGGAAAAAAAAATTGTTTTCTTGGTGATTTAACTTAATTGGCTTTTAAATAAATTGCCAACAATCTACGTCTTCTGAGGGCAACAAAATTATGAGGGCTTCCTGAGCTTACCTAGAATAATAGTGACTTTGTCTCAAGTCAAACAGCTCCTGCTCGGAGCGTCGTTGTATGCAAACTGCTGAAAAACATTACCAAAACCAAAACGGAGACAAAGAACCGCTGTTAGAGGGAGGATGTATCTAATCGTAAAGTACACGACCTTATCAAGCCATGCCATGCCTCTGTGATTCATCACTACCGAGCTCCTGAGCAAACCTTCCAGCCGCCCTGGGGCAGTGCCCACCGCGGAGGCCTCAGGGTGGGCAGCTCAGTGGAAGGCTGGAAAGGGAAAGCAGGGAAAAAGGGTCTCCTTTGAATCGGCCTCCAAATTCGGCACTAGTGCCCCGTTAGCTAACCCCCCTTGGTCCTCCGGATCCAAGTAAGGTCTGAAACAATTCACGTGGTATGGGTGCTGGGGAGGCACTCCTCCAAAATCAGGGACCGCTTCGCATCCAAACAGGTGCCAAGCATGCCACTGAGGTTAGGGGCCCCAGAGATGGCTCCCCAGGTGGTACGCCCAACCGGCATGATGAAGCTGTCAGCTAGCACTGAATGAAATTAACTTCAGAGCTGGAAGTGTTTTTTTGAGCACCTTGCTAGTACGGCTTGGGATTCTGACCTGGCATCGCTGCACGGCACCTTGAAATATCTGGAGCTGCCCAAGGTTTGTTCTAGGATTTTCTATGTTTCATTACATGGGATATGAAGATAACTGGATGCCTGTTAAATAAGTCAGTCATCTCGGAATTACATTCGCTGCACAGTATTTCAGACCCCACACCAGCATGTTAATATCCTGACTCTGAATTTATTGCACACTAAAAATTGCCAGAAGCACAGGATTGGATCACTGTAAATATAACAACTTCAGGGACTACCCTGGGGAACAGGGGCCTTTGTAATTTCTTCCCCCCAAACTAACAGCACAAAACTGTCAAGTTCACATTCTTCCTCCGAGATAATTACAGACCAGGTCAGGATCCTTTGTATTTCAATGCTAAATTACAGAAGCCGTTGGCGAAGGAATGTATGCATTATCACAGCTGCAGCATGGCACTGGTTTGCAAAGCTCACACAGATTTTATGCCCACTTTTAACTCGGCTGCTTAAGTAAAATGTAATTTTTTCCAACAACAGCCTCAGACCACACTCTAACCTGTTCTGAAATATGGAGCATCCAGCTACGGAAACACACACTTTGTCATATTAGCACTAGGAATGAAATACACTTGGTTAGAAAAATCACTTTCTGTGAAGAAGACTTTTTCTGCTTTTTGTTAGGCACTTTAGTACCTCACTTGATGCTTTTACAGTTTCCCTGCCCCCTTAAATTGTATTTACACAAACAAAATGAATAGATTAGATGTCACGTTTACAGGAATACTTGATAATGTGCAAGCATGCAAGAAAAAGTAAAACTGCCTCCATTTCTCTGCTTTGTTGTTATTTAGACGAGCAGGCAACAAAAAGAAATAAACAAGATTCACAGGAGTTACAAGCTGTTAAAGAACAGATCGTGTCATTTACTGTATCTTTAGAGCAGCAGTGCTATATTGTCCCCTAGAGGGTACTTCTTCGTTCTTTCTCTATGTCTTTGCAATGATTCTGAAAAAGTTCCAAATAATGCCTTTTTTATCTATCTGTAGATAAAACAACACAAGGAATTGATCCTGTAGCTGGTAAGATTTTTATTCTGCTGAGCTCCAGTGCAGCAGCAGGGAGGCATGCGTACAGAAGAGCCCAGCACGGGTGCAGGTGCAGACTCCGATCAGGTTGCGGGTGTGCAGCCACCACCTTATCACACAGACGAGGTGCTCGTGCCCTGCGAATCGCCGCTCGTGCCCTGCGAATCGCCACTGGACGGGCTAAGAGAAGGGTACGTCTCCTGCACACCCCCAGCCTGCTACCCCTGCCCCTGAATGCATCTGCTCCCACTTCTGCCCAGCCATCATGAGGCACGGTCGGCAGCTATGGCTTTCCTCTGCTCTTTGAGTCACTGGAAAAATGACACCCGCTGCTTGCGAGACGCACTCCCACCACATGGGCTGACCGAAACACTGGCAGCCACGTTCCCAGGGAGGAAAACGGGCTGTGAGAGTGGCTCACCTGTACCGTCCTCACCATGCTGGTGCTTCCCCCCAGTCCAGGTCTAGGTGACAGCTCTCATTTGCTGCGGACTACAGCCTGGCAGGCAGCCTCAGTGGCCAGCTTGCCTCATCCTCCAGGCGGCTCTGGGGCCGGCCACGCTACACGGGGACGAGCTCCTGCGGCCAGCAGCAGCCAAGCTGGCACGGCAGCTCGGGCCAGCTGGACTCGAGCACAGTTAACAAACTCGGGTTTCCAAAACAGTGGCACCGTCCGAGCGCCGTGCCACCCCCACAGGCACAAGCCCGGCCTCGGGGAGAGCTCATTAGCGTGGGCAAGGAGCCACAGGCTGCAGTTACACAAAGTCCGGCTGCAGAGATAACGGGAGCTATACATAGCCATACTAGGAACTGCAATCACTGTCGTGATAGCTCAAACATACCACCAGCTCCTTAACCAATCAGTGGCAGAACACCACTTTTTAAAACCATTTTGCTAAAAGCGAGATGCCTATCAGAGAGTCCTTCCTGCGTTTTCTGCAACCTCTACTTTCAAGCGAGACTTTATGGTACCTGAACACTTCAGTGGCCCACAAGATGCCTGTGGTATGATTTACGTGCCCTGTGAAGACAGAGGTAAATGATTCCTTTTAAAACGTCCACTTCGAGCAAAGACGCCCTGCGAGAAACGATCGTCCGGCTGAGCAGTGCTCGACATTTGCTGTGCTGTTTTGCAGCATTAGCATTAGCTCCCGTGTGCAGAAGGAACAAAGATCAGTGTACACAGCCCTCCAAATCCTAGCCTAATTACAATCATAAGATTTGCATAGCAAACAACAGTAATTTATCCCAGAGTAAAACTGTACTGCTCCATTACCCTTGTTCAGCTTTCATGTAGAGGAATGCTGCATACATACCTTGTGGAATTTTCTGTCTAATATACATTGCATGTGCAGTGTGCGAGTCTTGGTTCTTCTTACACAAAGGTACACGAGGTTTTCCTGCCCTGTGGTTTGTTCTGCAGCACTCCTCGCTGGAAAAGCTTGAAAACCTTGTTCCACAATATAATTTATTTGGCAAAAATTCAAAGTACTCAATTAGCAAACAGTTAATCCCAAGTTATTTTCCCATTATTGTGGGCCACCACCGCACATTTTCTCTGTAAAAAATGTTTATGAAAGAAGCCTTTACATGTCTTAAGTTTGATGTGCAAAGTGCATGTACAAAGGAGCTGAAACTCTTAACTGATTAATAATTCATTCTATTTACAGTATAGTAAAATAGAACTCGTTATAATTACCAGAATTCAGAAGATACGAATTTTATTCAAATTCCAATAACTTCTGATATTTTGTCATGCTAAATTTTCTACTGACTGATTTGCACTTTTTAACTGTAATAACTGATTCCGTAGTCCAACACAAAAATAGATGAACATTTCTTCAATGTCTCCTTTTTGTATCTCTTCTATCTTATACAACAAAACCTTGTAGTAGCAGAGAGTTACAACTGCTCAGCTCTGCACAGAAGAAATAAATAAATCAGGAAACCACACTCCGGGCTGACTTTGCAATCTTAATTGCTCACCTGAGCAAAGACTGCAACTTGCACATTCATGCACCACACAGCATATTATTTGGGAAGCAGGTATTGTATTTTCCATAACCCCGCACCCAAAATAACACCCCCCCAAAAAAGAAGTGGGGTGGGAGAAAGGAGATTTACTCCTAAGTGCTTGAGAGGAAAACTTTCCATAGATTTCAAGCAGTGAGTTCCCACATCTTTGACACACGGAGACCCTGAAGCTTCACAGCCTCTGCCTGGTGGCACCAGCACAGACACTGTGGGACATGCTGCTGGAGCAGCATGGGCTCCCCTGCTGAGGCCTTGCCCTGCCGACTGCCCTCCTCAGGCTTGCCGGCGAGTGGACCAAAGCCCCCGAGATGCTGGTGGAGGGGGAGGAGGAGTCCTGGTCCTGCGCAGGGGTGAGCGGCACCCTGCGAGTGAACGCCTACGGCTCTTTTGGGGCCCCCTCTCCCCAGGCAGGAGAACAGTAGGTGGTTAGCAAACATCCCAGCAATCATTCTTAACATTAAACATATTCATAGGAACGTGACCTCGCTCTACTAAAATGTAAAACTTAAAAAATGAGTTACTATATTTGGAGACAGAAACAAAAAAATAAAACGGCAAACATGCCTTACTGCCGCCCTATACGTTCAGTCAGACTGGGAGGTCGAGCTAATTCCCTAAAACTGGGACCCCGCACTGCAGGTGAGCCCAGCCCTTGGGCATCCTGACCCAGATGCTGATCTGCAGTGACACTTTCCCTCACCTCGCCTCCATCCTCCCCGTGCCCCTGCCTTCATTCCCAAGAGGAAAGAAGATTTGGAGGGAGGGTACATCCTCGGGTCTCCGGCAGCGGGAGATCATCCACCAAGGGACCCGCTCCTTCCTCACAGCAGTGTGATCCTGTCCAGCACGGCTGTTGTTATGGAAGGATGCCTCTAGAAGGGAGACTCAGCACTTATCTGACTGTAAATAAATCTTCTAATGCAAAGCACACGTGTATTTTCCTGGCAGACACAAGTTTAAGTACGTAAACTCTTTAGAACTCCAAAGCTATTTGTTATACAAACATATAAATGATAACAACTACTATGATTCATTATTAGTTCCTAATAGGGAGTAATCATGATGACAGTCGAGCACATCTGAGAACAGTAAGTTTTTCGCCTGGCAGCCATGAAGTACTATGACAGGCATAGCCAGAAGGAATTTAACCAGCCTCTCATAAACAGTCATCCTCCCACCAACCCCGACGAGGCCTTCTACCGTGCTCCTTCTGTCTAGCAAATCTTAGAAGCAAAACAGTTTAGAGAAGCCTCAAGGAGCGCAGCCAGGCTGTGAAATTCAGCAATGGGACTGCACACAGCAGCTTTAGCAGGATCCCATGAAGCCTGTGCAGCAGCAGGATACCTGTGCTCTGCTATATCTTACAAGCTTCACAGCTGAACAGATGTTACCTTCACTGTTTGAACGCCTGGAAGGGCAGTACCTTATAGGACTTTCCAGCAAACTTAAAGAAAAAAAAAAGAAAAAAAAACCCAAACCAAATAAACAGCAGGGAAAGTATGTAGGTGTGTTTATCAAGCTTAACTTCACTCTGCAGTCTGAGCAACCGGTTTATCAAAGTTCTTGGTAGGTTCATTCATCTAAAAATGACTTGAGATCAAAGCATTGATTGATTGATTGAAATTAATTTAAAAAAAAATTCTTTTTCTGGTTATTCTTGGGACTAAAACGTACGTGTCACATTTCTGGTACACCACATGGGGTTTGGTTGCTATCAGAACCAATATACATAACGAGCACAGTTCAAGTGAAGTCACTTCCCGTAGTTATATGTAATAGCTTCTAATCAGCATGAACAAAGAGACTTCTCTCATTGCTGAAAGCTGAATACATTTCAAACAATCAAATTGAAAAATGCAGTTGGATTTTTCAGGGTTTTTTTTTCCTTCTCTCCCCCTCCCTCCACTGGCTTGGCATGAAGTTGTATAAAATTAGATCCAGAAACAAGGAAGGAGGTTAACAGCAAATGCACAGAAACAACTGCCATTTTTTACAAGAAACAGCCTCACTCAGCGTAGCCTGGTCCTAATGCCCAGCAAAAGCTTCCTGAGAGCCAAACCTTCCTGTTGCACTCTGCTCATCTCCCCGCACAGCCAGCAGCAGCTGGTGCAAGGCTGTGGCTCCTGGCTGTGACACCTTCTTGCTTTAGGTCTTCACTAGCACTGTCCAAACTGCACCGCTTCCATACCGCAGACAGCAAAACTAAAATCCCCCTGTCCACAGAAATACCGACAGACATCAAAGGAGTCATATTCAAACTACTCATAAGCACCCTGTGGCTCCCAGGCCACATTTTGGACCCCCCCAATCTACACCTCCCACAGCACTAGTTTTACCTCCCACAGCAGAATTAGCCTTAATTGGTCTTGAGCACTTTTCTTTTGGGGAGATTTTGGCAGGCTGGTTGATTTATTTTAGTGTCAGACCTTTTAGTGGATAACACCAATGCTACTGTTGTAATTTAACACAGACACCAGAATCTTCTATCTTTGTTCCAGCAAAAAAACCCTCAAGCACGTATGTCTTCCTAAATGTATGTATGTATAAATACATATGCATGCAGCCACACACACCATATCAACTGCATTAATACAGTCGACAATTTTATTCGTGGCAGGTCAACACCACAGTTTCAATTGTGATAAACAAAGCACAGCGATTCGAATGACTAATGCTTAGTATTAATTAGCTGAAATATTTCCAACCCTTCCAACATTCCCTTAAAAGGGAACCTTAGATTGGGTTTCTCCCTCCTTCACTGAACTTGGTTGTTACTGGCCACCAAGTCCAGATGTCATCTGGAGGAGACTGGTGGAGGGCTCGGTGACAAAAGCCACCTCTCCTTAGGAAACCAGCCCAAATCGACTCTTGCTCTTTCACTTGTGACACAACTTTCAACATGGACTTGCGGGAACTTTCCCAGCAAAGACGCTAGTGGCTGGGATACATTTCTAGCTGCTTACTGGTAGGAAGAACCACGCAGGTAGACACACTTTGGAGAAGGAAATATGAGTTTAGTGTAGGACGCAATGAGGAAGCCTGACATGACAAGAGCGAAGAGATGCTGTACTAATCCTGCAGCTGGAGAACCTGAGGTCTTTAGAGGTGCTAATAACTAAATGAAGCAAGCTACAGCTACCGGGAATAAAAGCGCAGTGTAAAAACCACGGGACCCACTTCTGCAGGTAGAAGTCCATACACTCTGTTCTACTGCTGTGTGAATAGCCACATTATGAAAGAAGGAAGTCCGTGTGAAGAAGTGAATACATGGACACTTAAGACTGGTGGGGGCTGAGACCTTGGAGGGCCAATCCTGAAAGAACACTCCAATCCATATTACATTCAGTGGAAACTGTCTGAATAAAACTGGAAAATCAGTTAACTTTCTCAGTGAACTGTCCAAACCTCCTACTAGTATTCCAATTCACCCAAGAGAACAAGTTGGGTTTTTTTTTAACTAATGAATCCTAAAGCATATAGTTAAAATACTGAAATGTAGGAGTCGTCTTTTAAAAGCATTGGGTTTTGTAAATGAAGGGTCATTAACAGTTTAGCAGAACAGCTTTAGCTCTTACTATGCATCACCTTCATAACAGAGGACACAGCCAACAACTTCTGTTATTACTTGCCTAATTTCCAACACGAAAAGGATGCTTGATTCCCAGCTTCTCTGGGAACAAAATGGGTAGGAGACTCTCATCCTTAGCCTTTATGATCCTGTTAAATTATTCTCCTCTCTTAAGGCATGAAGCGATTTCTTTAAAAAAAAAAAAACATAGACATTGGGAAGCTCCGCTGCTGAACAGACACAAAAATGTATTTCTGTGAAAAAAATACTCACACGTGCAAGTGTCGTATCTTCGTTTCCATTTACTTGTTCTCTTTTTCCTGAGATCTAACATACACTTCTTTTTTCTACTCTAAAGACTTTCAATGGGAACCACAAGATAATTATCTAATGTCTTGGCTGATACTGTACTAAAGAAATTATGTCCACTTGAGCTTCTTTAACAGACTGACTAAGAAAGGATACTAAAATTGGCAGCAACAGATCAGGCGGCAACATAGTACATTTTCCTTACAATAACTATTCTCCTCAGGCATAAGGACATCCTTGAGTCTAGTTCTCTAAAATAAAGAATTACAAAAGTATGTGACTATAGAGTATTATTTGTGGGTTTAGAAAAAATGGCAGATTTTTTCTGCACATGAAGCACTCAACTCAGATTATAATGTATCTCCATAAAGCCCTATTTATTCTCCTGTTAACAGTGATCTCAGTTTGAGATTAAATAAAATCCAAACACTTTTTCTACATTTGTTTCTGATTAATTTGTAGTTTCTTTAAACTATTTCCAAAAGACACAAAAATAAAAATAACAGTAGTCTCTATTACTAGAATCTAAGAAGGAACCTTGCATAGCAAAATTGCAAAGAATTTGCTTCCGTTTTCACACTTCCCTAGCTTGAAGAGCAAGATCAACAGATGGTAAAGGCATCACCTTGGGGGAAATGCACCATTCCTCAGATATGTATTTGTATAACCCTGGTCATTTAACACGCATATTTACTTAGAGGTGTGTATGATCTCACATATCCCACTTTGTATTTGGTGTATCTTACTCTATTGGTTGGAAATAAATTATTTTATTCTCCTTCCACTTCAACACTGCCAATAGGTCACAACGATATTCATATTTTATAAAGACCCTTGATGTTAGAAGAGGCAAAGGGAGAACTGTCTTGCCAAAACATCCCCATGTACTTCCCTACACACCTCTGCCTAAACACAGTCCAGTAAGTTAAATATAACACACTATGCCTTGCCTTATTGCCCAAGTAAAGAGAACAAATGCCACCTTCCGTGTCACACATGAACCACCTACTTTCTTCTCCATTATACTAATGAAAAGAGCTCTGCCACTGAGCTTTCCATGACCATAATTCTTTACTGTTTACACCGTTACAACTACCCAGAAACCCTCACCGGTCAACATTTTCATGACACATCTAGACTATAGCATTAAAATGACCTACAAATATACCTCCTTTCCAACTTAAATATTAAATTTAAATCAGCTTTAGCTTTAAATTTTAGTGGCTTCCAATGTCTGTCATGTATAAATACACGTAAGTGAGGCCACTCTTGACACATTTGGATAACAATAATGACAACAGAGCTCACAAACATCGATATCAGCCTGCCTGAGCTCAATATTTTTACCTCTGTCAAAATTATAAATGCATTTGCTTTTTTTGCGTTTCCCTCTGAAAATCTTGGAGATTTAAAGGCAGACGCCACAAGCAACAATGTTGACACTGCAGTTAAGCAATGTATTTTCAATTTCAGGATCGCAAAGTACTCTAAAGGAGGCATGTTTGCATATGGAGCCCCAATGCTTCCAAGAAAAACAGATAAGTTATCTGCTGCAGAGAAGAGCAAAATGAGACAAAACTACTAAGATTATTAGCTCAAAGACACTCAAAGCAAAAATGCCAGACTGAGGAACACAAAATACTCTGATAAAACGTGAAACTTCCCAAGCACTTCTCCTGAAATGAGGGGATTACTCAAGAGGTTTCAAACAACTGCACACACGCACAGACACTTTGAAGCAGGTCTGCAACACAAAACCAGCAATTCCTACTCGCAGGACAGCTATTATTCCGTTTGGAGCCTGCCCTTACACTTAAACTGACAAAGGAAGAAATGACATCACTTAACTTTTTTTCCTGCAGTCACAAGTTGGCCACACCTGAAAGTTGTAGCTACTTGAACTCAGAAACGTTTTTCTTCAGTCACCCCAGAAACTAATATAGAAACTCTGGCGATTTGTTCTCCTGTTTTCAGTAGAAAATTTACATATGAATTACACACCAAATTCCTTTGGTCTGATAAACTGTTCTGGACTCTCATGAAGAAAATACTGCTTCTTCATTATCATCCTCCTCTTGCTATTCTTTGCTGTCTTTACAAAAAAACTGTACATCTAAAACCAGCAAGCATAGTGGTAAGTCCATCTCTTGCCTCGAGTCTAGGCATAGAAACAGAGGTTTGGAAATATATCCTTACATTTCAATGGCTTTTAGATGCCCAGATTTTCTGCCAGACAGGCCTGCTTGTTAGTCACTGCCTTGTGTGTAAGTATGAACGCAGCGATTTGTACCAGTCAAGAAATCATCTGATGCAATTTGGCTGATTCTCAAAGACATAAAGAACTGCATGTAATAGCCTACATAAATGACTGATGTTCAGGACCTGACTACAGCACCCAAATACCGAATTATTTCCTATTACTTTTCATATTCATTAATCACTATTAGATAAAGAACAAACGAACATACACAGAGGCTAGAAACAGCACAAGAGTCACTCAGGTGTTTCCCATGACAGAACACAATTCAAACATTGTTTTTGCACTCGAGAACACAAATGCAAACATTTCATAATCACACTACGTATGGGAAATCAAAACAATCCTTACCTTTTTCAAAATGGCTTTTTTAGTAAAAAGTCAGGCTATGCCAGTACAAGGTGGCAGGAACCATGCCATCCTCCTTCAGCAGACTTTTCCAAATGCCCCTGTGTTCAACTAAGTCTAACTCCGCTCTGTTTTGTTTCCCCAGGAGGACCCATTCAGCACCATGTGCTCCTTTTCAGCTGTCAATAAACAGAAGCGGTGAATTCCCCGGCGCTTCACAAAGCTAGTTAGGCATAGCCATTCATTTCTTCAGGAAAACAGGGCATTGATTTCAGCAAATTCCCAGGGAGCAGCTACAACAAAGGGATCAAAGACCCACCTCCTTTCCTGCCTGGCTTTGGCCAGCCAGGCCGAGAGAAGCAGCGACAGGTTTCCCAAAGAGCGGGCTCGAGCCCCACCGACCACCGCGTGCTCCATTCACGCCCGTCGCCTTCCTACGTTCCCGGGACAGCCCCCGGCGCTAACCGTGACAAACCCCTACATTCAGGCAGCATAATATACTGCACGCTAGTTCATCCAAGGATAAAAAGAAAAACAAGCTCCAAGGGAAGTCCGTTGCTTCCCTGACCGGCCGAGCCTCAGTAGCTGCCAGACATTTTGCAAACTTCTCTTTTTTTTCCTTAGCTTCTCCATCTAAAACAGAGAAACACTTGCTACCTCAAATTCATCGTGCCAAAACTTCACTGGGACGTTGGCTTTTTCAGTTTATTTCCACAGGCTTGAAGACTTAGGTGCTCGAGTTTGAGGTCTAGCTGCAGCAGCCCTTGTATTGTGCAGCCATGACATTTTCTTTGTGCAATTTGCCCCAGACTGCAGCATTTTTTTCCTAGGAATCTAAGGGGTTTTGTTCTGGTTTGGTTAGATTTTTTTTTTTTTAATTATACATCTAATCTTCATTAATGTGACCTGGAACAGGATTTTTAATCCTAGAATTTGACTTTGTATTGAACGAAACATTAGTGAAAGACGATGCTGTGGTCAGGCTTAGGTTAGGCTACATGTCTACCACTAAACAGTAAGAGCCAGAGACTGTTCCCTGGTGCTGAGACCACCTGGCATCAGCTCCATGTGTCTAAACGCTCCTCACCTCCTTCCCTTTTCCCCCACAAACACTTTGGTTACATCCAAATTCCTTACCTGGAACAGAGCCTGGTAGATGTTATCCCCAAAACACACCTTGGTGTTGCTTGTTAGCATAGGCCAGTACTAAGCTCATGGGCTGGCTCTGTACTATTTGTTTATATAAAAATAGTCATAAAGATCTAGAGTCACTTCACATCTGCACAGATTTGCCATGTTATTCTTTAGCATCCTCCTGTGCACTGACATTTTTCCAAGGCACTACGTGGTTGTCATGAACCCCACATGCATGTGTACTCCCAGCAGCTGGAACCTGGAAAGTGCCCTCAGCACTGGTACTGCCTCAAGGCTATTCACATGTCTTCAAGTGAGAAGACAAACGTCTGTCCCTCTAGCATGACCGAGTATCACAGGACCTGCCACAGCAGAAGCGGTACAATACTGAGAAGACTAGGGACAGGTGGTAGGGATGACTGATCATTGCACATAAGATAGCTGAGGACACAAGGAAATACAGAACTGCAGAATTATCCTAAGTTGCAAGAGACTTGTGGAGATCAACTAGCCCAGCCTCTTGCTGAAAGTAGGCCCTTAGATTAGCGTTACCCAGGGCCCTGTCAAGCCATATGTCGAATATTTCCAGTGTGGGAAATTCCATCACTTCCCTAGGCAGCCTATTCCAATGTCTAATCAATCCCAGAGTGAAAATGCCCCTTACATCCAGAAGCATCTCCCCTGAAGCAACTTGTGGCCATCGCCTCTTGTCCTGCCACGGTGCATGCTTGGGGAAAGAGTGCTTCCACCGCCTTCTCCATAACCACCATTTTTGTACTGGAAGACCATAACTAGTTCCCCTTGAGCCTTCTCTTCTCCAGGCTGAACACACCCAACTCCTTCAACCTCTACGCAGGTGCCAACTTCTCTAACCCACTGATCATTAGGAAAAGCATGAGAGAGGTGCTGACGCTGAGCTGAAGAGAGAAAAATGAAACTGCCAGGGCATAAATTAGCTAAAACAGTCAAACCAGCTTAAACATCCGAGTAGAGTTGAGCAGTCTTAAGTGATTTTGACCAGGACCACTGTGCAGTCACCCTGCCCTCTCTCCTTTCTTTAACATTTCACTCCTGACAGTGGTTTTGCCTGTTGTATACAATACAGTCAGGCATATGACATTCCTCATTTTAGAGTTCTCCGTGTATCTAAATGGCACTTAAGCATGCCCCAAAATTGCCAGTTAGCAGATAAAGCTCAAAAAATGCACTTTCACAAATAACTTCATCTTGAAGTACAGATATCGCTGCTATCTGCCAGTAAGCCACTGATGTTTTTATACTTATTAACTGATTACAGTTATTGAACAAAAAAAAAAAGTGTTTTCTTTGTTCCTCTGAGGAAGCATTGGAGACTGATAAAATGGGTTTCTGAAATTCCCCTCTCTTACACTGCACAGTGTGCAGCTGGGCAGCCCCTGGAGGCAATGATAAAAGATGGCAGCTGAGGCACTGGAGGGACTCCAAAAGAAAGCACGTAGATCAGATCAATAGGCATAGAAGATGTGCTTAATGCTGCAGATAGCTTAGGCAGGAGTGAGAGAGTGCGAGTATCGGGGAGACCTGAGCAGTACTTTTTTGTGGTAGTTATGACACCAAAGTGTAACGATATGCCACGTACTTATTCTTTGCTGTTGAAAAAGAAAGATGGATAATAGCGATGAGGCGTGAGACTTGGATGTGACTTGGATAATGATGCCTTGGAAACACAGGATTTAAATTCAGAAAGTGATTAAAAAACCCCAAGCACATCACTCAGTAGTAATCTGGGATGGTATTTGTGCCAAAGATAGATAAAAATTTTAGATAGGATTGTAATTTTAAGTCTCAATGAGCCAGTCTGTTCTTATACATGGGCCAGATTTTTACAATTTTACTCATATTAAGTCATGCTTTACTCCCAAGAATAATCCCGTTGATTATAATGGTAATATTGTTCCACAGATGTCTCAGAAGAAACGCAAATGTAAAAGCGGACTTTATACTTAAGATAAAAGACATCAATCATGAGCACATCTGGGAATCTGATAAAAACATATGGTACAAAAAAAAAAATCACTGTGGGATGATGGAAATGTACTTACATAGCAGGTCTGTGGACATGTTTACAGATCAGGCAAAGGAAACCTACATAAAATAAATGAAAAAAGAATGATCAGTTTTCTGAACTAGCACTATTCACGTTTAAACCTCATGCTAGTTATCATACGCGTAGTTTTTTAGTTCTTTAGGAAATGAGGAGAACATATCTAGGGAAATCTAACAAGGAAGAATTTCAATTTGTAGAGGAAAAGAGTAAATCCCTCTATTTTTTACTCCTTAATAAACGATTCCATTTCATTTCACAAACAATGTGAACTGACAATATAAATGTAACGCATTTTAATTAAGAGCAGTTCACTGTATCCCACATCTTCATTAACATTTATTATTAAAACAGAATTTTCAGGTGCCATGTACTTTACCCCATTGCATGCCATTCTGTGTTTAAGCCTGCTATTTCTGGTATTCATCTTAAGAGTCCTCACCCTTGCAAAGTCAAAGGGAATATTAACTAGATATAGGGCAAGACATTTTATTTGCTCTCTTGAAAGACTTCTGGAAACTTCTAGCTTTCTGCTGAACTCTGTTGATCTTGCTCCCTTCCCATTCATCTGCTATTTTTTGACTGAAATTTTACTAAAACTCATAGGAGCAGAGTCTGAGTTTTCTGTGGCTGTCTGAGCAGTCTCCGACACAGTGGGATCCCAACGTGTGGATAAGACTACTTGGAGCAACAGAAATAATAAGACATGTAATAATAAGGGGGCATGCAAATAACAGTACGAATCACATCAGCTTATGCCATTTTGTTGTGTCCTGTACAAATCTTGAAAATTTCAGGCAGCGTTTGAAGGTGTATGTATATGATTTAGGGTGAAAACTTGACTCTGATGAAGACAACAGTATTTTGTTGCTGACTGAAATGGGTCAAAGGAAACATCTTCATTTTTAAAAATACAATGATCGTTAGTAAGATACTTCCAAGTTATTTGGAGCTGGTTGGGAGAACTGAGGGAAGAGGAGTATGGAAGAAGGCAATAAAGATTACAGGAAAAATGGATGGCAAAGAATAATGAAAACTGAGGACGAAACAGACTCAAGGAGAGTAAAAAAGTGGTTAAGATAAGCTGAATGCAGAGCACATTGAGGAAGAGAGGAGTCAGTAGCCTGCTGATGATAATTTGCCAAGGAAGAAGCTGACTCTGTCAGGTTGTCCATAAGCAGAGGAGGAAGCCGGGATCCAGCTATCTGCTGAAATCTACGCACACACCGTAGTGCCATTTTCAAGTTTGAGAAGGCTGAGATAACACTTCTGGTGATCCACTGCAAGCACCTAAGTTGCCACCTTAGCTTGAGGACATGCCGTTTGTCCCTGCATACACAAGTAACCATGCTGAGCATTCCCCCCAGCATTTACTTAACAATGATGTACATACAGCTCATCATTACTGGGCAACATAACAAGTATGCCAGTTACATTAGCAAGTTAACAACTGATAAACTTACATATCCTCATTTAAGCGCTCAATCCCAAGACCAAGACACACAAAGTTAGTAAATCAGACTTGCTATCTCATCTGCCTCATCACAACATAATCAACCCCCCAAGGATTTAAATTGTCAATCCTAGCATAAAAGGCAATATGTAGAAGAAATATATTTTATAGATGCTCTGTACTCTGGAATTTGGAAGAGTTCTGATGTTGACATATAGAGAGCTGCCTGGTCTTTCCTTCCCACATGCTTAACATGTCTTTCAAGCCTATGCTGCCTTCACCAAACAGAAGACAAGTACAATCTTTGCATTTTAAAGGGTGATTTGCAGTGGTGGGTGGTGAGGGGTAGTTGCCAGGTATACTGTAGTCTTTATTGCAGAAATTTCGTATTTTCAACACAAAACCAAAAAGATTCCTCCCACCTTTGGGCTGCACACACTCCCTAACATCAGTGGGACAAAACTGACAGGGAGAAGTTCATCAGAGACCTTCAGCAGGGAAGACACTACAAGGAAAGATGCTTCCATTGCCCATGCACAAGCATCCTGTGTCTTTTGTGGTGTGCCCTACGACATCTGAAGCACCCATATGAGGCTGATAGCTATAATATTGGTTACACAGGAAAAAAAGAGTCCCTCCTGGACCAGGAGCTAGAATCCAGGCAGGGCTACCCAGGGCATCTCAGGCAGCACTAGATGCTTATGTTTCAGCAAATTAATCAAGTCCTACAGTATTGCAGTTTGTCTGTTTTTACAAGAAGCCAGGCAGAGAACAGGCAGGCTGCTGGTCCATCACTTCTGTCTGAGATCAAGGGGACTGCAGATGAGGCACGAAACACAAGTGCCAGCACATCAACTTCTCTTCTGTAACCTCTGTCCTCTGCCAAAACAGCTGCCTCCAGTGAACACACAGCTTATAAACTGGCTTTTGTCTCTGACTGGGACTGCGTGTACATGTGAGAGAGAAGCAGTAAAGGGGCCTGCATGCTAAAAGGACATCAGCAAGTCCTCTTTCCAGGTGAAAACAGCCATGCTGAGAGCAGGCTTCCTAAGCAGCAAGTGTCCTGGCCTGATTTCCATCAGCCAGAAAACACTTTCTGCAAAAAAACTACTCTGCAGTTTGACTCCATTCTGGCTGAGAGTGAGGCACTTGTCTATGGTGTTAATTTCTAAGAATTTAGGCCTTGCAGAGGGAACATTGAACTTTAATGGCATCCATATGTGACTGTACATACGCCAACCTTTGTCATCCCCAGAAACAGCAGGCTACATGTTGTCACTGTCAGAGCAGTGCCATCAACTAATAAAGATTTCATCCCCCCACTGAATTACTAGGCAAAATGATTTAATTTTGCTGGCATTCAATCTGCAGGGCAATTACCTGGTAAACCACCACAACACAACAAGCTCTTCCCTTCCATATGGTTTGAGTCAGTAGTATACCTTCATCCTCCCACATCTGGTCCACAGCAGTCTCCTGTCATGAGAAAGGCCAGCCTCAGTCCATCCTCTCCCCGTCCCCCACACATCTGCCATCTACCATGTTCCAGTGACACTGTGGTCCATGAACACCCCAATTAAGGTTTGGTTGAATTGTTCTGTGGTGTCACTTTGGTGGTAGAGGAGGGGGCATGGAGAAGATGGAGCACATACACTAGCCAGGACAGAAGACCATACCTCGACACGGAGACTGTGACAGGTCAGAATGACATCGGAGGCACTCAGATGAAGAGTAGCACGGTCCAGAGCAACACAAACACCTATGAGACACCTCCGCTGCAATCAAAAGGCTAATCTGCTGCTGGCGTGGGGGCAGCTATCGGAAGCATGAAGAGGTTCTCCATTCACTCCTTACTCAGAAGCAGCTACAAAAACCACAGCAGGAAAGTGCTATTGCACAGGTTGGCTCTTCCCTCCCATCCCTTCCTTTTGCCCATACTGACAGGGCTTCTCCGGCTGTCTGGGGCCAGGAAGGAATTGGTCTGTGACACTGCCATCTACCTGCTGCCCCTCACGGTATCAAAGGCGTTTACCAGTACAGGCAGGTCACCTTGTACAGAGCTCTACCCCTAACAGTCCTCCTAGGACGTGGTCAAAGGTACAAGACCCTGATGCAAAAGATTTGCCCCAGAGAATGAGGGCAGTAGGAAGAGGATAACCAAAAATCACCAAAGCATTTTTCTCCACAGGCCATCAAATGCTGGGAAACTTTATCTTTTTTTCCCCTGTACAGTCCTCTGATGAAGGAGCATGAGCAGCAGCAACCCCGTAGTGCCCAAGTCCAGCCCTTGGGGAGGACACAGAGACTACAGACGAAGAGGGAACACCTCCGTGAGGGCATCCCAGTCACTGCAACACAAACCACTTGCAGAACAACAGAGCAGCAGCTGCACCAACACAAAGAACCGCTCCTCTTCTAGCAGTCAGTCAGGACATTATCTCTGACAGGGTGAGGATAAGCACAGCAAGGTGCATTTGCAGAGGCAAGGGAGTGTAAGCAGAACTACAAGTTCCTTTATAAGCTATGCCAGCTCTTCCCCAGTTACCCTCAGCATGGACCCAGAACTGCCTGTCATCCTAACTGCAGAAAACCACCACCGTAATTCCCTCTCCTGCTTCAATGTCAGCCCTCTGGTGCATGAGGGCACCTCTTGCGCAGTGTATTGCCCCCAACCAAGGGGGCTCCGACACATGCAGAGTCATGGCAGCCACTTATGCTGTGCCAACCAGGCACAGTACCTGGTGGTTTCTGGCCACATCAGTCATTTGTCAACCTAAACTCAGGTGGTTGGCCAGTGGCCATGCTGGCCTCAGTTTAACAGTCCCATTGGCCAATCTTCTGTGGTTTTACTCCTTGTAAACCACATTGACATTCACCTTTATATGAAGTGTTGCAGATATATTGGCCAAATTTGCTGTGCTGCCCACACAGCCAAAAGACGTTGTTTGTGGTTGCTCTTCAATACTGTCCTTTCTCGTCAATGAATGGGCAGAAGAGGAGGAGGAGCAGAGTGGGGGATGTTTCCCATACATGAAAATTGCAGCCCTGAAAATTTGAGGCAATGCCTTATGAGGTTCTTACAGGCTTTCAGGTATCAAGAAATTAGCTTATGCATTTAGGTTGAATGGGACTTGATGAGTTAAGTATAATAGATGGTTAACAGTCTACAGATAGCAAAACAGTGATTACAGGCACACTGGATGATGAAAAGTTCAATGCTTTGTGGTGGTGAAAAGTGGTTATGCGCTGGTTAGAGGAAGTGAGGATGGGTTCTGCACTGCCTATTGAGGAGAAGAATATGTTGCAGAGTACATTTATGTAGGAGCCAGGATTTTAGGGTTTGGGTTTTTTTTTAGTTGTTCCACTATTGCCACAAATTTAAAGACTATGCATTTTGTGTTTCAGAAGTGACTGTAGTGGGCACAGTGTGGGCATATGTGACTTGGGATGGGTATGCATTATGGTGGTGGGATTGCCCTGGGACATCCAGGGTCCACAGTAGGAAAGGCAATGCCTGTTACCCCTTCTGTTCTGAAGCAGAGGACGCGGGAGTAATGAAATCAGACAGCCAGTTTCCAGGTACGGTCCATGAGGAGGACCTACATGAGGACCACGGTCGCTGCCACACCGTGACTCCCACAAGGAAGGTGACTCCCACAAGGAAATGCACAGCAAGGGAAACCAGCCCACACAGGACCTCTGGGGCTGTTCATGATGCACGAGACATCCATAAAGGCTGCCAACGACGGCCTTGATAACTACCTTGCTTACCAGTGGTTCACATTGAGAGGCAGCAAGAGGGGCAGCAAAGGCTCCACTTTCTACCCCTCCTGTGCCTGGAAAATACTATGATGACACCCGGCTAAAGTTTCTGAATGCAGTTCTCACCCAAAGTCCTGTATCCACTGCAGGTCACTGCAGATTTCTAGGAGGATGACAGTTTTACCAACCAGCGCTTGCTTCACTGGCCCTGAAGCTCATCTTCACCAGAGACGACAAACTCCACAGCAAGGGAGGCCAGGAAACTGCTCCGTGAGGGACCTTTGCAATGTCTGCAATGTAAGACTACAACTAGCTGTTCAAGATAGCTGTCCTGCATGTAATGCCACAGCATTCTCACATGGGTTCATGTGACAGAGCTCTTCCGCTGACCTGACTCTCTTCCAGAAGAGGTACATCTACCTTCCCTGGCATCATGCCCCAGAAAGCCAGAGGAAAAGCAGGCACTGATGTGGGAAGAGACGTAAGTGGCAGCAACAGGAAAAGCTTTCATACTGCCATACTGACACTGTGGGTGATACGCTTATGGTTGCATCATGATGCCATCCGTAGATGACAAGAGAACATGCTGTCTGCAAAAGAGACCTAGGCCATGCAGAGACAAAGACCTGGATTATAGCTTTTGAATTATGAATCCACTGTGAGCGGAAACATGGCTGTTCTCAACCAGTTAGCATCTGCCCCCCCACAAGCCCTCAGAGGTTATTACAGAATCCCTTACATTGCTTTCCGCACAAAAACAATGTCAAAAACCAATGACAATTGTCAGCACAGGCATACTCTTTCTAATGATCTGACATTATACAGCTCAAAAATGCACCTCAGTTTCATGCTGCATGCCACAAGAGATGCATTAGTTAACCTGTCCCCGGAAGACTCTTCTCCTGATGCTGTGAAGTCATCTCTCCACCTCAGTCGTGCAGCTGAAAAGGGGAAGCTGCTATACTTCAGATACTCCAAAGAACATCCAGGACAAACCGTTTATATAGTCACAACAGCCCCATGTAGATGACATTGTTATCTAAGTACCTTTTATCACATCTTAACTGTAAGTAAAGCATTTTTTCAAGACATCTATGGTAAGTAATACGGTAGCAGATGTCTTTAAAATACACAAGCAAAGAGATGTGACAGGAAAACCACACTTAACCTACTTACACTGAGGTTATATCAGGAAGGACTCTCTTCCCCCATTACAGAAATCTGTGACCGGGGTTTTACTTTCAGCATACCTTATGCCTCAGGTTGCATCCATCAGAAGAAAACATACCTTCAGGAGACAATGCATCTATTACACAGCATTAGCATTCCACTGGTGTCCCTGCTTGTTCTCTTTTGGCTACTGCTAGTGCTCATGCTGGGCTAACTGCATTTCTGCTGACATAGTTTCTCTTCTCCCTAATTCATGAACAGGAGGGAAAATCATAATGATATAGAAATGATTTAAGTATTAACAGAGTACTAACAGGGAAAAATTAATATGCAGGGCAAAAAATCTCCATTCAGAGAAAACTATGTAGATTTTCTGAAGGTTGTGTTAGTCCCACATGTGTATCCCCAATCAGGATTTGGTATATGCTAAGTACAACTCAAACATGTCCAACAGTGAAATTACGTGCATTTTGTATCTACCACATGTAGAGTTCCTCACTGGAGAAAACATGAAATTATAAATCACTTTATAATTTATCATATAAAATAGCATGTACTTGTACTTTTACAAAATTACATAATTTTTTTTTTCAAATCATTGAATTATTTTATAAAACAGAATAACTCTTTTGCCATCATAATGTTTTTCTTTATGTACAGGATTCCGCATCTTTCCCTTGATTAAGCAAAGAACTTGAGCAGTACAACATACAAATACTTGTATCCCTGATCCAGAAATCTGGCAGAAGTTCTTCAAATGTAAGTCTTATTTGTGAATGTAAAAAATAATGAAAACCCAAAGTTATACATGGAACATCTCTCTCTCCTACAAAGGACTATGCAGATGTAAAAGAACGGTGCACAAAATCATAAGGCATACTGTGGGCAGATAAAAGTCATGCACTCAAGGATATGTTTTCTCTAAAGTGTTTACTAAGAATATTTTGCATATCTTCACGATAATTGTTTTAAAGTGAGTATGCACACACACACAAATACTATACAAATATATAAACTAGTCTTGCTGCTGAAGGAAACTTTGTGACTATATACACATCTCTACAGATTAAATGCCTTGTAAGCAAGCAATCAAGAGCACTGTCAGTTTCCAGTGACTTCAAGAGGTCAGGCAATAAGACATCCTATTGACTTTGATAGTTTTTGGATCAGTTGACTATTATTTTGCCAAAGCTATATTGAGTGTTACATTTGGATACATAAAAAAGTCCTGCCTTTCCATTCCCTGCACCAACCGATCAATATTCTAACCTGCTTACAATCACCTCAACATGTAGCATCATCAAATATGGTCCACACATGCACCGAATCTATCCAAGTCTATTTTCAGTTTAAAGCAAAAAAATAAATTTCATTAAAAGTAAGTCCATTTTATATTCTGTGTCCTGATACCAGAAACACAAAGACCAATAAATCCCACTCCTTGTTTCTAAGCAAGTTTTTCCTGTTCTGAAATATGGCACTGTCTCTCATCATAATTTTCCTAGCCTTGTATCACTTGATGTTGGTCTATTTTGGTCAGCAAAAGACCTACGGCAGACAATGCATCAAGTCTTTGCCCATCTCCAGTGCCCTAATAACAGAAGAAATACTATTAAATAGTATTTCTAAAAAGCGATAGTAACAAAAGGGAGACAAATCCCTACGGAATGATACCAAATGGCATCTCATGCCAGCCTGCCTTACTGAGGGCTGCTCTTGTTGTTTGGCTTTGCAAAGCACTCAGCATTTTGATTGCAATCCAGCAAAGCATTTCTGCATTTCCCACGTTTTTCCACCACTGACTTGCAGGGAGCTATTTGTACATGTGAAGACAAACCTCCACTTCATATTTTGCTGGGTCAGGGTCAAGGCACCAATCATCTTTCTGGATCCTTGTTTTGTTATGAGAATTGGTTAAAATAAGCTTAAAAAAAAAAAATCTTAAAAGTGTGAGTTTTGAAAAGCCTCCAGACCCAGGAACATTCCTAAAATAATTTGCATTCCACAGCAAAACCATTTCCATTTCAATGAGCCTGTGGAGAGGACTCTGGTCTACTCGCTGAAACTCAGGACTGAACCGGCACAAAACAAACACGGAACCCACTTGTATGAGGTCACGTGAAAAAACACTTTTTCCTGTTCTCCCTCAATACCTTGGCTAAACTCTTTTCATCAGTTCAGGCCTGCATCCCAACACTCATTTCAGAAAGGGCACTGCCACTTCTCTCCGCTGGACAGGCTGGTGGCAGGGAAATTTCCTTCCCCTTCCCTGCATCCTCCTCAGGCAGCCTACCGCAAAGAGTCAACAAGTCTCCCGCGGCTTAAAAAAAGGTTTTACGAAAACTTTGGCTTTAACACTCTCTCCTTTCATAAGCTCACTACAAATAAAACTCATTAGCAGCCGCCAGCTTTCCAAACGTGGTGAGCAAAACCCACAGTGGAGAGACAGAGGGACCGACAAGTTCCCGCACGGTGCAACAGCCGCTCCTGTGACCAGAGAGGGGGATACACATTTAGCCAGTACTTCAGCAACGTCAGTAAATTTCAGGATATCATAAAAACAGATTTGTCGTCTGGAAGCCAACACCTTACCTCACACATCTTGCTTAGATTACAGTAATCTAAAACCTCTCAGCCTCAGATGCTCACAAACTTCACACGTACCTACAGCATCCTCCAGACGCGTCCTACAGCGCTATTACAATAATGTAATGCAGTGTGTAATGTTGCTGCTATATTGTGTAAATATTAACATTCAAATTATTTGGTCAAGTTTCACTTGCAGAGTCTTGCTCTCACTCTTTAGCAGCTTTAAATTTCAAAGCTGTGAAATGGCCATTTCATTCAGAAACTAGTAAAACTGAGGAAGTTTCACCTGAAAAAGAATTTCAGGTCGAGAATATTGGTATTTTTACAGGTATTCTAGATGCAACATATGATCTTAATGGTGATTTCAACAGGTTTAGCAGCTTTGTCTCTTTAGCTGCTTCATAAAAGCTGGATATCTCTATACATAAATTAAGTATCAAAGCATAACTAATGCTCTTCCATAATATGCCCCACTGTTTGTTAACAGCATCTTGGCTACTACAAATGTTTCCTTTCTTCTGTCTCCTCCTAAAGGCCTCAGACTTAGAGAATTGCTTGAGCCATCTGAAGGAAGCAATGATAACACTAATACATCCTCAAAACTCAACCTAAAGCATAAGCACAGAGTTTTCACTACAAACTTAATACTCAGGCTAGAGAGACAACAGTAGCTGATTTGTTTAAACACCACAAGCCTTGTACCGGATAACAGCTGCCTGTCACATCCCTCAATTTCTTTGCTGCAACCTGCACACTCAGATTTTCTGCCAACAGCAGCTGGATTTGCCAATGGCAAACTTGGCAGCAAAACCACCCACGTCCTTTTACTCCCATTCGCAGATGTGGATGGGCTGGAGTGGGATACTGCATGAAAAATGCAACCTACCACTTCACAAGGTACAGATGCAAGGGGCAATTATTAAAGCTAATTTACTGAAACAGAGCCATCATATTAAATCATCAGGGACTAATTTTGTTGGAATTAAACTGTAACTTGAGGAGTGATTTCTTATTGCCTTTTCTTAAAGGGTATGTTAGTTTTAGGGGTTATTATTTTCATAGTAGTGAATGCCTAAGGTGCACAACTCTAAAATATCCAAATCCTCCAAATAATGCATATATGCTCGATTAATGAAAGCTACACACGTTCCCAAATATTACTTAGCTGTTTCCTTAATTTTTCCTTTGATTATGAAGCCATACGATGACTCAAAAAATCCGCAAATTGTGGCTCACAGGTTACTGTTGAATAAATGTAGATATAGATGCAGATTCAACACAATGAATCACCATTCATATTCAGCACAGTAACCTGTTTCTCAGATAAAGGAGAGAGAAAAAGTTGCTCCCCACTGTCAAAGATCAGTTGAACCTCTCGTTCTCTCATACTGACAGCTTGTAACACAGAGTGATAATTAGACTCCTGCCTTTCTGAGGTCTGGACTGGAAGCCTTCTCGGTAATTGTATGGTATACAAACCTTCTTGGGATCCTGTGCCACTTCTTGCACATTACTCAAACAAGAAGCCAAAAAATGTGGCATTACATGCACAGTGTTCGTGCTTGTTTAAAATTTCATCCCGCACAGTAATGTAGTTCTACCCTTTTCTCCAGCAAAACTGAAACTTGAATAAATTAAAGGAGACTGGCTCTTGTCTACACAAGCTTCTTTTCTCAGTGTAGGAGAATGTGAAAGGAATTACGAAACCAGAATAACAAGGCCAATGCTGAAGAGCCCTGTAGAGACTGGTAGAGGAAGAGTTGAGCCACGACCTCCACAGAGTAAAAAAAACCCACTTAAAAATAAGTGACCATTCACGCCCATATCAATACTAAATTAGGAACCTGAAATTTGGTGCACTGTGGATTAATGAATGCAAAGTGCAGGCAGATATAAAATATATCAGGTATTTCAGCAGTTTGGCATTTTTATTACAGTTACTTGTCTGTATACCATTTTTTCAGAGACAGTCTTAGAATCTGTTTAACTTCTCCAAGGGCTCTAGTAACAGAGGCAAAGAACACTATTTCTTCATTTAAAAGTTACCCTGACATAGAAAAGCTTGTTACAGTAATGTAGAAAAAAATCCTGTGATCTCTAACCTTTCATTAGAAGTTCACTAAGAGGTCATTTGTCCTTATTTCTTCACCCAGTTGCATGACCTCTTCAACTCCAACTTTGACATCTGAAACATCCATTCAGTATGGTTCAGTGAGTTAATGAAAAATAACCCCTAATGACTCGGATGTTTGACATTTGCACCCCAAATTACCTGAAGGTCGTTTTAGTAATTTATAAAACCTACATGAAGATATTCCGTCAGATGTTCACATGGGATGTGAGGTCTGCAAGTGGAAGAACTTAGGGTTATCTAAAAGTGTCCGCTATCCAATACTTAGATGGTTTCAGTCAATAAACCACTGAAGTGTATTTTACTTCTTGCACCATGACATTCTAGTCTCCAACATCTACTACAATGTTAATAAAAACCCAACATTTCTAATGAATGGTCACTGATGACTTGCTAACCAGATTCGCATTGGGAGAGTCAGTACAATTCAAGAGTCAGTGCTCTGCTGGGACAAACTGAAGATACAGGTCACACTTTCCACAAAGATGCTGTTTTAAGTTGTCCTGTAAACTCCATTGACTCAACTTTTGAAGAACATCCTTGTCAAAATAAATGAAACTAAAATTACAATTTAATGCAGTTTAAGATTCTGGGACCCAAATATATTATTAGAAGTATGATAGCAATGCTAGCACCTAAGTAGATGCGTGACAATTTTTGCTATCAGGTCAGAATTTAATTTTTAAAATTATAACCTGCCCATGGGTTTTTCTAAATTAGATGATTAATCAAGTAATCAGCGCAAATCACTGACCACAAAGACAATTCAGAGACTGATATAGTCTAAAAAATGAGTGAATTTGACAAGAAAAAAAAGTTAAAGTAATATATCCTGCTAATATTTTTTACAGATCGAAAAAGACACTCACCCTACATTGTCTTCAACTATTTTCTGAACCGTTTTACTGATTTGGGTACAAAATACTTAAAATAACCTTATTTTTATACTCTATTTTCCACTAGTTTAAGAAGCCTATACTCATTTTTGTAATGTCCTATTTTAAAATTATTTTTAAATGTTGATATTTATAATGCTGATAAAAGTCGTATGAAAAACTTAGCAAAAATCTGACATTTTTTTTAAAAGGACTGAGACCCACAACCCCTTCTCAACCGAGTCACTTTGATGACCTCTACCATCCTCTTATACACTCTGTAACTCAGTATTTCATCTTTGCTAGGGGTCCAGAGGTTTGTAAATATTTGCCTGTATGGGTGCTGAGGCCTGCAAAAGACTGAAGTGTTCTGAGACTCAGGCTTCAACGTTGACAAATCACTGATACTGTAAGAACAACTTACAGAAAAAAATCACTGACAGTCTTCTCTTTTCTTGTAGAATAAGATAAAGAGGGAAAACCAATTTACTCTCCCATTTATCCTTGTTTTGTTTTCTTCCTTGTCAATCTCTCTGTTTTGGTCAGGGCAGCCTCTCTTCATTTTATTCAATAAATGCTTGAAAACTAGGATACATTTTTATTAACCAAAAACCTCCACATACCTTAGCAGACTCAGTGAAAAATCTGTATAGCAAATTCATGCATTAGAAAGGGAGATGATTCTATCTATCACTCACACTAAGAATATTTTAGAGAGAAGAAGAGCATGTAAATGTGCACAGGTCAAGTAAAGATGATTTCCAAGCGTGAAAATTATTCTTGTCACTGGCAGCTGTTACGCGAGAAGTAATAAGGTCCAGAAGCCTTGCCAGGCACGACCAGTGATAAGAATATCATTACAATCCACCTGCACCCTCCAAGAGACCCAAAATGCCTCTGCAATCTTTTGTTCTAAGCAAAAGTAAAAACCCAAAGCAACAGATCTCCAAACCAGGACATTGTGAGTGTCACCACAGCAGTAAGAAACTTTTCACAAACACCACCACCCCCCCGCAATGGGTTCTACAGGAGGGAAAGCAGAGAATACTTTTCAGAACTACAGAATTTCAAGATCACAGATTTTATAGTAAATGTGTGCTTGCTTTGCCTGCTTATTTACTTGCTTTGTGGGGAAAGGAGTGTTAGGTTTGTAAAAACAAGTGAGTCATGAACAAGTCAAAATATTTCCAGTAAAACTTATTTTTGTCTGAATATGCTGAGTTAACTGAAACCAAAACACTTTGCAGAAATGTATCAGTTTCACTGGTTTTGCGATGAATCAGTGCTACAGACCATGTTATATTTCACTGAAATTGTTGGTTTCATCCTCCTTCATTTGGGATATAACAGCCTCCCCCCCCAACTGTGGAAATCCTCATCTGACATGATTTTTCTTACTTTCATTGGCACCTACCACTGAGGACCAACCCCTGAGTGATCTCTTTCCAGTGCCTGGCACCATTGGAATGAGGAAGGGCTATTTGGCTGCCAGGTTTACAAGCAGCAAATGATGCATCCACTCAAGACACCTCATGTGCTAGTTTTCAAATTTCTCTTCCACCAAAAGAGGGAGGAGTGGTTTTATCCTAGAGCATTTGGATTTATTCTGGCCAGGAGCCCTGGTCTTTTCTTGGATGAGCCCTGAGAATACAAAAAGGTAGTGTTTCAACAGGTAAATCACCTGATTTCAGCAGGCAAATCACCTGCTGCTGTTTCACTGTGAGAGGTATTAAGTCACTTGTTTAATTAATATGGGGATTGCTGAGATATCTAATTGCAATTGAAGCAGAAGAGTTACATTACTACTTCTTAGCTTGTCTTAATCACTTAAAAAGGGTTTAATGCCTTTCACTTACTTGATGCAGGTAAGCCACGACTCCCACCAAGATAAAAGAAAAAATCAGAAGCCAGAAAGCATCCTGGACCACGTATGCAGTCTTTTCGCTTTCTAGCACATTACAAAGTTGCCTCTCTGCACAGAAAGTGGAGCTGGTTGCTAAGACTAAATTAAAATTGAATTAAAATAGAACTTCTTATGTTGACAAAACAAATCTCTGGGTTTTTTGCACTGTTCTTCCATCTAAGAGTTGCTCTTTTGTTTCTTCAATCCAACTTCAGTTATGTTTTTAGTAACTTCTTTCCTTTAGCTAATACTTTCCAGTATTTCATTATCTTTCCTTTGCCTTTTGCTTACCGCCTCTTTCTAGATCTTTGTTCAACATCACTGCTTCCCTTCCTTTCGTACTCCCCTTGGTTCTCTGCACGCCACATCTGTGGTGATGACTCTGGGGATAATTCCACCTGACAAAGAAGGAACATCCACCTCTCTGGGGACAAAATAAACTTTGAACTAGCTTAGCTATGTCCTTAACATGTGCTTCACTGGTCCTTCCACTGTTTATTATTGCAGGACAATATAATTAGATACTTGGTGTCTTCTTTGGGCATCAATCTGTCAAGGCACTAGTAAAACAGAATTTTAATGCTTTATAAATCACTTGTTTATTGCTCAGCCTTGCAGCACTTTTAATTGTAATCTTTAAAAAACTCATATTGATTCTAATGTTACTTATTTCTGTAGGACAGGACAAAGCAACGCTGTTGATCACGTTATACAGCTGCGGTGATGGAAATAACATTCTAGCTGAAGTAAACCAACAAAATTGCAGTGACAATTTATGGCCAAAAAAGCATGTGGGACTTTTGGTGTTGCAGTTCTCTCTGTATGTGACACTCTTGTAGAAGATATCCTTGCTTATCCTTAAGAGTCCCTCAACACCATTCACAGCAAGAGGAACCTGGAAACAAGAGTCTGACTGGAGGAGCAACGTATAACATTGCTCACTGTACTACATTTGCTTGCTATTATGTGCTAGCACAGGTTAGATACTGCTACTCTAGTATTTTCCTAAGTGCAATTCTATTACATGCCCTGAAGAGAAAAGCAAAGCACATCTATGCTGATTTTGTTACCTGTGCCATGGTACAACACTTGGAGCAAATGCTGTGCCCTGTCTTTGTCTGCTCTAGGTATCAGATGGACTGCACAGGGGCACAGTGGCTATCTCTGCACTCTCTGTGTGTCTACACTACAGGACTCTGTAGCCTACCTACACCATGCCCATGACTTGCATGCCCAATGCACACAGTTGACCACACTGGTGGCAGCAGCCTATGCAGTCTACCAGCTGCTATTCTGCATTTGCTGCAAACACATTTCTTGCTACATTTCTTCAGACAATCATTTGAGAGGCAATGCCATCAGAAGGTTGACGGGGGGACAGTGCCTCCCAACAGGACGAATGCAGCAAAATTACTAGTCTGTGGATGAATCTTGCCATTCTGGAGTGACTAGTGCTCCCGAACTGGCAGCACACAACTTTCCCCAACATGGTTAGCGTCACTATGAAGACAAAGCATGGTGCCATCTGCGCAATGAACGTGGTGAGCCATTCCACGCGGCGTGTCTGGGTCGTGCAGGTCATCTGCAACACCCCTCAGCACACAGAGTTGACATTTAGCACTGAAACAGCTCTATGTGCAACATGCAGGTCTGGGCAGCCAGCAGCTGAACTACCTTAACCATGAGCACAAGTTTCCCTGTCAGGAGACCACTGCCCCACATAAGGAAAAAAGAATACTATCACTCTAGACATCCAGGATATGACTGCTCTCCTGTTGTATCTCAACACACAAAAGAGACAACTTCCTTGCTCGTCCCCAAGATACACATAAAATAGGCAATGAAGAAGCACCCTCCTAGGACAGACCCACTCCCACCTCCCTCAGAGCAGGGGAGGAGGAGACGGGAGAAAACAATTGGGACAGGGAATCCACCCACATTACACAGAGGACTGGCTCCCAGCAGCTGGGCTGGGATGAATGTCAGCACTTACTCTCTGACCCCTGTGGGTCAGACAGAGCTGGGAGGTCTTCCTCCCCAGCACTTAATTGCTGGACAGTCAGGACTAGGTGCCACTCACAGCAGACCACGGTGATATTCCTGAGATACTCCCTACATTTTCTTTTATACTCCAACAGCAGCACCTGAGTTAGGAATAACAAGATGAAATGCACTCAGTTCTTCTGCACAGCTACTTTTTCAGGCTCTTCACTGATACAGAAAAGAACTAGAGTTTTCATTTATATTTGTCTAATGTCTTCAAGGATTTATTAGCAACTCCAATTAAGAGCCAAATCCTTCTATACTTGAAACTTGAGGCTCTCCAGAGGAACAAATGACAACAAACAAGGATGTTGATTTACCAACCCAGCATGCTTGATCTTACTTTAAACCCTTTTACAACTCACCACAAGGACTAGAAATGCACGCTTTTCTGCATTTTATTCCCACTGCAGTTTTTCAGGGGTTTAAGCAAGGGAATATACAGTGCCAGTGTGTTCAGGGATGTCCTTTGAAAAATCATGGAAGCTGAATGGGAGAAAACACTGGTAGGTAATCAGTGTGATCAAGTTATCTCTCCAACTCATTAGAACTATAAATCAATGCCTTATGATACAATCTCTATTGTATCATCATTCCAGCTTGGAATTATGAGTAGTTAGTGCTATCTGGAAAGCTTAAATTTCGCTATCTCAAGTTGTTTGTGAAACAGCTGCTCCTAAAATAGTGCTCTAGGTGCAGGAAGGAGAAAGATAAAAGCAGATCTACTCTGTCCTCCAAGACAGAATTAGTTTACAAAGTCATCCTTGATCCTGATTTAGCACTGCAACTCATGCCATTTTACAGAAGATCAACCAGTACAGGCAGAAAAAGCAAGAAAAAAGAGGAAATGCGAGAAGCATACGGACAAAGATCGCTGCAAAGAACTGTCACTTCTAGATCGTCACGTTGGAGACATCTGGAACCTGAAATGCTCTTTCACAGCAAATTCCAAATAGCCCATATTCAGAAGAATGCATGGAAGAAAGACGTAAGTCAGCAAAAAAGCAAAGCTAGAAGCAAAATATTTATTTGACTATCTTTGGGATATGTGTGGAATTAAATTTTATGATCAACTTCCAAGATTTTCCCATATAGAATTCAAGTAGACTGACCTTCTTTCTGCCCTAACTCTTGTTATTTCCTGCTAGTTATCATAAAATAGCAGTATCCTTGGCATCATTTAAAGAGATTTCCTACTTCTTTCCACACACCCAAGAAAAGAACAAACAGTTTCTTCTGAGTTTAGTGACAATTAAATGATGCGGCCAGTTGTACAGTGGCACGTGCTTAAGTAGAAGTGTGTGACTGCTGTTCCCTTGGTGTTTGGAGCAGTCTCATTTGTTTCATGCTTATCTTTGAAAGCAGGAACATCTTAAAATAAAAACTCAGTAGAGCCAGTAGGGAACTAGCTGGCAATGTGTACTTTAAATATGCTCTAGTTCTGCAAACATCTTGTGAGCCAGATTGCTCTTACTGAAGAGGACTATTTAGGTTCGTAAAGTTAGGTGTAACGTTGAGTGCCCAAACACATGAAAACTTACTTCAAACACATGAAACATATCAAACACCAGCACAGACTATCTTAAGTACAGTGTGTGTATTCACTTATGGGCAGGCTGGTGGTTGATGTTTTTGGTTTTTAATCATCAGCCAAGAAGTTAGGAGTTTGAGGGAAAGGGACAGGAGCTCAGGTCCCAGCCCCTGCAACACACTGTAGAGTAAATGTGTCTCAACAGTCAGGGGGGAATTATCTTACGCTGTTTCCTTTCCACCGAGTCCTGGCAGAAGGGCAGGCAGGGAAAGAAGAAATGCGTGCGCTCACAGAGCTTCACAACAGGGAGATTCTCACTGCAGAGGAGATTACGGAATTGAAAGGAAATAGAAGTTATTGTCTTTAGTTACAGAGCATGAATCTGTGACCTACTGGCTTACATGTCTGCAAAATGAATGCAAAACAAGTGTCCATGTTAAAAGAAAGTCTACCTACAAGCAATGCACTCGAAATGATTTAACTCTTCCTTTTTATCTTAAAAACTAAGCAATTTTAAATAAACTTGAAAATGCCAATCTAAGGCTTCAACCTGGTTAAACTTGGAGAACTACATCATTTAATAGCCTCTTCTGCCTTTAAGAAATAATTATGTATGCGTTTATGTGCTTTCTTGTATCGAACTCTCCAAACCTCCCACTACTGTTCTGACTCTGATGCGCAGGTCCAGAGAAACTGGTACAGTCCTTCTGATCTTATTTCTAGCTTTTATTCCCGCTCATCCCATCTTCTACTTCTTATACAAATAATCCTATTAGCAGTTTGCAGCATCTGCATGATCAGAACAATCGGGTCCTGTTTAAATGTCAGACATACACCTCGAGAGCACTCAACCATTCAAAACGTGGTGGCGATCAGCCTATTACGCAGTTACTCTACTCCAGGATCTATACTGGCTCCCATTAGGTTTGCAAATGAGATTTTGACTGCTTTGACTTACAATGCAGGGCAAGTAAGTGCACACTAATGGTGGAAAATATACTGCGCATATAGCGGCACCACAGCAGCAAACACACACAATATCAAATAATAATCACACAATTTGTCACTGATCCTGTCACTGTACCCGTACTTCTGTTTAGCAAACTACCCATGTTCCACCCAGAGCGACCCGCCCGGCACAGCCCCATTTCGTGTTGTACAGTATGACTGCTCCCCATGCACAGAGGTGGAGCAGTGCTCCGTGCACTGCTTCTCCAAATGAAGAACAGGGACCTGAAGGACTGGCGACGAGGAATTCCCAACGACAGCATCTTTATTTCTCCCCAACGAAGGGTCAGAGCACAACAGAGATGCTGCCCGTGTGGGGTCAGTGGAGTACTGCAGACCTCACAAGAAAAAGAGACGCTCTTGTCTTGCAGGAGAAGTTGCCAAGTCAGGACAGAACCGCTTGACACTTTGTGCCACTGCACGTGATTAGATATCTCAGACTTAAACAGCCAGATTTTCTGCTAAGGATTGGGACAACCAACAATCAGGTTGCACACGATGCTAATTTTACAACTGTAATACTGAGAGATGCGAATGCTCAGATTGGGAACCTCTTCCTTCCTCATTCTGTCAGAGCTGGATTTGCTAATCTTCTGGCAATAAGACCAAGCACATCCTCTGCTACCACTTCTTGGAAAGAGAATGTATGTGCCTTTTTTATTTATTCATGAAGACCCTTGTCATCAAGGTGATACGAATAATGCTGTATGTTGGACGAAGTGGCCACACACGAATACGTATGTAGATATATCATGTACCCGAAAACATAGCTTAGATTTTGTCCTATATAGTCCTTTATAAATTAGAAGTATCAGCTGAGGAGACAAGATTATATTTAAACTCACATTTTAAAGACAGCTACTACTTTGTGCTCTTCGTCAACTACTTTAAATACCTTCTACAAAAGCAGTTAGCCTTATTGGCCCTCCTTTGTAAGGAGGAACATACTTGCTATGCTCAAGTCACACAGGGAAAGCGACAGCCCTTGGAGAAGAGTTTGGCTGTCCCAAATTCACCCTTCTAGAAAAATGAACTGTCATTTGGCTATGGGATGCAGACTTTTAATGGGGAAATAAAAAACAACTGAAAGTTAAAATCTAACAAAGTTATGTACTTTAAGAAAAAATAAATCATATAATGTGGTAAATCCCTCTTCCCCACAGAAAAAAAAAAAAAAAAATAAGCCATGTCTCCCGTAGGAGTCAATGACAGCTCAAGACGTGACCACAGCAGGCTGTCGCCCTGCGGAAGAGGGATGAAAAACCGATGTAAACCCACTGCGGCCGCGTCTGTCGGCCGGGATTTTGACACAGGCGTGGAGACCCACTTGAGAGAGGCGGGTGCACATTTGGGCCCACAGACGTTTCTCACGCGGGAACAAACCTCCCCGACCTCAACCCGAGTTTCACGGCGGAGGGCGAACGCGCCTCAAGGCGCCGCCCGCTGCCCCACGCCCTGCCGTGAAAGCCCCGTGGGGCTGATGAGAGGCACGAAGGAATGATGAAGAGATGTGCCCCCCCTTAGCCCCCGCTCCTGAGGCCTTTCTGTTCCCGGAGGCAAGAGGGGCCGGAGTGGGCCGCTCTGGTGCGAGGCTCAGCAAACGGACAAGCGGGAGAGCCTGCGCAGCGGCTGGGGCTTGCGAAAAGTTGAGGGGGAGAAAGGAAAAACAAACAAACAAATAAATAAATAAAAAGTCCCCTCCGGAGGGCGGACATATGTGGCGCAATTCGCTTTCCTGCGGCGGCAGCGGCGGCGGGCGGCCCACCCGCCCCGCCATCCCCGGTGCTCGGCGCTGCCGCCCGCCCGGCCCCCGCCCCTCAGCGCTCCGCCGCCCGCCGAGCCGCCCGGAGCGCGGCCCCCGCTCCCCCGAGCGGCCCGGCACCGCTGCGGGGCGGTGGAGCGCCCCCGGCCCGGCTCGGCACGCCGCCCCCGCTCACCTGCCCGCCCCCGGCGCGGCGCGGCCCTGCTCACCTCATGGCCCAGCTCCGCGGGCGCCGCCCGCTCCCCCAGCGCCGGGCCGGGGAGCGCAGCGGCGGCTCCTCCCGTCCCCGCGGCGGTGCCCGGCCCCGGGGAGACGCCTGGCGGCGGGGCGGCAGCGGGCGGGGCGGAGGAGGGCCGGGCCCAGGGGCGGGCGGGCCGCGTCCCGTCCCCTCCCCGCCGCTCCGCTGCGGCGGGGCCGCGGCCGCTCGGCGGGACGGCCGGGGGGGAGCGGTGCTCGAGGGCCGCCGGGAAGGGCAGGGCCGGGCCGGGCCGACCCGAGGGGAGCGCGGAGGCGGGCCGGGCGGGGTACAGCTCCGGCGCTGGTGCTCGAGGGCTTGCTCTGCAACGGCCCTGCCGGGAAACTTGTTACAACCGAAGTGTAAGTATCCCGGCCCGCGGCTTTCCGACCGCCGACATTGCCACTGCTGTGGCCGTACGGAGTTGCCCGTGCTTGTAAGGATCCACACAAACCCCTCACCTGCACTGGCGGTAGTTAGTTGCTTCCAAGGAAGGCACCTCACAGCGTTAAGAGTTTCCTGCACAGATAACGATTTTGCTTCATTATCTTGGGGTTTTGTTGCAGACTTGCACCCTGGCAGCCTGAGGGGCACAGGAAGGGAGCGTGCCCACATCGCCAGCTGGCATTTCCCCTGGAGCGACTTGTGGCCGTTGCTTCTTGTCCTTGTGGAGATGCTTCCACCTTCTCCATAACCACCATTTCAGTGCTGGAAAACCACGATCAGATCCAGCTGAGCCTTCTCTTCTCCAGGCTGAACACACCCAGTTCCTTCAGTCTTGCTTCCTATGGCAAGTTCTCTACATTTAACCATCTCTATGGCCCTCCATGGGACCATCTCCAGTTTTTGAGTGTCTCTCTTGAACTGGGGAAGACCACAGCTGGGTTCAGTCCTCCAGGTGTGGACCAACAAGTGCCAAATAGCATGGAGTAACAGCATCCCTTGATCTGTTTCCTATGCTCTTGCGGGGACACGCTGGGACGCAGTTTGCCTTCACAGCTGCAAGGGGCATTGCTGCTCAGCTTGCAGGCCACCAGGCCCCCCAAACCCATTTCAGCAGCGCTACAGTCAAGTCCAGCCAGTCAAAATCCAGCCTAATCTAGGGTCCTGCTTTTAGAGAAGGTTGGACCAGATGAGCAGGGATCCAGACATCCCTTCCAATCTAGCTGGAGCTTTCAGCGATCCTGTGGCTCAGTGTGTTGTTTTGGGGAACTGTAGATAACTTGAGTATTATGTCAACTCCGTTTGAAACAAATGTATTTGATTGATTAATTGCCATTAATTAAAATGGTAATGGTTGGCCTGCTGGTATTTGCCCATTAAATAATCTTTTAGATGTACTCTGTAACCCATCATACATATGAGTACTTTCCAACATGATCATCTTAAAAAAGCTATGTTTAAAGTAGATATAATTTCAGTTGCCGAACCATGATTGAATCACGATTCCTATTGAGTCCAGTTCCACTGTTAGGTCATTGTTAACAGTATATGTTATCTCAACAGTGACTGCAAGTTCCAGCGAGGACTCTGACAGACAAAAGTAATCTTTCTGGGGTAGTCTCAAGCATTATTGCATCAGCGTCTCAGCCAGACTTTTTGCTAGAAATCATGAGCCCCATGGCAGTCAGCAGCATGGGATATGCCACTGCCGCTACAGTTCACTGCCAAGTTTATTAACGTAAACTGCCAGTGACAATATATGTATGCTAATATTATCATATGTTAATAACCAAGGCCTGGGCAACTTGAGAGGGCCAAATGTACATGGTGGGGCTGAGGAGGAGGAGTGAGGCGACATAAGGCAGTTTATAACTACAATGATACTGCAATAAAGCAGCATCACAGCTAGACCACTGAAAGGTACTCCAGGCCATGTCTAACTTCTGGTATGTACCAGTAAAGCAACCCTGGCAGTGAGAAGCCACACTGAAATAGTTTCACTATTTCACTATGATAGACACTGTCCTACTGGTCTAAAGGTGTCTCCTGCAGGAGGGCAGGACAGGAATCTGCATGGTTTTGTGAACACCACAGGGCTGTTGCTGTATATTGCTGTATACTGCTGCTGTTAAAGTAATACAGCTTCTGTGGGCTCCCAAGGTGGTGGCCATTAAAGATGGATAAAGTGAGGTTCACGTTTAACACATGTTTATCAGCAAGCAAACAAACACTTTCATAGGTGTATTCTTTTTATCGGTCCTCTCCCCAGCTCTTTGAAACCCATGATTTCGTGATTTCTCCCTGCAGCAAACCAGCCATGAATTTTAGTCTCAGCAAAATGCTCCCAGTCTGTCGGTGTGCAATGGAGAAAAGTGGAGAGTCCAGTTTGGTCCATCAGTATCAAGAGGATTCCCAAACTGAATCAGGGTCAGGCAGTAAGTCTCAATGTCTTTCCCACTTCTGAAGTGAGTGTTGAAGTAAACATGGAGCTAAACTGCTGAGCTGGTTGTTGGAGTAATGCTTTGGCTCTTTGCAGAGAAATCAGTAGATGGAAACCACGGTCGTATTGTAACCAGCTGCTTTTGATAAAAACACACAAAGGTAGGAAGCCTCACTGTGCACACACACCAGCGTTTGAGGCTTTTACTGACAGGTACCCAGCCTGGGCATGACTAGAAGAGGTACCAGCTCAACTCTGCCATGCTACAAATGGTCCTTTGGATACAGTTCAATGCCAAAATGAACTTTGTGTCCAGTTTCTGATGGTTCTGAGAGAAAGCACCCAGAAGCCTGCATCCTGGGTCCAGCACACAGATGTGTTAAGAGTTGCTTATCAAGTTGCTTATCATCTGAAAAGATGGTTGTATTTTTCCTCCGATCTCATTCAAAGGACAGGCTGAAACAGTTCTGCTGAACTTTTTGAAATTATTCAGCCCACGGCTGAGATATGACGTGGAAATACTCAGCAGCTGCAGTTAGAAAGCCCTGAAACCCACAACGCTCAGAGAAGTTGTAGATGTCTCAACATTGGAAGTGTTCAAGATCAGGTTGGACAGGGCTTTGAGCAACCTGATCTAGTGAAAGATGTCTCTGTCCATGTCAGGGGAGTTGGACTAGATGATCTTTAAAGCTCCCTTCCAACCCAAACCGTTCTGTGATTCTATGGTCTTAGTGCAGACTACACTGGGTCACCCTGCATGTCCTCATGTTATGTGGAGATTTTGCAAAAGGTCGACGCCTTTGGGGTTTATCAGAGGAAGGAATTCCAGACGGGTGTCACTAGTGCAGGGTGTGCGATGTACAACAGGTGACATCAGTGTCTTTCTACGTGTCTCCGCAGCCAGATTGCTGTTGCCCATCCTGCCCTCTAGTGCCTGCAGCACCGTCTCCCTCTCTTCCCTCTCCACTCCCCCTTGCACCCACACGCAGACTCAAGGGATGCCGCTGTGGCTCTGAGCAGGGAGCAGGAGCTGCAAACCCCCGGGCCTCTGTGGGTGCAGAGCTGGCCACCCTGCGGCCTTACCTGCCTGCAAGGACAGCTGCTGCTGGGGACACAGACCAGAGAAAGGAGATTTGGAGGGGAAAGGCGTCAGGAGGGGTCCCTGTGGGGATGTGGTGTGAGGGTGGTGTGTTGTGCCAGGGGAGGTGTAGATTGGATAGTTAGGAAAAATTTCTTCACTGAAAGGATTGTCAAGCATTGGAACAGGCTGCCCAGGGAAGTGGTTGAGTATTTAATATATAATATATAATAATATACCCCTGGAGGTATTTAAAAGACATGTAGATGTGGCGCTTAGGGACATGGTTTAGTGGTGGACTTGGCAGTGCTAGGTTAACGGTTGGACTTGATGATCTTAAAGGTCTTTTCCAACCTTAATGATTCTATGATGTGCTTGCACGTGGGCTTGGCTGGAGTGGCCCCCCCCCGCCACCTACGTGCCAGCCCCCGAGCTACCCTGCGAGCAGCAAGGCCTGTACTGCACAGCCTGCATGTCTGCTGGCATCATCCCAAACAGGTGACAACTATGCCATTACCCCATATCCCTCTTCTCCTCCTTTACTGTTGCTCATGGTTTTCCGCTTCTCCAGTGACCCATAGGATGCGAGGGATCCCCTTCTCTGCCAACCCGCCCATGTCTGGGGCTGAATTCAAGTACAGGGCTACTAATGGAAAACTGCCAGTGCAGTATAAAGTTTTGTGGCTGTATGGCCCCATAAAAACATAACCTGTTACAGCAAAATCTACCACAATACACAATGCTGGAGTTGTATCTATACATTCTAATGAAGTAAAAATGCAGGGCATACAATTCATTATTTTTTTATAATGCCACAACCTATTCAAATAGAATAATTCACCACTTCAAGTAAATTTTCTAGCAATCAAACACAAAGCAGGAGTCACAAAAATGAAAATATTCCAGGTGATCACCTTCCTCTTGTAAAGTTCCAAAACCAAATATTCAAGTCAGCATTTGTTGAATCTCTTCAGGAATGATCCATGGCAGTCCTCTAGGTTATGCTAAGCCTCCTGAAAATACATGACAAAACAATCATTCAGTAATAAGGAATCCTTAAAACTGACATACAGTTTAGTGTTCCAAAAATGAGCTGAAATATTTACAATTCTCATAAATCATGTCACAAAGCCTTTTTATTTCTCTAGATAAAATTAGCCTTAAGTTATTTACCTGATTTACCCAAAGTCATGACAGGAGTCTCCATCATCATGGGAAAAAAAACAATGCAAAATCTTGGTCCTACTGAAACTGAGGTAAACCTCCCACTGACTTCAATGCCTAAACCAGAGTTTCATTTCAAGCCTTCTATTCCAGTCATATGCATAAAAGTAAATTCTTCTTAGAAATTTACAGACAGATGTAGTGAGCACCAACTACCTTAATTTCATACATGTAACACATTTTGCTGGATGCTTTGAGGAATCAATCATAAATGAAAAAACAAGCACACTTTGTTGAAATACTATCAACTTAGCAAACAGAGGAGGAGTTTACAGGGGAATATTCCAGCTTTGAAAAGCATCCATGGGTGTGTATATCTACAACCTGTACTATGTGACTCCAGACACTCCGTTTTAACACATTCATATTACATCAAACCACTGAGTGGATTTGCTTGTGGTTACATCTCATTACTTCTGATTTTCAGCTACCTACAGAGAGAGGTAGATACCTGACACCTTCCAAGGGAGCTTTTCCATGTAAGCAATAGCTGCCCTTATTATCACTGGACGTCCTAGCCCAGGATGGAGGGAAGGCAGGGTCTGCCTGTGAAGCCACATGTACAAGTGGTCCAGTGAAAAGTCTGGACATCCCTTTTGAGGGTATGAGATGTGGAGCAGGTACTTGTCTCTTCAGGTGTCATTCCTGACACTGCACTCAGACTGGGATCTGGCCTGCTGGGTTAGCACACACCTCCTCTGACCTGCAGAGAGGAGGTAGCACAAAGCAGCCTGGACAAGGCAGGACTTTTTCCACAGGTGCAGCCAACAAGGAAAGGGTGTTGCTGCAATGGAGTGCAGATGTACTTTTATGAGGGGGAATGCCCCACTTGTGGAGTTGGCCTGTGAGCAGACAGATACACGTGGCAGTGCAGGCGCATTTTGTCAGTCATGTCTGGTACCGTTTCCAGTGAACCAGCAGGAAAGGACAATTACAAAGAAAACTGAGGCTGGACTTAGCACATGGCTCCAGCCCCTCACCAGTGCTCCAGGAGCCAGGAGGCTGAGGAGGATTTTGCACTGGCAGAAATTCCCAGTGGCAGATAACTCTCTGAACCTGAAGAGCTTCAGGAACAACAGCCTTTGCTCTATTACCTGCTGAGATGCCCATCCAAGTTTGTCAGTAAAGGAGAGACTAACACGAGTGAAAAGAAGTTTATCTAAGTGCCATAGCAGCTACCTTTCAAAATAAGGAAAGTAAGGAAATTCTGTTCTGAGAACATTATCAAAGCACTTGCAAAGGTTATTAGGATGCTCTCAATGTCATTCTCATGACCTTCTAGCACAGGGTGTGAGACAGCATTACTTTTCAACTGTAAACATCCCAGGTTTTTGATGGATTGGATTGTGTAGAAGGGGATAGAATTTCACTGCCATTCGTTGAACTAGTAACCTGTCTCTTGATTCTTACAGCCTGAAATCAGCAATGTCAGCATATGGAAAACATGCTTTAATGCTCGACCATTGCTTAGGTTCATCCTTCACCGTGGCTAGGGCACAATACTTGTAAATACATAGGAATTCGTTTCTTCTTTCAGCTAAACTATTCATCTCCATTTACTTGATGACTTGCCTGCTTGTTACTCAGTTTCCAAATCCTCTGTTCCTGCTTGATCTGATTCTTCTAACCGGAAAGAGATGTGACGTGAAGGCTGTTCCTCAGCAGGAGGTTGGTCAGTCTCTTCTTTCTCTGCGACCAGTTGGTCAGCAGCATCTGTCTCACCGGCCACCTGTGGTGCTGCATCTGTTGGCCTGGGCTCTTCAGCAGGTGCCTCTGTCAGATCAGACAGAGGTTTATGGCTAAATGCATCTAAGCGTTTTTCAACCACTGTGCAAATCAAGGCTGAAACAGAGAAAGCCACCATTAACAAACATGGAGGAAAAAACCTATAATTTGAGATTATTTTATATATTACTGACCTATAACTTCTTAAACAGGGGAAAAAACCTGAAAAAAACACTAAAAATGAAAGAATACTTGAATGAGAAAAATTATCCCTGCTGCTGTATCCTAGTTCCAGCCAAATGAGCGGTTTACACTGAAAGCAGTGATTTGAAAGGGTTCACCTGGATTGTTTTGTTGATTTCCTCACAGTTGTTCCTCACTTCCAGAGTGGGTCACTCCGCCAGGAACAAGGACTAGCCAGGCTGTACACAGCAGGATGGTTTTGGCAGTGCAAAATACTGGAACTAGGGAGTCATCAAAAGATTTTCTCTTTCCGAAAAGCAGCTGTAAAGCACCTATTCTTTATTATTTTTGCTGTTTAGCCTTTGTAAATTTTTCTAAACATTATACCCTTTCCAAATCAAAGAACACAACAACAACAAAAAAATCAACACTCACTTTGATTTACATCATTTAATTATGAAAAATAGAGGCCAAGAATGAAGGAAGAGAGGTTTAACACAGAAAATAGGACAATGTACAGGTACTAAAAAGAGCTTCATTGTTAATTCATGGGTTGACTTTAGCAATTAAAAGAACGAATGGTCATCTCTGAGAGGATGAACATAGCCCCCTTACACTGTGGGTGTTTCCCTTGTAGTTCACAGCTCTTTTATTGGACAGTGACAAAAATAAATTATTTAAGTAGCGTCTTCATTCAAATAGGTTAAAAATGGATCCTTAGAGATTTTTCCTATGCTTCTGCATAAGGGGGGGGAAGAAGCCACAAACTTTCTCAGCCGAGGCTGTGTCTGCCTCTACAAAACTTGGAGAATCTAATCTGCAGTTTCTTTTGCAGAGATGATGTTTACTCAACAGTGGGTGATTTGGTATAAGTCAGGAAATACAGAGGGTAAATAGCAAGACAGGGACTGCTGGTATTACTTATTGGCCTGCTCCAGCTGCTCTGTGTATCTTAGAACTGGTGCAAGACCATGATACCTGGTTAAAAAATTAAACAGAAAAATTTAACAGGAATATGATAGATGTTCTCATCAATAGTGTATCCTGCAGCAACATTCTCCTAGGGATGTTTATTCGGTAGTCACATACAATACTTCTTTCTTAAAAGGAGAGAAAATTCCCTCCCTTCCGAAGAGCTACATGAAGAAGTGATCCTTGAGTGTACATACTGGCACACATATCATAGGATAAAATACCTAACAGACCAGCTGTAATTATCCAAATTATACCCTAACAAAGGATCCTGGTTAAACTGAAAATAAACCCAAAGGAAACAAGCACAATTATAATTCAAACCCAAAATCACAGCAGGAGGAAAACCATAGGAATGAAAGATGTTATGCAAGTATAAAAAGTGGTTTGGTCTAGGACCACCACAGTGGACATGCATTCATCATAATTTTGTTTCTACACAAGACAGAGTTTACATTGTTCAGGTATTTCAACTACAGCCTCTGAAGACTGACTAATAAAAGAACCTGAACACTTAGCTTGAACTAGCCCCAAAGACGACTGATATTTTAATCTATTTCAAAAAAAAAAGGACACAATTATTGACTGCTGAGGAGGTAAGCCCTTGTTTTGACGAAAAGTGTTGGTCACCTGACTTCTCAGTCAACCATGGCCTATGATTATCCCTCTCTCCTCCTTTCATGGAGGATGAACATATTACTCCGTAGCTCAGGGACCTTACAAAAACAAGTTAAGAGACTTTTGTGGTATACACATGGCTGTAGAGAGGATGGGCTTTTCTGTACCCACTGGCACCATCAGGCATACTACAGAGAACAGCACAGCAATGATGGCTGTGTAACACATGAGAAATAAAAGTTTTATAGCAGAGAAAAGACTTGGTGCTCTTTAACCATTCTGCTCCTGCAAAATGTGTTGCATCTCCCAGCATCAACACATCTCAAACAGTATAAAGCCAGCAGAGACAGGGTAGTGCAGCATGACTGACACTTCTATTATTTCAGCTGAAAATCAATTACCTAGAGGTATGTAGTAGTAGTTTTCCAACATTAAAAATGTTTTAATAGAGTAAAAAAAAAACAACCACAAAAAGCCATGGGTACTTGGAGTTCTAGCTAAGATGACATCTGCTACCTTAACCCACAATGAGCCTGTAAATGTGATATTTGTTCTGACTGGGGAAAAAAACCAACCAAGAACATCAAGCAGCCCAGATTACATTCCAGGATTTGGTAACTTACAGTCAAGCATTGTCCTCCCCAGAACCTTCCTCTCTAGTGTTTCTTCCACTTCTGTCATCAGCCACGGAAGGAATTCTGTCTCAATATCTGTAAGCATTTAGCAGGAAGAAAGAAAGAAAAAATGTATTTTTATTAAGGATGAGCAACAGGATATTGAGGCTGTTTTTCATTTGCTACGATCATTAAGGGATGAACATCCTTGCCAAAAGACACTTGCTTTGCAAGAGCCAGATGAAATCTCTGGGGTGCTGTTGGGTTTCTTATCTCCTGCCTCTCTTACTGAGGTTCCTCATTGTTGTGGACCCAGACCAGAGTTCTCTCAACTGCAGTGATTTTCAAAGGGGTCTGGCACCCTTGAAGTGCTAGCACAGATGAGATACACAGTAATGTTCTAGGGAGATGAAAATAACTATCCTGAAGAAGTCAGGAGAATAACATTTCCTGCCTTGCTTTCCAAAGATGTCTGGCTTCTGGTCTGCTAAAAGCATTTGTTCCCTCTGACTAAAGAGCTCTTGCTTACCCACATATTTCTCAAATCGTGCTCTTTGTATGCCGTGGTCCCAAAGCCTGCCCTGTTTGCAAAATACACTCAGTTTCTGCATTTGCCCAATGACTCATTCTGGAGAGAGTGTATCTATTCCCAAGCTGTGGTCTGGGCACCTGTGCGGGGCCTGGGGAAGTGGGGTGCAGCAAGGTAGCCTGTAAGAAATGGTGCTGATTCTAAAAGCTTGGAAGTCACCAATGTACAACTCCAAAATTATTTTCAGGGCCTAATTATAATTGACCAATTTCTCCATTGCTCTGATAATCATTAACAAAGATTCAGAATAACCTACAGATTTATTTGCCTGCCCTTTCAAAAAACATTTACTTCAGTTTGGATCGCTTGCTCGCTCTGCTCTACCAATCCTAACTACACATTTATTTCTCTCCAATTCAAAAGCAGCTCTTCTCATTGTAGCACTGTCAGCTCTTGCTTATTCTTGACTACTTGTACAGATGACCAACAATGTTTGTTTTAAAAATTTGAGTTTGGAAACTATCTCTTCAGCCACAAATGTAAACAAATAAAGTCTTGTGACATTATTCTAAATCACAGGACAATAAGCTATGTTTTATGGCTGTTTTGACCTTTATATTACTCAGTTTACATATTAAAAAAAACAAACAAACCTCTTTCTATAGGGTCATAAAAAAACCCACTCTCACGAAGATTGTTGAAGACCGAGGGAATGAGATCAGCCAGGTAACGCTGAGCAAATGCTCGAGCTGCAATTTTCTCTGTGGTCTCTTTCTGTTTCTGCAGCATTTGCATGTGCTGGAGTCTGCGACGTTCCTGACAAGACAATATTGCATATAAAACTTTCAGGCCTTTAGCCGTTACTCATTTGATCTAGACTTTGAAGAATGATCACAGTGTGAGAGTTATAAATGGCAAAGACAATCAAGAGTACCAATACGTATAGCCTCTAACTTTCACAAAAACTTCTCATGTGAACAAGTGCTTGAAAGCAAGCTTGTACTCACTCTATGGAGTACTAAAATCCCCAAGGACTAGAGGGAAACACAGTATACCTTTGGTATACCTTTTCTGATTTTGGCAAGTCTGTGAAATAAGGGCCTTGTAGCTGGCCAAATGAAACCGTTCTCTGACACCTCATTGATCTCCTGACTCTTTGCTTTATTATTGCACATAAAGCTGATCATTGGCCTTGGAATGAGATGAAGTCGGGTCAGGATTTCCTGAACTTTTCATCTTTCCAATTTTATATCCTATTTGATGTAATTAAAGATTAAAACTCAAATTGGTCCAGGAAAACATGGAAAAATCCCCAAATATATAAGGCTGATGAATAGCAAGTAACTAAGACTTGCCCTTTCTATTTACTAGATAGTACTAATATAGCTTAATACTTGGAGATCTTGAGAGGTATGTGTGCACATACAGTAGGTGCATGCATTAAGTGTGAAAGACTAGGAGGTGCCTTTCTTACTTTCAAGCTCTGCGACTATTCATTTAGCAGTTATTATAGTGAAAAGGCTTGAGTAACAGCTGCACCAGGTACAAAGGGTACTGTTGGGTTTGGCCTCTTGATCAGGTGTCCAAGTGCACCAGGTCATGGGAGCATGACTGCTCCAAATAAACACAACAGCATGGTGCTGGTGCATGACTGCTCCAAATAAACACAACAGCATGGTGCTGGTGCATAAGAGTAAATAGCAGAGTGCAGCTGTATGGCACCAAAATGCTTTGAGGAATATCAAACTTGACAATACCCTTTTGAGCACATCCAGCTTATTTCACAGATTGTCTTTCAGTACTGGAAATGGTTTTCTCTCTTCTGATGAGCAGACAGGCCTGTTCTGCTCTTAGGAAGTCCTACCTTCTCCTCTCTGTATCGCCTGTCCTGCTCTTCCAGGCGCTGTACTTCAGCAAGCTCTGCATTACGCAGCTCTGCATAGGCACGCTGATGTGCCCATAGCTGGGCCAGCTCTTCTTCCTCCATGACTTCCAGCAAAGCTTGCTCAACCGTTTTCCCAATCAACACTTCCAGGATTGGCTTGACTTCAACGTCAAAGTCAAACAACTGAGGATGGGAGTCAGTGAAACAGAGATAAATGTCCCTTGATCACAATCACTCTTAGCATCTTGGCAAGGAGAAAAGGAGGATGAACAAAGCCCTTGTGCTGGAGGCAGGCCTGAGAAGTGCAGGTGGGGGGGCCAGTGTCAGCTAATGCAAGAAGCATGAATGCAGCTGGGGACTAAACGATGAGTGGGCTGGAGTGAGACACCACACACCCTACCACAGCCACTGTGGGAGCTGCCAGGGAGAAGCAGAGCACTCACCTGGACCCTATTTCTGCTCACCTCTGTGTTCCCAACGCCTTCTCAGGCTGGACATTATTTCTACAGGGGAGAGCATTTCTCAACATTGTAGTTCTTAGCTGAAAGCAGCAGAACCAGTGGACATGGAGAAGCACCTTCCTTAATTTTGGACTTAACCTCACAGCAGACACCGGGGACTTTTTTTTTTTTTTGCATATTCTGTGAGGATAAGTTCCTTCCTGTTTCTGCCTCAATTTTGCATCAGAAGTATGTTTTGTGTGGGAGACATATTTTGACAGCACTTGCAGACCTGACTTCGCTTTGTACCTCTCCTTCTTCTATTTGTGTGGCCACATCTTTTCCTGTTTTGGCTGGTATGAAGAGTGGAGTGGGTGGTCTGTCCAAAAATGCATCTGTTTGACACTCTGTATCAACTTCTATTATCCGGTCACTAATCTCTTCCAAATACAGTTCTAGAAATAAAAGCACAATGAAAGCTGTAAGTTGGATTCTTTTTATTTTAACTCTCAACTATTTTTGATCATTCTACAGGGTGAATTATATCCAAAGAGTGCAATAAAATGTCTTCTATAAAGTTAAAAAAAAAAAAAAAGACACCTCAACTTAAAACATGGATCAGTTTGCTGCATCACTTGTTTTCTGTAACATCTGCTGCACTTCCTAAAGGGGCATTTCACTTAGTAGGTTTCAAAAGTCAGAGTCTAGACCATTTCAGCCCACCCTGCAGAATAAACAATTCTTGATAGAGTCATCGGGATAGGACAATTTCAAAAAGGGATAATGATTGCCTATCTGCTAACGAGTAATATTGAAAACATACATTTTTCTCCATTGTATGCGGCAAACCAAAACACTGGATCTGGCAGTTTAAAGAATGATATTCTACTTCTGGCCCCACCAGAAGTGGCTTTGAGGTAACCACACATCTGTAACAACATGTGCTTGATTGAATTATGACTGTCTGTCTCCTACTGCAGAGATAAATAGCCTGTCTCAGATAATAAGGTCTGTGGAGTACTTACTTAAAATTATCTGCACTAGTCAGTGGGAAGGATATCAGACCAAGACTTCCACACTAGATAGCCTCCTTCTGCATCCAACAGTTTTCAAATGGTGAAGAGCTGCTGTGTGCATTGGAGGTGGTGTAGGAGGTTCAGTAGGGCTGGGGCAGAGGGAACATTCAGAAGCCAAAGACCATGCCTGATTAGCGTCTAACACAGCTGTTTTCTGCGTTTGTAAGTCAGTCCAATCTGAAATGATTTTCAGAGGGCACAGCAATATATTACCCTCACCTCATGATTACCTCACTCCCAAATTTTGGGTTTCCTACAAATAAAACTGTTTTCCCACAAATAGGGCAGTTTCCTATTCTAAATTAGGGTGTATCCCCCAATTTTTAATAGCAGTTTTATTCTTATATATGATGGCATTCTTAAGCAAAATTTTTAAACCCCCTCAATTTTAAGCATATACCGAACTTCTCTGATGATACTGAAAGAGGAAAGAATAAATGAAGAAGTTTTGACTAGTGTTCAAGAATGTACACTGAAAACTGAAATACAGAGCCTCTGGGAATATGTCACTAATTAGCCAAGTTTATTAAATACAACTAAAAATAAGGGGTTATAATGGAAAGGATTCAAGAACCTCTGACTTTAGAATTCTATGATTCTAACCATAACTCTATGTGATCTACCAACTGCATCATCAATTTAGTAAGTGAATATAAATCAGCAAGTTTCTGTTTTCGATGAATTTTTTAAAAATTCAGCCTTTTACCTGTCTGTACATGAATATGCTCTCTGCCTTCCACAGGCTCAGGTGTTCTTGGTTGCATTTGCTCTTTTGCACGCTTTCTAGCCAGTGCTCTTTTCCGTGCTTCCCTTTGCCTTTGAATGTCAAGGGGATTGGGTTGGGTACTCTGAGCAGGGATGAAGAAAAAAGCCACGAAACAGAATACACTTTGTACTTGGAAATGATACTAATTTCTCTCTACAGGAAAATGAAGGTTGTTTGATTTTAATGCTACAAATCTAGCATTTTGGATTTACTTTTCTGGGTCCTGCCCCTACATTTTCAGTTACCTTAAAGACTGTAGGGCATGAAACGAATAAGGTATGCTAGCTGCCTACAGACACATACTAATGGCATCTCACTCTAAGAGCAATAAGTTGCTATTTGGAAGTGGATATTATATACAGAACTTTGCTTTGCGAGATAAAGTGTATTAAAATAGCATGTTCTTGCTGACAAGTGAGAGTTTCTAGGTAAAGCTTTAAGAAGGTCAAATGGACTTAAATCCAGTTATCATATTATCAACAGAATTGTTTGCTAAATAAAAATTATAGGTTCTTTATTGTTGATGAAGCAAAAGAAACCCATATTAACTTTTATATTCGGTACTGTGTTTGTGGACTGAAATGAGCATCACTTTGAACTTCTTAAACAGAACAGATGTGAAATTCACTCTAAGAAACAGCTACCGAACCACACAAAGTTATTTCCATAAAGTAGCTTTTAAAAATACAGACTGCTTTAAACTCTTACATGATCAAAGTATCTATATAGAAATATTCTCTAAAAAGAAAGTATCACTAAAACATTTACTACTGTATCAGGATAAATAAAATACTTTTGCGTCCACACAAGCACCTTTTGCATACAGCTGGACTGTCTAGCTCTGCTTCTTTAGTAGGGTAGGCCAAAGTCTACCCCAAGACTTAATTTCCCAAGAGCTGCTATTCTCACTTGTAACACCTGTGGATGCAGATGGTAATAGATGATGCAGTGATGACTTGTGCCCAGTATCATTAAACTCAAGAAATGGGGAGGAAAATAATCAAATACTTAAAAGGGAAAAAAAGAATCAGAACTGTAGAAATTCAGGGGAAACTAAGTGCTTTAAAGAAAGGCTGAAAACAGTTGCATGCTAGTTGAACTGGAGAGCTTGTGATTGTGTGAAATATTTTAAGTAAAACTGCAACTTCAGTAGTTAAAATTATTAACGAGGCACAGTTTCCCTGCCCTACCTATTACTTTTCAACAAAGCTGTAGTATGATCTGCATAAAAAACATACCACAGGTATGACTTGAAGGGCATAAGTGTTGCCACGCACCACTCTCCTGTCATACATGAGGTTGGCGTAACGAACAGGTTCCTTCTCTCTGCAACATCAAGCACAGATAGTTGTGGTTACAGTAACGAACAGATTCCTTCTCTCTGCAACATCAAGCACGGATAGTTGTGGTTACAGAGCTGCAACCCGGATGCTACCGCCTCAACAAGCCAGAAGGGCTTTGAAAGGCCTGAGGTGCAAGTTCCCCCGAAGGATTCCCCTCCCCCGGGAAGGGCGGCGAGGGAGCTGGGGTGAGGGCGAAGGGCAGGAGGGGCAGCGGTGCCCGTTCGGGGCGCGTAGGCCGCGGGGCTGGATGGCGCGGGCCGCTGGACACCGGCACTCACAGCTCGGCGGCGTCCGGCGGCGCTCGATACTTCGGGCGGGCGGGCAGGGCGCGGGGCCGGCTGCAATAGCTGTAGGGGACGGCAGGGGCGGCCGCCGCCGCCGCCACCTCCGGCTCGCAGGCGGGCAGCATGGTGGGGTCCGGCCGGGGCGCGGCGGGTCTGGCCCGCAGCAGCCGGGCGGCTCGCTGAGGGAGCTGCAACAGCCGCCCGCGCCGCGGCAACCGTCTCCAGGGCAACGCACGAGCGGAGCGGGGCGGGGGGAGTGCGCCGCGCATGCGCGGGGCGGGAGGGCGGTGGTGGCCGTGTGGCAGTTGAGGCGCCGTCGGGCGGCAGTTGGTCCTCTTCCCTCTCACGCGGGTTTTCCTGCTGGGAAGGAGCTAAAGCCTGAGGGATGTTTAAGGAGGACGTGCCTGCTCTCCAGGCACTGGGGTGCTCAGCGGAAAACCATCACTTTAACTGCTAACGGGTTTGCGCTTGGCAGCGCTGCGGGGCCCCTCCTGGGCCGCGGTAATGAGGGGGTTTAACCGCGAGGTGTCATCGTCCGTCTTCCGCCTCTGTACAAGCTGCTCAGGGACTGGAAGGTTTCCACTTAAACTAACGGTGCCTTACCCCCATCTGCAGCGCCGTTGGGGATGCAAAAATTGGCTGGGGGATCGCAAAAACCTGTCGGATGGTGTGCTGGTGGCTTAAGTACCGGTGTCCTGAAAGGCAGCCCAAACAGCTGCACTCTTAATTTTGTTTTTTCCACGGAAGTAGGGGATTTGGATACTGTAAAGGTCTTATATGATAGGGGATAGGAGAGTGAGGTGGGCCCTCAGTATGTCATCCCATGTCCACAGTGAGCTGCACTCCCCCTCATGACAAATCATGAGGATGTATTTTCGGATTCTGTGAAAAACTTCCATTAAGAGAAACAGAAAAGCAATTAATGGTTACTGATATAGTGATAGCTCCTTTTTTAAACTTATGTGGGTAGTGATATAAAGCCTTGACTACTTTGGCAAGACTGACTATATAAAATAATCCATGCCCTTTGTTTCCGAAATCTTTGGTTCAAATGTAATTCACGGGTTAAATGCTATTTATTTCAGCTCAGTTATGTTACTGTGGCAGATCTCTGTGCTCCATGACAGCCCTATGTAGACAGTCACAGGCAAGAGAACTGCAAGTAGCAGTGAGCGCTTCATAGGAGGCCTGCAAGGGCATGGGGGAAGCTGTATAGCAAGAGAAACTTTTAGAAAAAGAAGTAAGAAAACCCCACTCCAAACCAAAAAAAACCCTACCAAAACCCAAGGCCAAGTGTGGGAGGCAAGGGAAAAGAGGAAGGAATGGTTTTGTAATTAATTAACAGGCAGCTGGCAGAGTCAATGCAGGAATGGGAGTTGTGTTGACTACGCGGTTACCAGCTGGGTGGTAGCACAAGAGGATATGAGGCTGCAGGAGCACAGTGCAAGTGTCACTGGGGTGGGAGGGGAGAGTAGTCCTTCAATATTTGCTTGTGTCTGGGCAAGCAAAGTTAATGAATGAGCAGCTCGGTCCAGCCAAGCCAGAGGACTATGGCCCTTACATTTGACCAGAACCAGTACAACCCTTTGATTTTGGGGACCTGACTTGTATTTTCTGAAAATTTGAGTTGGGCTATATACCTGTTTCTGCTTTTGGCCTGAGGACTTGAAATCTGGGGAGACATTTCCAAGCTGTTAGGGACACAGTGTTTTCTGTTTGCATGAAAAAATAGCTGCAGTATAGCCTTCAAAAAGTCAGTCTGTACATGTCCGGTAAGGAATTGTTTGAGTGTGCTTGCTGAGAAACCCGAGAAATCTGGCTGGAATGGACTGGGCAGGGAGGCGGTGAGAGGAGAGCCTGTAACCACCTGAGCAAGGATTCCTGAGGAACTGCCCATTGTTACACACCCATTGCCCACAAATCTTGTGAAGATGGTGTTGCATTGCAGATTCATGCTGTTTAGCTGGCCCCAGCCTGGTGTCTTACCTGTTGGGTGAATTTCTCATTCACCAAATATGTACACTGACTAAATGGCAGTGACTCTCCTACTTACCTCTGTGAAACACTGATAACTCCTAAGTTATCAGTTTAGTGCAAAAGCGTTGCAAGTACTGTGTGGGAGAGGCGAAGGTTTCTGGCTTTGTGGGTTAGCAGGCCTTTGTAAGTCACAAAGCCATGTCCAGGAAAAGCCTCCTCTCTTCTCTCTTGCCCCCTTTTATGTTGTTTTTTGCTAAAAATACCTCATGAGTTCTGGAACATTTCATGTCATCAGAAGACTGTAGCAGGAGCCAAAACCACATTGATTGTAATCAGATGGCTAGGCTGCCATTAGTACCCATAGCTGCACTCCGGATCTTGCAGTCACAGTGGCTGTTTCACATATTCTTTGGAGGATTGTCTGGGACATGCACAGATCTCGGCACAGGAGGTACTGCCTGGGAAGTGGGCCTGCCTAGAGAGGAATGAATCAGCTCCCATATGGCAGCTAAGAAAGGCCTTTTGATGTGCCTTCAGCTGACTTGAAAGCTGCAGAGCAAGGGCTTTGTCTCCTTTCAGGTTGCTGTGGGTCTATTAAAATGCTTTGGAGCCACAAACAGACTATGTTTTCTTATTTTCATGAGAATTTCCTAGCATCGTACCATGCCTTATGGAATGGTCCTTGGTAGTGGGCTTTCTGGATGTGAAATTAGTTTATTCACAGCAAAGCAAGCGTGAAGGTGTCAGCATCTAGTAAAAAAAGATGTGCATCCACCATTTCCTCCAGCACCTGGGATGCATTCTGTAACTACTGAATGACATCTTGAAATAGAATATAAGGGGTCTACAGTGCTGAGACTGAGTTTTCCTGGGGCCCTAGCTTGGATGTTGCTAGCTTGGGAGACCCTGTGGCCCAGTGTGTTGAATCATATGATGCTGAGCAGACTAGCTGTGTCCAGTTTCCACTATCTTAACTTTCTACAGCATTGCATAATTAAGAAAGGAAGGAGGTTTACGGAGCCATTTTGGATATAGACAATGCTTAATTATCAAGGAAGGACATGGAGGGGCATATTGCCTTCCCAGAGCATTGCCTTCTGCCTGGAGAGGACCATGGCTGCTTTTAAAATTACAGGAATGCTTCCCTGATGTAATACTGTGTAATTACCTGAAATCTGGGTTAGATTTGGTTCTCTGTGGTCCTGAGATGGAATTCTAAGCTGTCGTTCTTACCCCTCTGGGACTGCAGATAAAGGGATGGAGCTCCCAGTCTTGGAAGTAACTCTACTTGAGGCCAAAATGCCATTGCCTTCAAGTACACATCACAGAATCACAGAGCAATCTAGGCTGAAAGGGACTCTGGAGGGCTCTAGTGTAAACCCCTTGCCTAAGCAGGGACAAATTCAAAGATAAATCAGATTGGTCAGGGCCTTCTCCTGCCAGGTTTTTTAAATCTCCAGGGATGGAGATGCTTGGGGTAGCCTTGAAAATCCCAGAAAGCATCATGCTGCTGCTAATCAATGCCCTGAGTTGTCTGACAGAAATACAGAAAACACAGTACAAACATGGAGAGCCATCAGTGTGACTGCAAAGATGAAAGAATTGCAGGGCCCAAATGAGGTGCGTATGTACTATTTTCCCCAATGCTGTTGGAGAAAATTAATAAAACTGCACTGAAACCTGCTTTTAACTTGCTGCAGTGATGTGATCAAAGAGAATCAGCAATACTGTACCAGTATTGCATCACTGGTGTCTGCCAGCCCTCAGATGCAGTCTTTGCTGCTGTTCATAGGCACTAGGTTCAATGCATCCATGATATACAGACATTGCCTACATATAGGCCTGGTCCTAATAGTGAGATACCTTAGTTTTTAAAAATATGTGCCAGCCTGAGAATTTTGACAGATGAGAGACATAGAAGGAAAAAGTTTTTTTCTGAATAGAAAAAAACACAGATCCTATCACTCATGTCTTCAAACCAAAATTATTAAACTTCCTTTTCTCTGTAGCAGCACAGCTTTCTCTTGACCTCAGTCCTGAGCTCATGGGGTTGGGCAGGACTGGGAAACTCCAATTCTGAAGGCCTTAATTTCTCCAACACTAGTCAAAAAACACATTTTATTATTCATTATTTCCAGCCAAAATTAACAATCCTGCTTCCCCCTACCACTTAATGTCTGACTCTCAGCACCATTTTCCCTAGGTTCCCTTTCCTCCATGTCCCCCCCAAGCTTTGTTTTTCAGTGTGACAAGCCTGCTCTCAGGGCTTGCATTCTTGCCCTACGCCACCGTGGGACTTCAGAGCCAGTGACCAGAAAGAATTATGGAGGAGTGAGAGAGCACCTTAGAGGGTGGAGCAGTGCACACTTAATTTTAAACTACCATTCATTAAACTGCTAATTGGAAAATCAGTTGTTGGTGACCTTCTTATTTAAGCTCAACTAGACTGTGTGCTGCTAATCCCTTTCCATCGCCTTCTTACCTCTCCCTTCCTTGAACAGGGCTCTCCCAGTTGTCTTCCTTTTGGCCCAGGAAGCTCTGCCTTATTTTCCATCTCCCTGTATTGAGGGCAGTTGTTCAACTGCACTCAACTTGCAAAGTGAGAAACAAGACTGATCTGCTTCTGTTGCCCCTTCACTGTAGCTTCAGTGTTTGTCCATCTTGAAATAAATTGCCCCTTATCACATCTCTGGGAGGCAGAGCAGTATCATCTGTGCTTTATTGGAGTTAAACTGTACAGTCCAAGAACTGGGCAGGAGGCATGTGGAAAAAGCAGATCCTGATGTTGAATAACCTAACTACAAATCTCCAGTCTTTATCTGAAGACCATCCTCCCTGATCACCTATGGAGAACCAGTGACTGCTCTGCTCTTTCATACACCCAAAGACTTCTCAAATGCCTTGTCTTCTGGTGTCTGTAGCTCACAAGATGGGTGTGCATCTCCATATCGTATTCTGTAATGTTATGTACTCCTTGGAGTACAGTGCTCTGCGAAGTTCTTGAATGATGCTGTGGTTACTTTCTCACCTCGTGACCAGTTGTGCTAAAGAGAACTGGTTGGTGAATTGCAGGCAAAGCTGTCCAGCTGCACTTGCTGTGTGAAGTCACAGCTTTGTGACGGGGAGACAGAATTCACACCTGGAGGAGTGGGGGGAAAGGCGAGTGCAAAACCTCTTCCTCAGTACACGAAGGAAGTAGACAAGGCTGTGCCCTATATATGATGAGGTTGAATTGCACAGCCCAAGACTGTGCAGCAAGCATGTGGAAAAGCAGACAAATCTCTGAACTTTATCATAAGAGCATCTTCTCTGATCATCTGTCTTGGAATCTGCTTGGGTTTGGCCTTAAAATTTTTTAAAAATATATTTTTATAATTTTCAGCTTGGCCTGTGTGATACTGAAGGTGCAAGGTTTGAATTTGGACTGTAGCATCTGTCAAGGAAGTTGGTGGGAGGTTTGTGGGTGGTAGGAAGGAAGAGTTTCAAGCAGCCGTTGGATCAGTTCTGTAAATAGCTGGTTGGCTAAAGAGCACGTTTTGTTTAGAAAGTGTAAAACCCTTCATAGAAACCTTTTCATATTATTACCCAGCAGAGGAAGCAGAGCTCAACGAAGTCAAAGCCTGTTTGGGATTTGTGAACCATTTGTTCAGACTTATGTGTTGGCACCTCAGGTTGGAAACAGAAAATAATCTGTGGTTTCCTCTCCCATTGTAGAAGAACATGAAGAATTTGGAATGGGCTTTGCTCAGAAGTGAGATTTAAATTGGTATATTTATCATGGCAAAAAAAAGACACTGATTTAAAACAATAAAAGTGATGCATTCTGTAGAAAAAATGGGTAGTTAGCGTTAAATAGATAATTAGCATTTCTGAGTCACAAGGAGACAGAAAAAGCAAATGTTCACCCAACATCCACGGAGACTTGCAGTTGCCTATGTATGAGAGTCAGCTGTCCAAATGAAGATTATATCACTTCTCCAACAGTACCTGCCCTTTTCCCATAGATTTTTCTCTCTGTTATTGTCAGACTTTTTATTTTAAAAGTTGCTTCCTCTTCTGAAATTTTAGCCTTCAGAAGCTCCTCTGAAGTTTTCACTCTGTTCTGATGACACATGCGATAAGGACTGACTGCTAACAAAATTCAGAGAAAAATGTAACCAGAGCGCCTAACCAAGCTGGGTTTCCTTTTCCTGTAGTCAGAAATTGTCCTCGTGGAGACACACAATAGCCACAGTAACTGCTATCTGGCTAATGCTAGCAGAGTAGCAGCGTGTTTTAATCACCTGAATTTTGCAGTTATGGACATGAAATGCTTGCTGGGTCAGACAGCTAACCAAGCCAACTGCAAAGTGAACTTGGTTAACTTCATGGCTGAGTTTCCAAGTTAACTTGGTGAATGAGTTTCTATGCTGCTTTCCATCTGAGACAGGCATATTCTGCCATGCAGAGGGAATGTGTACTGAGAAAACAGCTTTTCACACCTGCTCCACACAGGTCTTGGTGCCCCCTGACTCTGCAGAGCAGTGGAGAAGCAGGCCTGCTGCTTTGAACATGTCTTAATAGGCAGGTGAAATGGCTCGTGCACCCATTATCAAAGACATGATTTAAATTGAACAGAAATGTAGGATTGCATGAATGACACTTGAAAACATCCTCTTTTCCTGAGAGAGAGAATAAATTAATGGATTTAAGGGAAGAAAGATAATGTTATTGTCATGGGGGTTTTGGCAGTGAGCCACTGGGTTTTTTTCTCGGCCTTTTTTATGAAGGGGTTCCCTTTGTAGGAATCCTGTGAGAAGAAGTGTCTCTGGACACATTCAGGTGGCACAAGGATAAAATTCCTGACAACCATAATCCCATCTTCTCTAGGGAACCCTCAGGCTTGGAGGTCCTGGAAAAGAGGCACTGGAAATCAGTGGCTCCTTAACTTGAGAACTCTTTTATCTACTGTAGACTATCATTCAGGATCCTGGGCTGCCTACCTACATTTGTTCAAAATTCAGCCCTGTGATAGCCAAGTGCTGTAATCTCTTGGCCTCGCTATGGCAAAAATTTCATTCTCTGGGTCAAGAGACCTGCCTGGGTGCAATGGGAGGCTGAAATTGTCACTTGCAGTGTATGGGTGAGGAATGAGTCAGCCCAGGAATAAGCAGTGCTGGTGTGGTGCTGCAACAAACCACCTGCTTTCCTGTGATGGGTCAGCACCAAAACCAGAACAGGCAGTAGAGAAATAAAAACTCCCATTCCCAGACTAAAAATAACACAGACAGGATTTTTGTCTGCTGTGATAGTTCTTCCTGTTGTAGTTGGAGACATTTGTTAGCAGTATTACAAGAGGCAACATTATGGTAAAAAAGGTCTGTGTGGACCTCCCTACAATATGTAACTGAGTTATGAGGCAGGAATTTTATCATTAGCTTTTAACATTAGTATTAGCTTTTTAATCACAGAATCACAGAATCACAGAATCACAGAATCGTATAGGTTGTAAAAGACCTTTAAGATCATCGAGTCCAACCGTAAACCTAACCAAGACCTGCCAAGACCACCACTACACCATGTCCCTAAGTACCTCATCCAAACGTGCTTTAAATACCTCCAGGGATGGCGACTCAACCACTTCCCTGGGCAGCCTGTTCCAATGCTTGATAACCCTTTCAGTGAAGAAAAATTTCCTAATATCCAGTCTAAACCTCCCCTGGCTCAACTTGAGGCCATTCCCTTGTCCTATCACTTGTTACCTGGGAGAAGAGACCGACCTGGGAGAAGAGACCGACCCCCACCTCTCTACAGCCTCCTTTCAGGTAGTTGTAGAGAGCAATAAGGTCTCCCCTCAGCCTCCTTTTCTCCAGGCTAAACAGTCCCAGCTCCTTCAGCCGCTCCTCATCAGACTTCTGCTCCAGACCCTTCACCAGCTTCATTGCCCTTCTCTGCACACGCTCCAGCACCTCAATGTCCCTCTTGTAGTGGGGGGCCCAAAACTGAACAATGTTAAAGTTAATGTTAAAGTATACATAGCCCAAGCAGGAATCCCAAAGCCATCCATTTTGGCTTTAGTGCTATAGGAAAATATAGAGATCTATTTCTAAGGAAAAGGCTGAAGAGATACAATCCCATTACAAAAAAGTTCCCGAGTTCTTGGCTTTGTTTTAGGTGTCAGAATTGTGGAGCACAGTCACATCCTACAGAGTGGTTCAGTCCCAGCAGAAACAGAGTTCTGGGTGACAAACAGGATGGCCTACCTTCCCTAATACTAGGTGTTGAACTCCAGGGAATGTTTGTCAACGCAGGGCATGCAGTCTTGTCCACCATTTACATAATGTCCAAAGAAGAAGATTGCAAATCCTGTTTCATCAAGCTAGATACAGTGTAAGAAACTCTGAAGACCTAAGTGCACCTTAAAAAAGAAAGCTAAGTGTCTGTGTTGTAAAGAAGTAAATGCCAAGTACGAAGTGTGGACAGTAACACTCCAAGCTACTAGTTAGTATAAAGTTGGTGGAATTCCTTCCATTAATATTTTTGCCACAGGTTTGTACCAGCAATCTCAGTGTTGCATCTTGTGCCTGGGGTATACAGGTAGCAATCATGGGAGGAAAATACAGAAGAAAGATCTTATGTAGAGAAGTGGTTCTGTTCTGTGACTATGTCCAGTGAAGAGCTTTCATGGGCTATGTTGTGGCAGATATTATAGTAACAATTCTCTTGTGCATCATTGTTAAGTGGCCAGCAGTTGTTCCTCCTGAGATGGGAAGGAATCAAGATCTCTTTAGTTTTCGCAGTTCCCAGAAAGAGATGCCCTTCAGATAACAGCTTTGAGAGGAGGTCAGGCAGGTGAGAAAGCTTCTTCCCCAAGACCTTGCATGTAGAGGCAGCAAAAATCAATGTACTGACAATGCCTTTTCTCAGAGAATGTAAGCAAATTACCAAAAATATCCCTGACATCATAGCTTGTGAATGGCTTTGGTGAGGCGTGGGGAAAAATGGCTTATTTTGACTTGTTATTTTACCTTAACCTAGCTCCAAATCTCCTTCCAAGTAGCTGACAGCCCATACTTCCCCACAGCAAGAGATGTGCAGAACCCTTGCTGAAATCCCATAAAGTCAAGTCCATGGAAGTTTCATCCTAGAGGCTTTCCATATTTGAAGCTGTGAATTGAGGTCATCACTGGACTTTATGAATTGCATGTTTTCTCCTGTAGCTTGCAGAGATGTTTTCTTCTCTTACTCTGATTCTCTGCATATGCAGACTAAAACAAGGGGGACGTATGTGTGGGACTGAGAGTAGATACGTGTTGGTGGGGCTTATTGCAATAATAACCAATGCAGATATGAGGGAAAAATGTGGAAGAAGTGGAAGAGGAAAACAAACTGGCTGACTGAGAAAAGTGGGTCTGGGGGTGGAGAGGACAGAAGTGAAATTGGGGCTTTGACAGCAAGTCCACAGTGATAGATTGGGTTTGGTTCAATTAAAAGATAACAGGATGAGGTGAGGAATGCAGGCTGGGAATGGGGAGGCAATGAAAATGAGGCAGAGATGAGGAGTCAGGAGTGGAGAAGAGGAAGGCTTCAGTCAGGGTTGTCTGTGGTGGGATGGAGCAGAAGGACCCAAGCTCTGGAAGGGGGCAAGCAGGAGGGCCTATACCTGCTCAAGAATGCTTCCTTTGAAGGCTTAGATGGAGCCTAAAATGCCAGGTTTTACTGTTTCTCTGCTGTCAGTAAAAGTAAGTGTCAGCCCTAGATTATAGAGACCTACATTCAAGGTATCTAAATGTGGCATCAACGTGTGAGGTGGAAGTCTAAGCTCCCATCACAGTCAAAGAAGATTTTAGGGAACAATTCAGCTGCCTAAATATCTGGACCTGCATCCACTTTTGATGCCTTAGAAAATTTCTCAAGGTGCCCTAAGATACCCAAATTACTGTAGACACCTACTTTCAGGCAACTGTGTTCCACCTGTGCTCAACTCAGTCCCAGGAGTCAAGAGAGATACTCAAATGCAGACTGTGCAGAAGATGAGACACAGGCTCACATAAATGCTTGCATACAGATAACTAAATGTAAGTGTCTATGTCTGCAGTCTGCACCTGAGTGACAGTCCAAATGTTTGTGAAACCTGCAGGCATGGTATTTCTCTCAGCCTTCACTAATGTTTGGCCATAGAGTTGCTGATAATGTGCTTTTGCTGTAGGTTGCTGTCCTGATTCAGTGGCAGAGAACAAAGAGTTTGCAACTACCCGGTGCACAACATGGGGAAGGAAGGAGAGGAGCATGTTGCTCCATGAGGAACTCCTTTGTTCTTCTGTTGGCTCTTTCAAAGCCTAGAAATTCAGTCCAAAGCCCGGGTGCCCTGCTAGGCAAGCAGTGCTGGGGAATGTCGGAATTAAAACTTTCTCCTTTGCTGCACAACCTTGGTTCCTCCCCAGAGCAGGTGCATCCTGTGGGGAAGAACAGAGTGCATCATGTGATTGAAAACAACAGCAGGATGCAAACACAAGGAACTGAATTCAGGCTGCACCAATAGCCTTAATTCCAGCATTGCCTTACACAGCAATGGCTTGGATCTTCTGCTTTAATATTGCTTTTTTCCCTCTTTCAGTCTTATATGCCATGTATGTTTAGAGTGTTTTAACAAAATTTAATTAGAAAATTGGATGTATGAAGCAAGTGATGCAATACTGATGGTGGAGTAACCTGTGGAGAATAGGAGGCTTGCTGTCATCATTCAGCTCTTGTGCCAAAATCCAGCTCCAGCTGACCCAGCTGTGAATTGGTATTTGATCTTTCTGGCTAAGGAGTCAAAGACAGCTTTGACAAAGGCACTTGGATAATTCACTTGTTGCATATAGCAGTTAAAGGGCCTTACTCTTGGAGGTCAGGATAGTTGGGCTGGATACTTGAATGTGGTACAGTGGGCTGGTAGCATGATAAAGCTGTTTTCTGAGCTGAAGGCAGATGTGTAAGTGCTAAAGCAAAGCTTTCTGCTTTCTGTGTCATTGCTGTCTTTTGAGGCCTCCTAAGTGCTTATACAGAAGAGAAATCCCTTGTGTGACATGAAAATAATGCTGACTGAATAAGCAAGTCTTAAGAGATGGAGGAAGACAAAAGTGATCTGTCATGAGGGAGTAAATCTCTTTTGGGGTCCATTTACATTCAGATTTTGTTTAATCATAGTGTTCCCTGGACTTGAAGAAATGCAAGAGCAAGGTGAGGGGCACTGGGCCACTCTTTCACCTTACCCCTTGTTTGTTAACAACGTGTAGAGCTCCTCTCTGTTATGCTCATCTTCCTTTTTCTCCCTCTATTGAAGTGCCTTAAAAGAAATTCCAAATGGACTTTCTTATCCAGGAGCTGGAAGATTTAGGCTCATCTATACTGAATATTTAGAACCCAGGTAAGCTTTCTGAGTGTGATTGTCATGTCTGCCTTAGAACACCTTGGACCTAAAGAGAGACTCTCCTCATCTCTGGTGAAGTGACCGTGCTTATTCTCCTTGGGTTCTCTGGTGTGATTACAGGAAAGGAAACAAGCAGTTCCTCTTCTTGGGATCCTTAGTCTTATCACAGTCAAAAAGAATGAGTCACTTACCAAAGAAGGAGCTGTGTTGTTTGAGTACATTTTGAAGTTCTTGTTTTCTGTTCTATGGCTTCTGAGCCTTTCCACTGCACGTGGATTATCTCTTCACACTTGTTCTGTCATGAGGGCAAGACACTTGGTTTTTTTTACAAAAGAAAGCTGTCATTCCCACTTGACACAGGACAAGAGGCAATGGGCACAAATTAAAGCACATGGAATTCCATCTGAATGCAAGGACACACTTTTTCACTGTGAGAGTGGTCAAACTAAAACTTTATCTGAGGAACTACAGGCCTGTCAGCCTGACCTCGGTACCAGGGGAAATTATGGAGCGGTTCATCTTGAGTGTGCTCAACAGGCATGTGCAGGCCAACCAGGGGATCAGGCCCAGCCAGCATGGGTTCATGGAAGGCAGGTCCTGCCTGACCAACCTGATCTCCTTCCATGACCAGGTGACCCGCCTAGTGGATGAGGGAAAGGCTGTAGATGTTGTCTACCTGGTCTTTAGAAAAGGCTTTGACACTGTTTCCCACAGCATTCTCCTAGAGAAGCTGGCTGCTCATGGCTTAGGCAGGTGTACTCTTTGCTGGGTAAAAAAATGGCTGGATGGCTGAGCCCAGAGAGTGGTGGTGAACAGAGTTAAATCCAGTTGGTGGCTGGTCACAAGCGGTGTTCCCCAGGGCTCAGGTTTGGGGCCAGTCTTGTTTAATATATTTATCAATGATCTGGATGAGGGGATTGAGTGTGCCCTCAGTAAGTTTGCAGATGACACCAAGTTGGGCGGGAGCGTCAATTTGCTCGAGGGTAGGAAGGCTCTGCAGAGGGATCTGAACAGGCTGGATTGATGGGCCGAGGTCAATTGTATGGGGTTCAACAAGGCCAAGTTCTGGGTCCTGCACTTGGGTCACAACAACCCCATGCAATGCTACAGGCTTGGGGAAGAGTGGCTGGAAAGCTGCCTGGCAGAAAAGGACCTGGAAAGGTCCTGGTCGACAGCTGGCTGAATATGAGCCAGCAGTGTGCCCAGGTGGCCAAGAAAGCCAGCAGCATCTTGGCTTGTATCAGGAATAGTGTGGCCAGTAGGAGTAGGGAAGTGATCGTGCCTCTGTACTCAGCACTGGTGAAGGCCGCACCTCGAATACTGCGTTCAGTTTTAGGCCCCTCACTACAAGATGGACATTGAGGTACTGGAACGTGTCCAGAGAAGGGCAACGAAGCTGGTGAAGGGTCTAGAGCACAAGTCTTATGAGGAGCAACTGAGAGAACTGGGATTGTTTAGTCTGGAGAAGCGGAGGCTGAGGGGAGACCTTATCGCTCTCTACACCTACCTGAAAGGAGGTTGTAGTGAGGTGGGTGTCAGTCTCTTCTCCCAAGTAACTAGCGATAGGACAAGGAAATGGCCTCAAGTTGCGTCATGAGAGGTTTAGATTGGATATTAGGAAAAATTACTGAAAGGGTTGTCAAGCATTGGAACAGGCTGCCCAGAGAGTTGGTGGAGTCACCATCCCTGGAGAAGTTCAAAAAACATGTAGACATGGCACTTTGGGACATGGTTTAGTAGGCATGGAGGTGTTGGTTTGACAGTTGGACTAGATGATCTTAGAGGTCTTTTCCAACCTTAATGATTCTATGATTTCTATGATTTCTGTGAAACACGGGAACAGGTTGCCCAGAGATGTTGTGGAGTTTCCATCTGTGGAAATACTCAAAAGCCGTCTAGACATGGTCCTGGGCAACCTTCTGCAGCTGACCCTGCTTGAGCAGGGGGCGTTGGACAGGAGGCTCTCAAGGCTCACCTATTCTGTGATTCTGTGACTCAGGAGTTGCAGATTCCAGAAAATGGCAAATGCCTTTTGCAGCTTGCAGCAGAGCCCTCTCATTCAGCTTGCTTGGAAGCAGAGTGCTTAGGGGCTTAGTGAGGTGGCATTTTCTCCAGTTGCAGCCTACCAGTATGGTCCTTCTCACATCATTTCTCCTGTCAGGCCAGGTACTCTCCTTCCCCTTTCTCTGTGTCCTGTGAACACCTACACCTGGAAAACATCATACCTGAGATGCTGGTATGCTATTTTCTAATCTGCTCCACTTTTGGAGCAGCATCACTCTTTGCAGCTCCCTCTTCACCTCACTGATAACTGCTGTTACATGGCAGTATAACGTGTTTCCCTGACAGAGAAGGATTTGTTCCCAAAATCTAGCCTGCAGCCTCTTACAACAACAATAGTAGTGATAGTGCTGGTCAGTTACTTCCCTTCCTGCTACTTAGATATGCCATGTCATTCAAGCAGACCTGCAGTACCTGTAGAATAGTATAAAAGTAGGTACAGTACATGTAGGGTCTGGATGTTTTAAAGACAGACAATGGACAGTTTAGCATTCATGCAGAAAAATGTTTTATTGTAGTGAAGTTACACAGGAGAAAAACAAAAGTCTCCCTGCTCCTGGTTCAAGGCTATGCTGAGTCATAGAAGGGGAGGTAAATGCTAACCAAAACAAGTTCCTACATGTAAAAACACATTGCACTTCCAGTCATTTTTACAAGGTTATAAGGACACCACCTGGCATTTTCTTTTTTGTCTTTTTTTTTTTTTTTTTTTAAGGAGCTGCAGCTTTAACTATTTAAAGCTGGAATCCAGAACGTTTCCTTACAGGAGTTTTTGTTGTTTGGGTTTTTTCTCCTCATAAAAGCAAACCTGACGATACTCTTTCTTTCTGTTTAGCCTGTCCAGTTTATTTAGACTAAAAGCACCTCAGGCCACATGAATTTTACTTGATACATTCCCATACTGACCTTGTAGGGCTTCAGTGGCTCTAAACCCAGGCTCAGTATACAACACTAATGCTGGTTAGTGGTCAGATCATTCTCATCACTAGCGAGCAGGAAGAGGGAATGGCAGCAGGTACAGGGGGTTTATGGAAGACTGCTGAAGTGGCCTTGATGACAGAACAGCTCTTCCTCAGATGGAGTAACTGCCCACCCACTTCTTAATGCAGAAAATCAGCAAAGCATTGCATCAGCCTGGCACAAACACATGACAAATGGCATGGAGTCTGTGACCCTACAGAAAAGAAAAGGAAGGTGGGACAGGTTTTGGACCTGCCAACCTTTTAATTGTCCTTTCAGGGATACAAATACAACAGTGTTTATCAACTACTAACTAGTTTTCCCACACAACAGGTTATGTGCTGTATATTCACTTACATTTTTACATAATAATACACGGGTATTATAATACACAATAATTCCCCACCACCACCTCTTGTGGTGAAAGAATGTGACATGTCAAGGTGACAGACACTTCAGGAGAGACTCAAGGAAAAATAAGTTCACGCAGAGCTAGCTTATCTTGGTCTCTTGAAAGTAAAATTTTACAAAGGATGAGCAAGGTGTCTATTTTTACAATATTTACTTTGTACAGTGCGAAAAGGAGGGATAGGCTTTTTAAACATAGGATTCCTTAGCATACTGGATCTGGTCTACCTCAAAAACTGGCTGGCTGCACCTCCGAGCCACATACTCCAGTTTGTTCTTTTGACAGGATTCAGACATGGCTCTCATTCGGTAGACTCCCGGGGTCACGGGTAAACTCACGCGGGAGTTTATTCCCACAGTGATGCTGAGGGTTTCAGTTTCCACGTCAGAATCCTTTGCTGCAGAAACTCTGCCACTGGGTGGATCCCTTAGAGCCGTATATGCTGTGTCCTGTGCACAGCTGCTGCATGGATGAGGCAGCAAAGCGTCCTGGTTTGACACCTTTAATCTCATAGTTTGAACTGTGAGATTGTGGGAGGGAACTTTAGTGGCCAGACAGTTTTTAGTAGCCTCTTCGTAAGAGGGTGGTCTTCCAGGATTCCTCTGGTCTACCTCTCTGAACACTTCATCAGCTGACCTGAAACGGGGCCTTTGCTGATACGCCACAGGCAATGGTTTGTCACCATCAGGGCTGCTCTCCTGGACAACTCTGCAGGAGAACTGATCTTCTTTCTTTGTGAAACTGTCTCTCTGAAAGCCCATGTTTTTTCCAGGCCCCCAACTCTGGGTTTTTAGTAGTGTTTTCCTGCGGTTTGCAAAAGAGAACGACATGGAATGCTTTTTGATCTCTCTGCTAGGTGTACTGCAGTCTTCGGTAGCCTTGGTGGAAAAGGACTGAGGCCTATTTAAAAAGGTTTTTTTGGGACTAGAGGGCGAAACTACTGGCGAGCTGGTGAAGACCGAGCCATCAGAGCTCTCCAGGGAGCAACTGGAGGATGTTTTGGGTAGAGAGTCAGTTGATAATTGTGAAGGTAAGATTGCAAGCTGTTTCTCCAGTGCCTCCAAGCCTAGCTGTTTCTGCTGAACTGGAAAACTGTCTTCACTTTTGTTTAGCTTCTGTTTCCTTATCCTGCCTTCAAGGCGGTTCTGGAAGGACAGGTCTGGCTCTGAATACCTCCTGTCCATCGTGCTGATGTCATTCCTGAAATTAGTCCCGGAAGGGGCAGAGATGCGTGTTGGATATCTTCTGCTCACGCTCGTGCTCCTCCCTTTGGGCTGCTCCATCTGAGAGGTACGGGGGCTGCCTTCAGCTTCAGGATCTGGGCTGTCATAGGCAGAGTCATTCTGATGAGCAGCACATAGGTGTTCTGCGGGGAGAAAGCACCTGTTAGTTTTTACTGACCATCTGAGGATGAAGGGGAACTATATGGAAAGAGTTCCTGTAGAAGAGCACTGCAACAGTGTCTTGAACCCTCTGCAACTCTCTGTGTTTCCACAGATGTATTCCCATATCAAATTAAAGAATCTGGCCCAGAAGCCCCAGTCTGTGACATCCCCAGTCCATTCTCGTACCTGTGGAGCTGTCTGTGTACTCCGGTGACTCCCCAGCCGAGGCACACACAGTCAAGGCACTGTCCTCCCCAAATATTTCTGAGCAGTTGTTTATGAGGAACTCCACCAACACTGTCACCTGCACACAGAAAACATTTTACTTCAGTCAAAAGGGCTGAAAACATATTAAACAGTATTTCCTGCTCCTGCCTGCTGTCTTTGTATGAAGGGCAGCACAGAGGAGGGTAGCTGCTGCCAAAATCGTAGAATCATAGAATACCAGGTTGCAAGGGACCTCAAGGATCATCTGGTCAACCTTTCTTGGCAAAAAAATGCTAGCTTAAAGTCAGAGGGTGAGTCCACTCAGGCCACATCAGGATGAGGCCTGATGCTGCAGACTAATTGATCTGCCCCGATGCAAACAAAACGCCATCAGCTTCAGCCTCACTGTCCAGAGGGCCCGCCGGTGACAATGCCCACTGGGTGCCCCTTGCTCTCTCTGTGCAAAGTATTCGGGAGCTGTGATACGACGTAAGGGACTGCAGGGCAACTGCTACTTTTGCTCAGAGGAGGCGAGACGCGGGGCAGCCTTGCCCATCACATTGCAGGCACCTGAGCTGAGGGGCACCCCCAATGTCCAGGGGTGCTGTTTTGTTCAGCTTTTGCAATGGCAGTGGGATCCCTATGGATGGCTCTGAGCTGCCCCGAAGCGGGTGGCTGCTTGGTGAGTTCAACACACCTTGTCATTCATCTCCTTCTGCACTTCCAGCGGGAGCGCGTTGTCCGTCTCTGGGCTGAGCATATTTGGGCCAACGCAGATGGCCAGATTGCTGGAGTCCATCCTGTTGGTCTCAGCGTTTTGGCTGATGTGGTGGAGCAGAGACAGCAAGTGCTTGAGCAAGGCGAGGTTTGGTCTAGGCAGTTTGTCAGCCACCCTGCATGGACAAAACCAAAATGTGACGTTTATTCATGGTGCAGCAGCCGCTACTTCTTTATTTGAGCAAGTCTCAATTAAACTCAGGCAGATGACGCTTCCTCCAGAGAGAGGCATGCGTGTGCTTTTTTCACTGCTTAGCAGAAGTATCATTCAGAAATCCCCAACGGCAGCTGAGCGTGTGGTTAATTGCAAGAGCTTGAATTACAAGGTCTTGACTGAAAGGCAAGCCTTGCAGCAGTCCGTGTCCCTGAGTAGATGAGATGGTGTCAGGAGATGTCACTGGAGGCTTCCCAAAGGCACGTGAAAGCCTGTGGTTGTGCTGTGCATCTTTCAAAGCACTCCCAGTCAGCCTCCACATCTGCTTTTTCCAAAGAGCAAAACGCGGCGGTGGTCTCCACGTGCCCGACTTCACCACCAGCAGATGTGAAGGCTCCCTGCCAGTGCCTGTCCCACAGCACAGTGCCTACATTAGCTGAGACACTGCAGCCTCTCTCCTCTTCCTACACCAGTCGTTTCGTAGGGCAATCTCAGATACCTGCAGGAAGCGCTGCTGCTAGAGCCCTCTTGACCAAACCCCATGGAGCAATAGCGAGCTGATATAAATGACAGGCTTTTAAGCGAGACTCTCAATTTCGGGAGACATCATTGGCCTCCAGCAGCCACTCCATCACACTGGGGCTGGTTGCAAAACCTCCTGGTCACAAAACTTACTCTTTCAGTTCTTCAATTTTTTCCTGCTTGCTTGGCTTCTCCAGAGCTTGCATCCACTTCTCATAGAGGTCGGCCGACAGGAGTTTGGAGGGAATATTTCGGAGGAAGTCCTGCAAGGCCAAGAGATTTAGATGAGGCTTTGGACACTACCCCTGAGCACACAGGGAGCATCACTGTGACATGGACTCACTAGCAGGCAGGCTGGCCTGAGCTGCCTGACCATCAGCACCTGCAGAGCAGTGGGGTTCCCAAGAACATGCCAAGTACAGTTGCATTGGGGTAATGCAAGGACCCAGCTCTTAGCTGCTTTTTGTTCACCTGTAAATCTCAGTATTCCTCCCTGGGGAGGATGCTGAGGAGGAGGACAAAGTGAGTTTCCTGTGGGCATGCAGGAAATCAGCAGCACCACAAGTGGGACTGAAAATCAGGTGGAAAAGGAAAATGCCAAGCTTTCCTAAGCCCGAAACATTTAGTCTGGCTTTGCTCTGGCTGTAGCTTGGAGTCCCACCTAGGTCAGCTCTGGGCACTGAAGTGGGCCCATGCAGATTGGCAGTGTCCTCCCCCACCGCAAGTCAGAGGAGCTCACCTTCAAGACCACTGCCAGCAGGTGCACAGATTTGCTTTTCAAATCAACATTCCCGCCTTTGTTTAGGTCCTCCTTCAACTCCTTTCGTGCTTTCTCATTGGCAGCTTTTCTGAATATCCCTTCAGTGGAAGGTCCTTTCATATACAATATCGTTAGGAGATCCTGCAGGGCAAAAAAACCAGACAGGAATGGGAGAACAGTTACTTGGGTGAAGGAAGGTCCTTTAGCAAGTGAATATTTATTTAGAAGCAGAAGAAAAATTGTCTGGAGGTACACCGTGCTCTAATTAGGTCAGTATCTAGTTCTTGCTCCAGTTAGATTACATGGGCAATAACCTGATTTTTCCCCCAACCCACCCTCTTTTTGGACTGGTGAATTCCACTAACTTCAGTGGAGTTATCCCTGCTTCCTTCCAGAAGGAAACAAGGGATGGCTTAAGTCTTGGTTCAAATCCCCTCCCTCCAAAGCCAGGCAAATATTGCTTAGAAGAGACAAAAGCCTGTCTATTGGAAAAGCCAACTCAGTGCGAGAACTCTTTTTATCCAGAAGATAGTGTTTAGGTATTTGTCAGTGGCAGTCCATAGCTGAACACTTTTTTCAGGGAAATACAGAAATCCTTGGAAGTTTACGCTGCTGAAAGATTCATTTAAATGATTTCTGTAGAATCACAGATGTTTATACTAAGGAGCAGATCTTCTCCTATTCCTGGTCCTGGGTTGTCTCCACTCAAAGTTACTTCCAGTGAAAGTTGGGTCCGCTGGACAGAACCTGCAGACCTGGCCCTTTGTACATCTGGGACGGGCCCTGAGTTTATTAGAAGTGTGTGTGGAGGGGAAACACCCAAATCACTCATCTCCTGAGTGCTGCAGCACAAGTACCGAGGATCCTGCCTCACGCTGGAAGCCAGAGGTATGATAACTGTATCGTCAGGCTTGCTTACCTGGACCGGTTGGGGCAGTGTGTCATCTTCCCCACAGATAATTGCCAGAGGCTGGCCAAACAGAGCAATTTTGGCACCCGAGTCTAGCTGCCCTGGGGAATTCCCATTGGTAGAGCTTCGTCTCAGAGTAAATGACTGCGATATCACCTTCTTTCTTTTCTTTGTTCCATCTGCTGCAAGCAAAAGAAAAGCAAAAAATCAATTTTTAAAAAAACAGAGCACGCTATGCAGCCATTCATCTGTGTGCAGTGCAGAGATGTATGTTGAAACAACTCAAACTAAACTAAACAGGGAGAAACTGAAAGACAACTAAGTGGTTACTAAGGAAACAACCGCCTAAACTGTAAAACTGTGACCATCCCTCTAAGGACACCACCTTTCCTGTTTTGGGGGTTTTTTTTTACATTCTAGTCACTGTTTCTTCCTAGAGAGTGAGAACATACAAGGCACAAACACCCCAGCATTTATAGAGATTTTTGATATTGCAGCGGTTTCTGTGATAACTATCTAAGGCAGATATGTCACTTGGGCAGCTGGCAATGACAATTTTCACTATGCGGTCTGACTGTACCCCAGCCTTAGGGCAAGAGTGGAACTAGGTGCTCCTTCTTTTCATCCTCTTTCACAGGCTGAAATAAAAACACACAGCTCCAGCTCTGCCAGCTTCGGACCCAGCTCTAATGATAGTGGTCCTGCTAGAGCTAGTGCTTGCCCCCTGCCAGCAAGCCAGTGGAAGGTGATACTTGCTCCAGAGGATGGGAGCGTCACAGTAGGGCCTCATTGGCTTCAGGGTCAGAAATCTCTTAGCATGGGTTTTGCATCTGCATCTTAAAGAGGAGGGCATGCTAGGAATTTGGAGATGGTGGTTGTATTGGGATGAGGTGTGGCTTTTTATCCCTTTCAGAAACAGTGAGAGAAGGATCCTTTTGCTAGAAAGCTTTCTAAAGGAGTTGCCTTCTGCAAGTTTCCCATAAAGGACTTGCCTTCTACTCCAAAATGAAGTTGTCTAACACAGATGAGAAGTTCTCAGGGCCTGTATTTGTGGCTTAGCACAAGTCCTTGGTAGGGAGGGGTTAAAAGCTATGAGAAAGTCACCTAACATTATAATGTCATATAAAATGTTTGCTTCTGGTACTCTTGAAAAATTATCTGATATGATGGTCTGCTCCAAATCTGACCCCACCCTGCTAATGGTCTCCTCTGGGTTGCTTACAGGTGCCAAAGTTTTGCATAGTGAGAGAAAACAAGTGCTGTTGCTGTTGCCAAAAGGGTTTATTTGCTCTGGCGTGCAACCGCTGGTAGCTGTACTCGCTTGCAGTGCCACACCTCAGTGGTGATGCTCGAGTGAGAAAGGAGCACATTTACTTCCCATCGCTGCCAGGGAACACAATGAAACATGGCTCTGAGGACCAGGGAACAGGGATACAAGACCTCTGGCATCAGCACTGTCACCTCTGCCGCTGAGCATAAGGGAAAGAGGTCATTTGCAAGTGAGTGGCACTCCAGGGGTTAAGCCATCTCCTGGACGGGGTTGAGGGCTGTGGATTGCTCTCAGGGAGGTGAAGCGGGCAGTTTCGGGTGGTTTTGCAGAAGCGCCAGCTTGCAAGCATTATATAAGAAGGCAGTTCCTCAGTTTTTTTTTGAAACTCACCAGTTGAGTGGCAAAGTCCATCTTCAGTATCTGCTGGGACCAGCGGGGGGCATTTCTTGGCATCAGCCTGCAAGAAGCGTGTTGGAGTTACAGAGCTGCCACCAGCAGCGAGGGCCACCAGTGAGTTGCTGCAGCTCCTCTGAAATCTGTGGGAAGCTCTGGGGAATAACCAGAGCAAACCTAACACCTGCTGAAGAGGTGACTCAGTCCAGGAGTGGACCACCTTGCTGCCCAATAGAGGGATTTATGGTAAACCCTGCAGCCAGCCACCCCAGACCTGCCCAGCAGGTCACAACCCCGTGCTCTTTCAGGCTGCTCTTCTGATCCAGAGAAGCCACAGCCGGACACAGCCTGCCCTTTTGTGTCCTCCCCTGGCACTGGAGATTTCCTCCCAGACTTCTCCAGGGAGCATTGATGGCTTCGGAGCCTGCCAGATTCCTGAACAAAGCTCCCCAGGAGCCCAGGGAACGCACCGGCTGCTCACAGCAATGCCCAGCTCCTTCTGCATGGTGCTGCACGGAGTCACCTTCAAAGGGCTCTGCCCGCTCACGGGTAATGGCAGACAGCACGCAGCTCCTACAGGGGCCACCCCCACTTTGCTAAGATATCTCACATCAGTACCCAACAAGGATCGGGGGAAATGTAGTGGCTGCTTACCTCTGACTGGCACTCAATCAGACTCTCCATGTTCCCAGCATTTAGTGTCTTTGACTAGGCAAGAAAACAAAGACACTATGTGAGTAACTGAATGCTATGGTTTAGAAATCAGAGCTTTTCAAAATCACTCTGTTGACAGAGCTGAAACAATAAAGACACTCACAGTATTACAGCTGCTTAACACTTTCATTAGGAGTTTGATCGGGGGAGCTCTGGACACTCTGGTTTCCTTCGGTCCTTTTGTTTGCCTGTTTATTGAACAGGGAATGGACAAAGAAAGAGCTTTGTAAAACTGCACCCTTCTTGTCTTTCTCCCCTGCAAGCCAGTCTAGCATTTAAGTATGATCCTGAACCAGCAAGATATCCCACACGAGTCAATCATAAAGCCCTTCTCTGGAAGGCACTCAGCCCTACTGCTCTATCTGCATCTTGATTAAAACAGAAAAAACCCAGCTTTCCATTTCTAATCCATGCAAAAAATGAGCAAGCGGTGACAGCTACGTGAGGTTGTTGTCAATCTGCAAACACAAGACTAAGCAACTCAGTCGGCTCTGCCCATGAGCTACACTTAGCCGTGGATGCACCTCTCCCCCGTCTATATTTTTGTACATCTCTATACAGCTGCGTCTGGAGCACTCCACTGACTTCAACCGTGATGCCGCAGATTTAATCCCAGGGAGTACTTACCCAAGGAGTGAGTCCAGCCAGAGCTCCTTCACCTCCCGTGAACTGCAGAGGAAAGGAGAAACAGCATCACTCCCCACTGCTACTAATCCTTTGGATGAGGGCAGGCGACTAAACAGTTCTACCCCACGTATGCTGCCTTATATACGCAGAAGGGGCAGGTGGAAATTCACAGACAGGAAGAAGCATCATGGGGCAGGACTGAGATGCTATGAAATTTCTGGCTTCCTCTTTCCTTTTAGAGGAGCTAGGTTTTTTTTTCCTTAAAGAAAAAAAAAAAAGCCCTTGTAGTTGTTATGGATGGAAAAGATGAGGCACTGGCCAGGTAAAGGTTCCATCTAGCATCAGCAGCGTGAGGTGGGATGTGCAGAGGGGGCCGCAGTGTGGGCAGCTTCTCCTTACCGTTAAAGGGCAGTGGGTACAGTCTGTCCTTTGACTGCTCAGAGACCTTACATTTTGCAGTTTAAAGACGCACCACCAGATCAAGTTACACTAAGAATAGTTAAAAAGATGGGGGAGTGGAATAGCCAAGATTCAGAGAAATGTTTTTGTATATATTTTTAAAAACTAATGGCAACAGTTTACTGTCTGCAAGCAGATGTAGACACACACTTTGCCGGTGCCAACTAGTTCTTGAGGATCTAAGCACTGGACTTCTATACAAGTGGTGTTATGTAATAATTTAGTAATGCATGACAATATGTAATAAAAAGCCTTGCTTACAATGTGTCTTAGTAAGAATTATGTGTCCAAGTAATAAAGTTTAATTCAACTGAAGAGATCAAAAAATGCAGGAAAAATCTACCTCTGCTCTCCCTGTACCTCTTCAGGGTCTGTTGCTGACTCCCCCCAACCTGGGCACACCAGCAACGTAAGGACAACAGTACTCACTCCACCAGGCCATTAGGAAAAGTTATCAACATTTGATGTTAAATGCATGATATTAGTTCTACTGATTCATTGACAGAGGCAAATAACAACCTGGTATTCTGGGTACCAGTCTTTTGATCTAGTGAAAAAGAGGGCCTAAGGCTGAGAGTGAAAGGCTTGGGAATATTTCAGTGGTGGATTTAGGTGGAAAGCACGCTTGTAAAACTGTGGTCTCTCTGCTGCTTCCCCCGGTGGATGCTCCGTTTCACATGTGCAGGGGACGAGGCTGTGTCATAGCACAGCTCTTTGCAGATGCACGTTACGGCTACATCCGCTACTGAATTCGCCCTGAAAGCCGTTCTTTGCTTAACCACATCAGTCCTGGCCCATGTAGTACTGACCCCAGGCTGTCATGCGAAAGAGGCAGTCTCAGCATGACTCTGGCAGAAATCCAAGGTGCAAAATTAACTTTTGGTTAGACAGAGGTGTGTCCAGAAGGGCAAAGGGAGAGCTGCCCTGTGTTTGCAGGGGAAGATGGTGTAGATGACCTTTCAAGTCCTCCTGAGGCCCGTCATTTCCATGCTCCTGTAGAGATAGCGGTCTGTAGACTTGTTTAGGGCTGAAACTTACAGGAATCTAAATCAATTACTCTTCAGGCCTGTGCATTTAACACTGATCTTTTACTCGCTGCTGTAACTGATTTTTAATTAATTAGCAGTTCTGTGACATCTGTAATTTCCCTACTAAATTCCATGGGTCAATGCATGTTTTTGCAGAAATATTGTCGTCCTTGCATCGTGTTCTCCTGAGAATTTCTTCTGAGGCTCACTGGCAGCTGCAGCACCATGCTGATAGTCCCAGCAGGATTTCTGGGACAAGGCGCATCTATTTTTCAGTATATCTTTTAAATGTGTATCTAAACATATCTGTCTGTTAAATACCTCTGACGCTTAGGGGACCTATGCAATTCAGTTCTGCCTTGCCCTTACTTCCAGCACTGTACGCAGACATATTTCTAAGCTCAGTCTATTGCATGATTAAGACATGGGGTTTGATCTGGAAAATGTGCGACTCATGAAGAAAATGGGAGTTTAATGGGTGGTGATTAGTCGGGCCAGAAGCTTAGATTACAAATAGGGCACAGCTGTACACAGGGCCTAATGCTATGAATTTCCCAGGAGGAAAAGATACAGTAATGGGTGGTGTATTGATAGCACATCACCAGACTGTGTCCGTTGGCACATACTGCTGTATCTCTATCTAATTAGTTCCCAGCTATTAACAGTTATGGGGATATAATGGCCATTGTATGTGGAAGGTATGTGTATAGCCTGCCTGTCCATATGGAAAACAATTTGGGGTTTTTTTTACCCTCATGGTAGCATTCATTTTTTATAGCTCTTGTATGGTGTGTATCACAAACACTTAATTTGTGCCAAAATTACTTTAAAGCAGCTTATTTCATTACAAACAAACATGCCCCATCTGAATAGCAGACATCCTAAAAAGCTATGGTTTGGTGGAGTAATTGTATGGTTGCATAGAACGAAGCTTGGCTGTATTTGTGATAAGCAGTAAGCGAGCATGTGCTGGCTCCTGTCGAGCACTGCAGAGCTGCGTGCAGGGTCCCGAGGTCAGAAGAGCTGCTGCACCAGGTGGGTGAAGACAGGAGGACCAGCACAGCCTGAGCTGCCCTCACACCTACCAGCCAGAGCAGCTTCACAGCTTCCTCCTCCAGTGTGTAAAGGGTAACATAGATGTAGCTCCCAAAGCTGGTCTCCACAATGAATATTAACAGAAAAGGCCTGCCATATGGGATGTTTACAAATGAAGGTCCCTTACATGAACAGCTTCTTTCCCTGAAGAGACTGATTCCCTCTCTACCACCCAGCTCTGCTTTGCAGACTCAGAGCCTTTGCTATGGTTTGCCCCTCAGTTCGGTGCAGATCTTATACCACGATGCATTAGAGTACAATGTTTCTTTGGTACCACAGTGTACAGTACAGTGTGGGGTTTGTACCACAGCGGTTGCCCTAGGGCAGGCGGAGTAGATGGCAGATGGCTTGGGCACACCTGGAGCTGTTTGCAAGGTGATGTGTTTCTCCCATGCCATGCCTGACTAGGTGAACGCGCTCTCCTTCAAAGACACGGGGACCTTTACACAAAGATCAGGGCGTGGGAGAGGGGGTGGACTTACAAGGGTTTTGTGGGACTAGCCTGTGTATGAGCTCTTCCCCTCCGGTACATGTTGCTTCCCTCATGTTGCTTCCCTCAGTTCTGCTGAAGTGCTTTGCATTCACTGGAGGGAAAGCAGGAGTGGGGAGGTCCTGCAGAGCAGCAGACCCTGGGTAAATCCAGGCCTCTCAGGACTACGTTTGTTCCTCGAGGTGTGAAGCATTTTCCTTGTAGAAGGCTGGACATCAGATTGATGCCTCTGCTTCCCCCTGGGCCCAGGCAGCCCCTCTCCCCTCCCAGGCCATGGCTGCTTTTGTGGTCCGCTCCCAAGCACCTTGTCCAGCCGGGTTTTGGAGAGAAGGCTTATATAGCACTTGCTGCCAACACAGACCAAATGGAGGTTTTCCCCTTTCTGTGAGCTACAGTCAAGCTAGGCATTTTCTCCTCTTTCTCCTCTCTCTTCTTACACTGTGGCTCAGTGAAAGACCCTGGACCATAGCAATGAAGGGGCAGCATCAGTTGGGAGAAGAAAGGAATCAGGAGCTGATAGTAAACAAAAGAACAAAAGTACAAATCTGCTGTGGCTGGAAAGTGTCTGTTTTTCTTCTCTCCTTATCAAACCACAAATGGGAAAATCCCAGCCACAGCTCACTTTTGTTTATTTCAACACTACTTTCAAAAATGTTTGACATGATGGCTCTTAGAAATGAGGGAGTGTGTGAATGAATCCTGAAACCCACCTTCGCCCTGTTGTCGTACCAGCAAGGACGCAGCAGGAGCGTAGCTGTGGGAAGGGTACAGCAGGACACGCCTGGAGCAGGGACTCTTTCAAGCCCACATAGAGCAGAAAGAGCCAAGTTCTGCACCGCTGCCTCTCCGTGTGGAAAAGGGGTTGTATTCCAGTTTTGTCTTCACTGGCACAGTTGCGGTTTCCCGGGGGACGATAGGAACATTTACCAAAATAAGGAAAGCAATTACGCCAAAGTCAGACAGTTGTTGCGTTGTTTTTTTTTTTTTTTGAAAGGAAAGCTCTGCACGATCTGACTCAAAGAACAGGGTGTTGTGTGGGTTGCGGAGAACAAGTCACATTTCTACCCGTCTTCTGAAGGCAGCTCCAATTTCCTACCACTTTCCAGAGTGTGTTGCAGATTGCATAGGCATGGTTCAGGGTTTGATCACAGAAAAGAGGGCGGCCTGAGCTTTAGTGAGGCCAGTCCCTACCCCCTACCTGTAACAGTTCAGACCGAGATCCATCAACCCAGCTGGTGCTGAACTCCTACAGTTCTAGTCAGGTGGGACCTGGGCTCATGCTAACCCTGCTTTTGGAAAGTGAAACCCACTGGCAGTTTTTCCCAGCTCTGCTCTGCTGATTTTTATCCTTAATCAGCTATCAAGGTTAGATTGTAATGTGGGGTAGATTGCATCACCCGTCTACACACTGGGTTACTATTGCACAGGAAAAAGTTACAAATCAAAAATAATATCGTAAATACAGCCCAAGGTGTATTCTGTGCCCTTCCCATGACACCCTTTTGGTTGCATTTGCTTTGCGGGATGGTTTGTTTATTCTTTCATGAGTGCTCCTCCCAAGACTAAGTTGGCAGCTCTAAAGATTTTTACCAGTCATCACCTGACTGGTTCCAGTGGGGGTTTTTTAGCTGTGAAGAGCAGGCATATGTCGACCATTTTTCCAAAAGGTCTGCGCTCGTGTTCAGTCGTGTCTGAATTCAGCTTGCTGTTGTATCTCGGTGGTGCTCGGGAGTCACTCATTCCTTGGGCTCCCTGAGGAGGCCAGCACAAAGGAGTCTGGGAGTTGAAGTTGCCCATCATTTCTCACTGAGCGGATGCAGATCTCAATCTTTGCTCGCTTACAATAAACAACAAGATAACAGAGAACACGTGTAATTAAGTCTGAATTCTATTCTTTTCAAGATTTCTGGTTGAAGGTACTAAAAAAGTATTGAAAAGTGAGATGCCACTCACTTTTTTTGTTACTCCAGCAGGTTTCTCACTTGTTTTGCTTCTTTATGTTGTCCATTCACAAATCAGAAACTGAGATGGTGCTTTTCTGCCAAGCTCATTTGCGCTCAGGGACAGCTTATATTTCTTACCGAATCCAGAGAGGTGTGAATCTTGATTTTGCTTTTCAGGATTAATTCAAATGTTTTCTTTTCGATTTTAGTTGATGTAGGCTTGTATTTCTCCTGCTTCTGCACCTTGTGTTTTGCTTTGAATTTCAGCATCAAAACAATCTCAGATCTCAAAATGAGAATCAGTGGAAACCAGAGGTAACCTGGATTTCACATTGAATTCTAACTTGCATGTGATTTTCAGGCATAAGTCATCTCACTTTCACACAAAAGATGATCTGCAGACTGCCAATGGCCTAGGAGCCAGTCTGGAATAAGACCAAGAAAACTTGGCCTGAGTGTAATTTTGGGTTTCATTGTGTATGTGTCCCATTGATACAAAAACTAGAAAAGAAAGCCAGGCTCAGGGGTGGCAAGACCTTACAACTCCCCTGGTAGAGTGGGAGCTGCTCCAGGCATAGCAAGCATCCATGGCCGTGAACACGGCCGTCACCGTCGGCGCCCGGGAGGAACAACCAGAAGTAGCTGGAATTTCCCCATCGTTCAGTTCCAGTTGGCCTCCTCTGAGCCCCAGTGGTATGATGGGAATATCCCCAAACTCTTCATCATAGCGATGCCCTTGTGAGTTTGTCAGTCCTGTGCTGTACCTGCTTCCTAAGTAATAAGCAGAACTGCCAGTAACCGGATCCTCATCACCACTAAATTAACCATGAATGGGAACATTTATGACCACACACCTGGACTCCATCCTCCAGGCAAAAGCAATGTCAGGCAAGGCAAATCTTTCCAAGCACAACTCTGCTGGCTGCAGTTAAACTCCCCTGAGCACATTTGACTCCGTACTTTGGGAGAGTTATTGGCTGTCATGCCCTCTGTCCTTGCGCATGCACATCCACACACAGCAAAATAAAATGATGTGTTGCGAAGTTTTGGCCGCCCATCAAAATCAAGATGATAAATTCAAAACAAACATCTCCATATTAGCTGGTGATTGCCATATTGTTGCTACGAGCAACAGCTGCTGTATTAGTGTTTTATATAAACACCGCACTTTGGTATTGCTATCCCGTTTTAAAGCGGGACTACCTTATGAGGATTTCGGAAAGCAAATGCTTCTTATGGCACGGGCTCTGCCTCCTGCCACAGGGTACCACGAGGTCTCTGGGCAAACAGCACTGTCGCTACTGCCGCGAGGGGACACGTGGAAGGTGGAGGTGCCCCACGCCGCAGCCGCCATGGGGCAGGGCAAGCCGGCCTCGGGCACCAGCTGGCACAACTGGGGGCTGCCCCGTGTGGAACAGGGCAGCCAGGTCCTTGCCTCCACATTTGCAAAAGCACAGTGGCTTTTTCAGGCCAGGAATAAGAGGGGAATTCCCACCCTCCAGAGCAAGCAGGACCTGGGATTGCCTGCTAGCAAGAGTGGGGTGGGGGAAGAAAAAATGCTTTCGAGATTGAGTTCAGCTGTATCAGCTCTTTACGGGAGAGGGCTTGGCTTGAAGGCCAGGCTGTTCTGTTCAGGCCTGCATTCCTGCAAAGCTGACCATTAATTCCTGCTGCTGCCATGCAGACCAGGTGCTATTACCGCTGCATTTGCTTATTCCACTCGTGTGTGCCTGCTCTGAACCCTGCCTTTGCTTTCAGATCTGCAGTCACTGCACAGAGGTGACAGTAAGGAGTATGGAGAGAAGGTACCTGCATGACACCATGTCCATTTCCCCATGCAGTGGTGGCTGAGGCTTGAACAGAAGATTTTGTTCTCCCTTTCTACTTCCTTTTAAAGGTTTGTTTGTGCTTTGTTTGGGCTTTACCTTTTCTCCCATTTATCAGATGAGTATGTTTCTTCGGGATTTTTGTCTCTGAAAACAGTCGTTGTGTGTGGTCTTACAGTCATGAACTGCCTTATTTAGTATTAGCAAGAAAGTTTGCGAGGCAAGGATCTATCTTTAATGAGGCCAACTGATATAGGTGCAAAACCCTTCCTCAGATCTGAAAAGAAATGCCTGTCTTCAATCTAAGGACAAGTTGAGAAGAAATGCTCTGAATTTTACTAGATACATTAATCAGTTACATGGTTAGTTGTTGAGATAAGATAGGTACCCCCCTCAAGAAGGGTCTTTTCAAAGAGAGATTGAATCCTCTTACCTTTAGGCACCATAAGATATAAAAATGCTAAGCCAAAAGATGTACAGTCCAGCAACTGCTGTAACATTTGTGTAAACCGAAAACCATATTGCTACAGAGAGCCTTAGTATTGCTTGTGCAACACCGTGAACTGATCCTGTCCTTGTGTAACTTAATTGAACTTAGTATTCAGAGAGTAAAAATGAACACTCGTTATCCTGTAAGTTATGCCAAACCCAAGATGCTGGTACATTTGCAAGAGGGTCCTACTTCCATTTGGTAGCTAGCAAAGCAAAGTGCCTATTCTTACTGCATTATACACAGATCCCCAGAGTGTATCTTTCAAACATAACCCCCTGGAATTATTATAGCTCTAAGTTAGTCACTTCCAGTGCTATACTCAGCGAAAATGTTTGCTGAACTCAGGCACTGAAATACAACATATCACTGTAATTGGCTCCTGTCTGTACTATTTTAGGAGAGCCAGATGTGCTAGAAGAGGAGTTTGAGAGGCCTGCGTTATGTCCCAGTGGTTGTCCCTCCTCCCGCAACATTTCTGTTTGCTTCCAGAACCGAGCATTCCCGCAGTTTTCTTTGGACGAGAGTGTGCTGCAACGTAAACCTGTCAAAACTGTGAGACTGACGTGAATAAACAATGCAGATAATATTTCTGTACTGACCTTAAAGGAAAAATCCTAACGAATGTCACAAGCATGGAAAAAGTCGTTACTTTAACAATTGAACAGGCTTACTCATCAAACCTACAGCGCTCAGTAATCCCCCTATTAGGGAATTTTCAGACTAACCAAAAACTGTAATTGCCTCTTTGTATTGGGGTTTAGTGGGTGAACTCCAGGAGATGCTTTGTTTTGCCCTTTGATTTTCCATGTAACATCTGAAAGGTAGATTGCCTTCTTTCTGCCTCAGTTTCTCATGAATAATGGGCCAAAAATAAAAGGTCACTGCACTGCATAAGGTGCTTTGATATCTTTTGGTGAAAAGTGGTACATACAAGAGAACCCAGTAAAGAGTTTGGCAGCTGTTGCCTCTTCTGTCTCCCATGTGCCATGTAGCAAAGAGAAGACCTTAATTTTAGCCTTAGTGGCAAATCTTTGACAAATGAAGGCATTTTAAATGCACTGTCTGTGAGGACAATATGTTATTTTCTGGGCATTACTTGTGTCCCTCAAGGTCTTTGCAGTTCTACTTACCACATAGAAATGCAACAGTCACCTTCTGGCCAGATCAAATACTCACTTATTTTAAGCAGGCAGCTTATCGTCAGGAGGCTATATGACAATGTCACAATGAAATAACCGTTCAGTATGGTAACTGAACTAACCATTTTATCTAGATTCTGTAATAAAAATGTTTCTGAGCATGAACTCCCCTCCCTTTGCCTGACCTCTGGGAAGGGATCTGACATTGGGATTCCAGCACAGTCACAGCAAAGGCTATGCTTTAAACATCAAGCAGATAGTGGGATGTGCTGTCATACGATATCTAACGTGCTGTCATACGATATCTAACATGCTCTTTGAAGAACTACTTCCTTCAAAATGAGCTTGGGAAGGGCCACGTGGCACTGCAGTCATTGCGACTGCTGTGTACCTTCAAGCTCCTAAGGAGGCACTTAGCCTCCTTAGCAAGAAAGTTTGCAAGACCCCTTAGCAAAAAGGGTCTCATTCTGCGTGGGGTCCAGGGGCCTCAGTGGCAGCTCCTCAGAAACCCCCAGCCCACAGCTATCCCCTCTAAGACATTGGCGTCTAACTTCTCGCATGCAATATTCTTTGTCCTCTAATTTTTACTTTCCTATGCCAAATTCTTTATCTTTAGCCATGCAGAACTTTTGCCAGATTTAACTGGATTTAGTCCTTTGCATGCTTTTAATCTTGGGCTCCTAGTCTTGCAGGCAAGGCATATGTGACTGCACTTTTTTCCCAGGTGTTTTTTTACTCCTTTATCACCACCAGTAACTTTTAGTCTCTACAATAATTTCAGTCACAACAAGCAAGTGAGCAACTCTTCCCTGGGTGGTGGGGATTTTTTTCCCTGAGAAAAAGTCATTAAACAGTCTTGGATGGCTAATCAGCATGTGCATCACGGCCACGCAGCCACTGTGCCCATAGCTCTGGGCTAGCTGCGGTGTGCCTGATGGAAACAGCATATACTCATGGTAGAGATCAAGGTCTTTGCAGAGAGGTGGATCAGGGCACGAAGGACAGCAGCCTGCAGGAAATGTCACATGGTTGGTTCCACTGTTCCCAGAACAGTATATTCAGATTTTCAGATAAAGCTTCGGTGACCGCGTTCAGGTTTTGAGCTACAAAGATGAGGAAATGGAGGGTGGAAGGTGGTTAGATGGACAGCCCATTCTATCTATCAGCAAGGCCTGTGCCAAGGTGTGCGTCTGTCATCAAATACATATCTGGAGGGCTGTCAGAATATACAAGAACTTCTTGTATATTCAACGTACAAGAAGTACTGCAGGTAACAGGTAGCTGCCAATTTTTGTAAACTTCATATTTAATCTTCTAAAAAAACCACTGGGATGGTGACTGGAGGGATGTGTGTATGGAGGTAGCCTTCTTGCTCTATATCCTAACAACAAGCCAGAGAACATCCCTTTCCACCAGTGTGATACCGTCTGTGTGAACACTGAGATGTTCAGAGTATATCAAAGCACTTGATTCAGTTCATCACTTTTCAGCAAAGAGCACAGACAAGTGCTTGGTTGAACACACTGAGCTGGAGTGTGAACTGAATACATTTGGTACCAAGACAGAAATCACTGCTTTATCCTTGTAATTAATAGGTTTGTCCCTTTCCTCTACTCTCATCATAAACAAATGAAAATCAATGGCATTTCGGCTTATGTATCACTTCAGAGCTTGAAATTCCCCTCTTCCATTTTCAGTACACTGGGGTACCTGGTCAAGAGACAAAGGCCCATTTTATACCCCAAAGATTACTTTTTTTTAACAGTGGTGGAAGAATCCAATAACAAATGGGAACAATATCCTCTCTTTGGTCAACCAGTGATTTTTGCTTAGCATACCTTAGAGAATTTTGGCTGGAGTTTGGCCAGTATTCTATGTGGATAAAGTGATTTTAATGAAACTAAGGAAAAAAGATGCCTGTATTTTCCAGTTTAGTTTCTAAATGCTGAATTATGTTGTACTGATTGAAAAAAAAAAAAACTTTCATCAACTTGAAAATAGTTGCTTAATTTCTTACACAGAGGTAATCCTCCAAAAGGAAATTACGGTCAGACACTGTGGTTGGTTTTTCTCTTCCTTCTCTTTTTTTCTTCTTTATTATTGCTTAGCAGATCCTAGTTTTAGTTCCTCAAAATGCAGTTTTTGTTGGTTCTCTTTTTCTCGATGCGTAAGATACCACTAGTTTTGCAGAATGAATTTTCCCGCCAAAAATGCCTTCCCTCGCAGTGGTTTGTGCGGCTGTGTCTGTATCCATGTGGGTATAACTGAAAAGGGCCCGATTCCCGCAGCCTGGCTCTCTGTGCACCCCAGGTATAAAATGCCACCATTCTGAATGAGGTGGCCTTCAAAATTAAACAGGGATAAGTGACAAGAAGAATGGGAAAAAATCCCAGGCTTTTGGTGGCGGATGTTGCCTTTATGAGAGAACACCTGTAAAAGCCTGCTGTCATGAAATATTCTATCACTTTTAGCAAAAATTTCTGTCCTCAAAACAGGGAATTTCCATCAGAAACCACTGACTCTTTCACAATGATACACACGTAGGAGGGCTCTACTTCATACAATCAAGGTACCACCCTGGTCTCTGTTCCTTAGAAGAGAAGAGGGGATGGAAACAGCATTTGCCCACTTCTGGGATTTTATCTCCTTTGCCGTGACTTCTGTGCCATCTCGGCGGGAGGAGGCTGGAGCTGGCCTTGGCGGCTGTGGGGGACGTTGTGCTGGGGAGCTACCACTGAGGGCTCTGGTGAGGAAGTGGAGTCAAGGACCAGATCCTCAAAGATACTTAGGGACATAGCGCCTTTTTAGTCACCTACCCACCCTGATTTTAAATGGGAGTTGGGGACATAACTGCCTTGGCAAATTTCGGATGAGATCAGCGTCAGGGAGAGGGCGGGCAGGCTCTGGCCGTGTGAGGTGTAACTCCTTTCAGTTTGCTCTTCTTCATGACCGCAGTGCACTCAGCATGGCTGAGATAAAACTAACCTGTGCTTGGGCAGTGCTTTTCATTGTGATCCCTTTTATTTTCAGTACCAGTGAAAGGAGGTACAGAGAGTCTACATGATGCATTCCCCAAATCATGTCTACAGAAAACAGGTGGAAAAAGCACGACCTAGACCACATCTGATAATTACAGAGGATGGATTTAATAGCAGGGTGCTTTGCCTGGAATGCCAGGTCTCGGGACACAGAGAGAAAAGGGACAGGGATCAGCATCTAGGTTTTGATTTGAGTTGTCACAGAAATATTGCACAGGAATGCTGCAAAGCTGGGATTCAGAGACGATTTGCTCCAAATGGTGCTTGCATCAAGTTTTAGTCAATGACTCATCTCTAAAAAAATGAGTATGATTCAAAGATCTACTAGCAGCCAAAATGTTATGAATGGAGAGATTTCATTGTGTCCCTAGTGGAACTCTGCTCTGAATGAACTCTGCCTTGGACTAACTTATGGGGCCACAGCGAGATGTTTCCTTTAGTGTAATTTCCTTTACTGTAAGTGGGCACTGGATCACCGAGATCCTTTGGCACATCTCCACCATGGTGCCACACTGTATAAACCTTTAACAGGACTTGGACATGCTAATAATCTTGTGCACGGGCAGAAGCCATTCCTTCTCCACAAACTTGATGCATTAAAAGTGATATGCATGACCACAGGAAAATGAGCAAGGTACCATTTTCTTTAATGAGTAGGGTTATAATGCAAAGTGTAAAATACGGATCCTGCTAAGGTCTTGCAGGAATTCAGGAGGTGTTTGGATCTGCCCACAAAATATGCAGCAATAACAAAAGTGTGGAGAAAACCAAGAAACCATCCTATTGTGTTGGCTGATTACGCATAACAGCACTTGCACATGTCGTATTTGATTTGTACTACAGAATCCCCAGTCATCGCTGGGCCTCACCCCATTATTGCTGGCTAACCTGGTTCCTATTAACCAGCCGTCCTCCAGGAGAGTGAGTGTCCGCTCACACTTCTCTGAACACCTGAGGGAATGCACACACTTCGACTTCAGAGCAGCTAGTAACAAATCTTCAATGTACCTGCTGACTGTAGCCCTGTTTAGAAAGATGTTTTAAGGGGGGATTGATTGTGATCCCTGTTTTTGCTATATATGAATCTTAGAATCTTTCATCTGAGGGACCCCCAAACCTCCTCAGTGTCTCTGCTGTTCAGCATATGGGAAACTACAGAGTGACAGAAATACTTTTGCATTATTTTCTTCAAGTCCACTCCTCTTTTGGGGAGTTAGAAAGTACCAAATGTTGTCAAAGACCTTCCCAAGCTTGGGTTGCCTTGGAAACGCTTTGTTGGCCTGTCCAAATAACAACTAAATGCAGGAACATTGAAGGGCAAGTTCCCGTCAGTACCAATCCAGCAATAGCAGCAGCCGCCGTGCTAAGAACATCTGACAGCTGTCAAAACAGCTGCAACAGCGCAGGGAGATGAGAGATGGTTTAGTCAGTTGAACAGCTTCCACCTGAACTGCAGCACATATTGCTCCTGGGCCCATGAGATGGGGAGGCAGCAGTTGACAGAGATGCTGGGTGAGGAGCTGGCTGACTCCTCAGATGCAGATATGCATCCTTATCTTGGAGACAGCAGCCCTCACTTGGTGCAAGCCACTGTGACTTGTTTTTTGACTCAATCCTTACAAAGACAAAGGGTTCAAGTCCTTCAGCGGGTGCATAGTGGGAGGGATTGTGGCAAGGACATTTGGATGACATCTTCAAGGAGACAAACATACCAAGTAATTATTAGCAGAGAGAAAGAATTCTTTAATACCTATGCAGATATGGTATTCTCTTTTTCTCCCTCATTTTCTCTTTTCAGACCATGGTCTGATGGTGAGGTGGAGTAAGAAATGCAGATACTAGTGAAAGTTACATATAATGATATGGAGAAGTTGCGTAGATGAAAGAGAGTGCTCAGTGAGGAGCAAGCAGCTCTGATCACCCCCGTGTTACCCAACTAGTGCAGTGCCCATAGTCGAGGACAGTGGTAGCATGGAGGTCGGAGACCCTGTGGAAGGAAAGGCAGGAAAAGTGACAGGCAGAAAGAACCTGTTCTCCAGCTGCTCAGCTGTTTACATCTGGTTTTCCATTTGCTGTTCCTTTGGGAGACAGATCCAAAGCCACAGTAGAGACTGTCAAGAGGGAAGACAGGCTGGAAGGGGTCTGCAGGGTTTCTGTAGAGCCACTTGAAGTTAGTGAGAAAAAGCGATGCATCATGCTTGCTCTGAACAAGAAGGACAGGGAGCAAAAGGGTCTCCCGAACTGTATCTGTAGGCTATCTTTATTAGTTCTCGCTGTTCCTTTTTTTCTCCTGTTTGTGGACACTTTTATCCCAAACAGAGAATCTATGACTTTGGTGGGAATGCTGTCCAGTTACGGCTGTCTCCCTGGCCTTGGCTTAAGCTGAGTTGTCACTTTTCTTCCATTCAGGTTTATAAACACAGCTAATTCTCCTTGCCAGGGGCTTGGGAGCCCCAACTTGCAAACTCAGGCTCACAAACAATGAAATCTGAATTGAAAGGATGCATGTGCCTGCACAACAAAGCAATAAAGGTGTCTCTGGTTTCCCTCTAATAAGGACCTGGGGAGTTACATTGAAGAAAGAAAGTGATCTTGATTGCCGAGTCAAACTGGGAAGTGACTGGGAAGCGTCCACTTTATGGTTGCATGGGCAAACCTGTGCTAGCTGCCTTGTCTCCCTGCGCTCTCATAATGTCTCTGGTCATATGACTACACAGATGTTTTTTTCATAAGATCCCTGTCTCATTTTGGGTTTGAAATGAATGCACAAGGAGTGGGCTTAAGATAAATGTAAACAATATTCTTATCTTTCTTAGTTCAAAAATTTTTAATACATCTCATCACAACCCATCTGATGTTTTCTAGCACATTTTTGTTTCTGCATTGAGATACGCAGCTACCACACAGTTTTCTGTGATTATGTTTCCCCTCCACACTGTTCAGTTTCTCTTCTCTTTGGTCCATCCAGCCTGAGGTGTTTTTCCTGGAAATGGATTGCTCACTAGACATATTATTTTCCTCATGATTTCCTGGAATATGTTTCACAAGAGGGGCAGAAGGGCAGTTACTTCTGCAGTTTATGGAAATGTTTTTCTTAGAGGCTCAACATATCCATAAACCGACATCACAGAGAATGATGTTGCAATTAAAATCCACCCACTGAATTTAACTTTCATTTTACTAGTTTGCAACAAAAGACAGGAAAGTGGCCCAATATTGGGAGGTCCGTGACTGACATTAAGTGTCTGTCTAGCCTGATTTTCCCACTGCTGATTATTTCAATGTAGCTCTTTAATCTTCCCTCTCAGTTCCTTGGGAAGTACCTTGGGAAACTGGAGTTTTGTGCAATCTGAACAGAATTTTCTTCGGAAAATTTGTAAGACTCAGAAACTTTTCATGGGATGGGTAAAGTGTTTCTCACCCGGCTCGTCATCCCATACCTCAAAAGATCAGGAATTCCTCACAGAAGAGGGACCGAGGAGGCCAGGGAGGTTTGGGTTTGGATGTTGGTCACCAAGGGCTAGCAAGCCTAAATCCCAGCTCCCCTTCAGCTCTGGGCACAGACCGTAGGTTTCTGCTGGAGCACCGCTGGTGCTGCATGTGCCTGCGCCAGCCCAGTCCCACGCCAGGATGAAATACACGGGAAATCCATGTGACCGGCCTTTCCCCTTCCGTTTTCCCATTCTTACTTCTGCTGAATGTAAGGCTGCTGTTCGTCTGGAGTCTCTCCGTACCAGTACAATGCCTGCCGGGGCTGCGGTGTCAGGATTGTTCCTCAGAGTGGTCATGGCAATGTCCGAGGGAGGTGACCAGGGCTTTTCCAAATCAGCGTGCTCTTCTCTTAGCTCTGGCAGAGACTGTGCAAGGTTGGTAACAGGATCTGACATGGCAGCACCTGGCCCTATCCTGTACCATGGGGACTTTCTGTCGGTGAAAACAGTTTTGCCATCAAAACCACAGCTCATTCGTCATCTGGGTCCTGCTCTGACAGCCACAGATAGTTTCAGAGAGTCTCCTCAGCCTACTGCTGGCTAAAGGGTAGGTGAAGGCTGAGGTGCCTCTTCCCCCTGATCTCATGGTGCTTCAGAGCAGGGAGATGCCTCGTTTCCCCTGTGTATTCAGAAGCAAATGGGGAGCAGAGACACTGGGGAGGCATCTCTCTGAGCATACAGGAAGGGAGGTTGGAGGCCAGGACAAGGGCTACATCCCAGTGGTACCAGGAGGACCTGCCCAAAAAGGAGCTCTCCATTGCTCTTGGGTCTTTCTAACAAGAGGCTACCATTGCCTCCAGGAATATGCAGGTTGCACTGGACAAAGGAGATGAGGTGGAAGAAAGGCAGTGTTCCTGTCCTCCTTTGGCAGATTAAGAGCAGAGAAACATAAAATGACTAAAGGCTTTTCTGACACAAAGGCCAGAAGAAGCCAGAAGAAGTCTTTACGGTAGTCCCCTTCAATCCTGGATCTCTACATCTTGTATAGCTGCCACTTACTGGTGAGGCCTGTCATGAAATAAAGAGAAGTCAGTGGTTCTCTAGATTTTATACGAGCAGTCTGGTCTTCCAGAGCTGTCATGGCCTGCAATTCAGGATTGCTAATAGGAATGGTGCTGACTGGTGTTTAACTGATTTTAGACGACTCTCCTGTGACCAAGAGTGACCACTTTCCACTTGGTAGGAGTACACAAAAGATGCACCCCTGCACATCTGCCCTTCTCGTTCCAGCAGTCTACACATGCAAACCTCTCAGCACACTCCCTCCTGCAAACCTGACCTTGCTGTTATGGTGTTGCACACTCACTGTATGGCCTGTTTACAAAGGGGAGAGAAGCAATTCAAAATAATGTGGTCACAGTCTAAATATGAATTGGTGCCTCTACTTTCACTTCCCACACTCCTACACAAGCCCGAGATAGCCCGGATGGGATGGCAGATGAATGCTATGCCATACAACCCAGCCCAGCTCTGTGAAATGTCACCAAAATTCACCAGAAAGTGCCAACAGGGAAGATGGCGGGCCAGAGAAGGATAAGAGAACTACTGCATCTGAAGCTGAATACCTCCTGCTCTTCTTCACACCTGGGCGCTGCCTCCTCGTTGCACACAACCCACAGCTCACCGAGACCCAGCCTGTGCTTCAGGCAGAAGGCTGTGCCACAGCTGCAGAGCGGAGCAGCACAGACTCACTTCTAGGTTGCCTTCTAAGGGCAGCCATGGGAACCGTCTCTGGGAGAGTCATTTCACCGAGGCAGAGCCTTGGGAATGGAGGCCCAGAGTCTCAGACGGCAGAAATCAGCAACAGTCACTGCTGTGAAGACATGCTGACTGGCACTGCCGTGGTTTCTGACCTATGCCATATGTCTCTATTCTTTCCCTCCATCCTGCCATTTACACTAGCATTGATATCCCGACACTGAAATCACAGAAGCATGAGACAAACGTACTTTCATTTTTTGGGATGATGGTTATAATCAGTTTTGTGTGTGGCAACATTAAGGGTTCACTGAAGGAGCACAGACTGAACCCTTATTGCTCAAAGTGCTGTTCAAACACAGCACAAAGTAACAGCTTTCGCCCAAAGAGGATGCGGTCAAAGGCTGAGACTGAGTGGACACAGCCAGTCCCATGAGAGCGTCACGAGGAACCAATGCGATCTTCCCTGTCAGTGCAAAAGATAGCAGGCATAACACCCGTTGGCTATTTTCGCTGTCTGAATTGACACATCTACATCCAAGTTAGTCATCTAGACTGTCTCCATAGTCCAGAGAGAGAGCAAGGTATGTCTACATGGGGAGGAATCCTGTCCTACAACAGGAACGTAAGACAGCTCGGAGGGTTTCTGCAGCTGGAACTGCCTCTTTCTCCCCATTGACTATAAAGGGGCTTAAACCACAGGCTCAGATGTTCAGTATTTCCCACAACACCATAAACGTGTGGTAAATGCATAGTATGTACAGTGTAGCATACACAACATGAAGGTTAGCATGCTTCCTTCTGTCTAAGAGGAAAACTGGAGGGAGCCTATTTTCCAGATGAAGAAATAAATTGAGACAGAATAAAACCTTCTTCTTGCTCTTCTCTATAGAAAAGTGCTTCTTTCAGTTCCGGATAAAGACAGGCATTCTCCTTGTGCAGCTCTTAGGAAGTAACACCACCATTTTCCTCCCTCCTGTACTGCTCACGTAATAACAGTAGCACCTTGCTCTTAAACTGTTGTCCCCAGCAGTAGCTCTCACTCTGCTCTCTTATGCACCGAGGTGCATCTCATTTACTCGCCCAGGTTCCCTTCAGCAGCGTGGGTCTGTACCACTCCCATGCCTCCCTTATGACAAAGGAGGCTTGGGATTCCCATGTCTGATTTTTCCTGACAGTTTTGTAAGAGCTGCTTTAGGCTCCTATCATGCCACTGGGGATGCTCTAAGCTGGGTTCTCCCCTGCTTTGCCCAGGGCATGGTGAGTGCAAAATGGTCCCAGGCCCTGACAGTGGCTGGATTTATGCCTCCAGTTTGACTAAGCAGAAGGCAGAGAGGCAAAAAAGGAATGAGAGCAGAGGCAGATCTGCAGTTGTGATGGCACATGTCAGCAAGGGGCTCCTCCAAAGGCTCCGTAATAGCGGTGCCAGTGAGAGGACGTTCCAGCCCACTGTGCATTCAGAAAGCAATCGCTGGTGCCATTTCTTCATGCCCTCCTCCTCATCAGAGATAAATTGGCAGGTTCTGAGGTGTTACACTTTTTGTTTGCATGTGGGAGGCTGATAAACTAGAAGCGGGGTCTGCTTCCTTGTGCTGAACGAAACAAGCAAGCAGGGAAAAACCAGTGCCTTTAATCTGACCAGCTATCATCATTTTTAGACTTGCAACAATCTACACTGGAGTATGAAAAGGTAAAAGTTTGCCCACTGTCACCTCATGGAGACTGGGGGCCTTTGCCCGTCTCTCTCTTTAACCCTGCTAAGGACTCTTGAGAACAAGTGTTTAAGAATACGTAACGCTACAAAATGGAGAAGATAGATAACTTTTTGCAAGGGCCACGGCAGCTAATCTGCTGAGTAACTGTCTAAAAGGCTCATCAGAGAGATTTTCTCTGCAAAGCTGATTCATGTGACCGATGGCATCATATGATCCGTGGCAGCTGGTCGGTGTCTTGCCTCAGTGCCTAGTGGCTTGTTGTGCAAGGATGAAAGTTTTCTACAACTCAGATATGCCCAGTTTCTTTTAAATGAGCTCTTCATTTTGTTGCCAGTCAAGTGACGACTTACCTTGGCTTGTGTTATTCTTTTGAAAGTGACTACGTGCCTTTTGCTGTTTGAGAGATTTGCTGAATTGCTCATTCCCATGACCAGAATTCTCCATTTGCTGGGACACACTGGTCATCATTGCCCCACTGGGTCTTCCCCCAGTGCTGAGATGACCATCACTTGTGTCATCCTCACAGCAGCTGACTGACTACTTAGTGATTACAAACCACAGTATATTTGAAAACGCCAGAGATGGGGTTTCAGATTATCTGGTAATACAGAAGAAAGCCTACAGTTGTCACATTCAAGCTTCATCACCTAGCATTCAGCCAGCCCAAACTGAGGCAAAATCTCTTCTCTTGGGTTCCTGAGAAACTGTTATTTGTCAACACCACCTTTGGGTGACTTCAAGTTATTTTTTTACGTTTTTCACTTCAGGGTTTTAACCTTTCACAGATGACTTCAAGCCTTTGCAGACCTTCAGAAACCAGAATACACATGATAAAACCTGTATCCATCAGCCCAAATACAAATAACTCTTTTTTCTGTGACATACTGCTGACACTCATGCGGGGTGCATTTTAAATATGCTGAACACCATTTGCATTTATCAGTCCGAGTCACTGGGGCACTTTCTCTGTCTTGCCGTGTTCCTGAGGTACCTCAGTGTCCCCTTGGATGAGAGCCTCAGTTGGTTGGAAGGTTAGCACAGCAGCACCTCTGCCATCCTCCCCACCTTCAGGACAAAAGAGAGATGGAGAATATGGGCTTTGCAAGGTGAGAAAAAGACATGCTCGAGGTGGCCTCACTCTTCTCCAGGTCTCCTCAAATCCTGTCTGGTCCCTGGGACCACTGCCAGCCAGCTCCCAGACCTCTCCATGCTTCTTGTCTCTACCGTATAAGGCAACTTAGCATGGGGTCTCATGAAAGAGACACCCTTGGAGGCAGAGCAGAGGAGGTCAGCCAAACAAATCTTACTCTGGAGTATGAAACTTAACAGGGCTAAGTGTTTTTTGCAAGTATTTTCTAACCTGGAAGCTGTTGCAGCCAGACCCCAAACCCCAGGGCCAGGAGGAAGGTCAGGGAGCTCTAACTGGTTCTCCAGACACCACCCGCTCTCAGCCTGTGCACTCTGTGCTGGGAAGGAGCTGAAACCAGTGCAGATGGTCCTCCCAGCCTTGGGAAGGTCTTCCAGGGCTATCAGACGACACTGGGCACAGAGCCACTGTAACAGACAACCTCCCAGCCACCGCTCTGAGCTGATGGTGATAAAGCAGGATTCTGCTTTTGGAGTGGGTGACCACATTTCACTAAACCAGCTATTTTTATTCCATCTAGTCATTCCAAATTGAACAAGAAAACTTGAATCTTGAGGAGGCTGGCCTAAAACAGAGCTACCTGAATATTAGCATCTTTGTCTCCTTATAAAAATGAATTGTGTCAAGAAAAGACAAACAGGATCCATCCCATTGAATGCATAGTTACATACACAGACATCCATATATGCAGATAGGCAGCATTTGTGTGTCTACACAATTCTGTCATTTTTACATGGAAGAAAAATCCAGACATCCAGGGTAGATTTGCAGACTGCATTTATAATTCACATTCATAATAGTTCTGAGACATACAGTGCCCATTTAAGGGGACTACCCTGACCTTTCTCCATGCTGATTGTGTTGAGGTGTTTACAGAGTAAATTCCCAAGCAACCTGAAGGCTTCTGCAGTGTGGGCTGATCCTGAGGGTCTGTGGTTCTCTGAACACCCAAGCGTAGTCTGCTTACATTATATTTAAAACATACTCAAGGTTGGGAAGCCCGAAAGTCTGGGTGGCAGAAGCACTCAACAAGAACGCATACCTTGTGAATGAGGCTAGCATTTGTATTACCAGCTTTCTTCTACTTCCCAATTTTAGAAACAATTTGGGGAATATCCTTTCTTGTGGAACTTCTGCTTGTAGTTGCAATTGAAACCAAGATCTGTGAAGATGTGTGGTGGTGGGAAGCCCCTACAGGTGACCACAGCTAACCTCTGTATCCAAATACTCATCAGCTCATGGAAGCCTTGAACACAGCTGAATTTTCAGCTTGAGCCATCTCATTGGGGAAAAAGGTGTACATAAAACATAGGGATGTAGGAATTAGCAAGTTGGATCAGGCTGGTGAGCCACCTAACCCAGGTTTCTGTCTCTAAATGATGCTACTTGCTTCAGAAATAGTTGCAATTCTCATGCCTTTATAAGAAGCTTTTTCTTCCAAGCCCCTAGTTTATTAATTTTATTTATTCTTGACAAAAGAGTATAGGAGAAGGCTAATTTAGGTTCTTATTTCATTAGAAACTATCTGCCTAAAACAAGTAGGAATGATAATACACTGGTAACCATTTCAGTTTTACCAGTACATCAGGTTCTGTCCCCGTGGGCAGGAGACCACAGTGTTCAAAGGAAAGATCGCTGGTAGGGACCTGGAGTGTTCTTCTGGGGCATCTTCTAGCCCCAAAATAGAATCAATGAACACATGTTTGTCTAATCCATGCAAGCTGTGACACATATGCTGCCCTTTTGCATTACGTCTTGGCAGCAGGACTCTGAGCTTGCTGTCCTTGAAGGCAGAAGAGCCTTCCTCTCTGCTAAAGCCTATGCTTTTTGCATCACTCAGTTCTCTCAGTCATATCCAGAGACCCTTATCTTGGTTGTTCTCTGTAAAGCAGCATACAGTCACGTTAAAGAATGACTAACAAAGTGAATTAATGTGTTCTGCTATTGCTTTAGTCTTTTCACACAACATAAGCAAGACAAGAAATGCTTGAATGGGCTTATAGTCAAAATTCTGGGTTTAATTACTCTTTTTTTCCTTGAAGGCTCCTTAAAATTATGCTTTTTTTAATGCTGTCTGTTGCAAGAAGGTAGAGGAAAATGTATCCATTAAAGGTGCAGCTTTTTTTCTCCTTTAAGTGTCAGCTGAGTTCCCAATCACCTTCCTCTGTCAAAAGATTCCTCTGAAGAAAAGATTTGCAACTGCCAATAGCTCTACCAGGAAAAAAAAAAAACAACACAAAACCAAAAAAACACCCCAAAGAACCAGGAAAGACTGTTGCTCTTCCTTGTGCTTCTCAGCAGGAAAAAAAAAAAGCCCAAACCCATATCATAATATTGCAAAAGTGACATTGCAAATCAATTTTAAGAATTCTGCTTATAGGTATCATCTAGGGGATTTTCTGATGGGAAGTGTATCTAATACAACAACTGAAACTTTTTTAATTACCCCAAACAATGGAAATTAAAAACTACATCTGAACTGACTGTGAGAAGAAATTAGATTGGAATACATTTAGATCTTTCTGTTCTTTTTCAGTCAGCTCTCTTGATAAGTCACTTCTCAGCAGAAATGAATAGCATTGATGGGAAACACAAGATGCACTTCGTCCATCAGTACAGCAAATATTGCAATTGAGGCTGAATCAGGAGGTGTAGCCTCTGTTATTTCCCAGACCTTCAGACTAATAAATTAAGTTCCCCCCTGAGTAATTTAAGAAGTGTGGGCTTTATGAAGAAGCACCAACTTGTTTGAATGTAGGAGGAAAGTGAAAAGTCAACGAAGCGCGGTGGGCTGGCTGACCTGTGCGTGGGCTGAATGTTTTGCCTGTGTGAAGAGAAAAGCCGTCCAGGGGCGTTTGCCATTTAAGACTATGGCAGAGACTCTTTCAGAAAAGCTGGTATTTCTTCTCCCCCCAGGATTTAGAGCTTAGGCTGATAATTTCACCTGAGGAGAGGGTCTTTCTAAGAAAAAAAGCAAATCCTTTGGGCCCTGAAGCACAATTAGAGTCCCCTCCTCCAGTGCTGCCAGGAAAAGGAAAATTGGTCTGATTTGTGGTGCATTTCCAAATACATGGCACAATTACTTGGATGGGACACAGAAGGAGGATGTGATCATTTTTACTAGATGATTGAGCCACATACAGATTTTAGATGCATGCATACAGAGCAGCTGCAGGGAAAAAAAAACAACCGAAAAACCCAACTGAAAACCAAGCACCAGATACTAGGGATCATCATACTTCATAACCCATTCTATGTCTGCTAGGGTTCAGAAAATCTTTCCTTCTAATGCTACAAAAGAGCTGTCCTGGTCCGCTGGGCAAATACTTTGCTAAAAGTCGCTAGCAAGCTCTGTTGACATACTAGATTGCAACGCATCCAGCTGGCACCTGTTGAGAGTGGCAGCATCTTTCTGAATAATGGCCTACACAGTCTACTTGACTCCTGATGCATTTTTGTGAGGATAAAGGGCTTAAGACGCATAGCTCCCCTCAGAGTGCCTAGCCTCCTTCACTTTCCTCTGGCTGCAAAGCTTGCAAAAAAAAGAGCTGGGACCCTGAAATGAGCACGTTACCCAGTAAAGAGTCCAGAGGAACATTTATGATCTGTGAAGCAGATGAAAGCTATTTAAAGGTTGGACCTAACTTTCTCTGTGCTGTGAACTTCCCTGTAGCTGTGCAATCAGCCCCCCTCAGACCAAGCCTGTCCAGGGAAATTCCCTTTCTGCCTTTAGTATCCTCCTGAATGATTACATTCAAAGTTTCTTTAAAATAAGCAGAGCTTCTTGCTCTCTCCCCTCCATTTGTTTTGAAGGATCTGCTCATTAGATTATAGCATCTGAACCAGAGACTGTATTAGCAGGGTCTGAATGGAGAAGTCCCACTAGAGAAGTGGAGCTGGAAGAGGAGGAGAGCTGCCTGTGGCTGAACACCGGTGTGCAAGAGCGGTGGATATTGATGACTTCCTCACGGTGAGCACAGGCTTTGTGCAAGTCACTCTCCTGGAGTGAAAGCTTGCGCCTTTCCTATATAAATCAGGAAGCATCAGACGGCTGATTTGAAAACCAGCGGTGAATGCTTAAATGCCAGATAAACAGTCAATCGACTGCTTTGATAAGGAAAGGTTACTGTGTCAGTATGTTATATATAGAGAGGCTGGGTTTGGGGTCCGAGGGTGGGCACGCTTGATTGACTCTGATGCTGTTGATCTAGCCATTAGCATGATTATTATTAACCTTGCTTATTATAGCGCAGTGCCTGGGGCTCAACCAAATCAGGGCACCACGGGCAAAAGAAGGACCCGGCTTCTGCCTGAGCAGGTTATAGCCTGGACAGAGCAGGTACCTGGGGTCCATGCAAGGAGAAGGTTACCAGTTTGAAGGGATCTGGTAATCCTTTTCAAACGAAGAAAAACTGCTACCACTTTCCTGGGAAATATTTTTATAACCTAAACGTAATAGCCTGGAGAGGTCTGCCTTGAGTAGGCTCTCTGGATGCGGGTGGATTTCCCTGGGGTGAGGACGGGGACAGTGACGTGCCCGTTTGCAGGGCCCAGGTTAGTGAGCAGGGTGCTGATGGGGCAGCTGTGGCTGCTTGGCTGCGCTGCTCCCCCCAGCCAGCTCCACGGTGAGCCCCCATCAGGGTCAAAGCGGTAAAAACGCTGAGGAAAATAGGTTAGGTTCGTCTCTTTGCAAAATGAAGGGAAGACTAAAACTGTTTTGGAAATGCATATTTTTTGGGAAATGCAATATTTTTCTGCGTCATGAAAAGTTTAACTGAATATAAAATGCTTTCACTGAAAAAAGTAACGTTTCCTCAGCCGAAAACCAACTATTTGAAATGTAAGTCAACTTCCTGCACTTCTTCCACTTTCAGCAAAGAAGATCCCCAGCCCCCTTCCAAAAATGAGATTTCTGAGCAGCTGTTCTTAAGAAATCGAGCTCCTTTCAAATTTTTTCTTCAAGCCAGCACCAAAAAGACCTGTTTGTTTTGTTTGGCATAGGTCAGTAAAAGTGGAGTCGCAGATTTACCCGGCTCACCTGTGGTTGCCTCAGCAGGGTTCCAAGTAGAGACCGATTTTCGCTTTCAGTTTGGCTCTTAGCTCACTCATGCAGAAGTTGAACTTTGAGAAATCCCCAAAGACAAAGCCTGGCCGCAGTACTACAATTAGTCAAGTGCAGGATTTTCCCGTCGTCTGTTTATAACTGACTGGAGAGTTTCTTGGTTTTTTTTGTTATTTTTCAAAAAACACTTAAGGTAGGGGGGTTTCAGGGATTATTTTTAGAGATGTTACACGAAAAAAAGAGAAGTATAAGAAGTAAGAAAATCCATTTGACTTGATATTTGTGAGACATAATCAGCGTACACATTTTCTTGTGTACACGTAGGGTTACTGCTGTTAGCCAAGGGGAGATGGATGCTCATCGCTGGGTTTCTGGGCGGCTGCAATCCAGGGCCACTATGGGGCCAAACTTACAACTGTGGATAAGAGCCAAGTGTGGCTGGCTGTAGTTAAATATTGCTGCTTGCCCAAGAAAGCAAGGAGTTGTCTCCTTAGATGCCTCTGGATGTGTTTTGTCCCTTTCAGAATTTATTCTTTTCCTATCTTGCAATTGGGCCCTTATTATTCAATGAAGCAGTGAAAGTGGCACGTCAGAGTCATGGTCTGAGCCAGGAGAAGGGCCAAGAGTGAGATCTGGCCTTGGCCTCACAGGATTATGTGAACAACACTGTGATGAAGCTGATGGAAACTGCTCGGACGAGGACTGCAGGATGAGGGAATATCAAGCAGAAGGGAGATGTTTTTCTTTTTTCCTTAGGAAAACAGGTAACATGGACACATAAGTTCATCCACCATTCCACACCAGGAAAGAGTGCCTGAAATAATCTAGTCTGGCTGCATGTCCACATTGGAATTTCGGCTGATTAGTCTTGGAGCAAGCCCAGCCAGCAATGTGTGTCTGACTAAAATACTCCTGCTTTTAGTGAACACGTACACCCCCCCAAAAAGGCTCTTCCTTTCAGCCTGGAGATCTCAGCAGAAACACTGCCATTTACCTTGGTATTTTTTCCCCATTGTTCAAACTTTTACAATTGCTTATTAACAATGTGGTTACTTCCACATTTTATTTTTCCCAGCTTGTAGAGCTACCAATTCTCCTAAAGCCTATTTCTGCTACTTTCAAGAGCCCCTTGTGGGGCAGGTGTTTCCCCGACATGAATGAATCCACACACATACCCTGAGTCATCTCCTGATCTTCCTTGTAGTAATCTATCTGGGCTGATATCCTTCAGATCCACACTGCAGACCATTCTCAAACTCTGCAGCAGTTTTTATGGGATCTTTCTGCACTTTCATCAAGTTTCCAAACCCTTTAAAAAATACAGACACCAGTGTGTCGACAGTCCTTCAGTTCCAGTGTTTCAAACACCTTTGTAAGATAAAATTAATGTCCTTACTTCTGCTAATTGTTTTTGATATACCCAAAGGTCACATCAAGCTTTGAGTATCTAAAAGCTTCCTTACAAATGGTTGTCTTTCTAACAAACAGCTGAAAGTCTCAAGGAAACCCAAACTCATACCCAGACAGAACTTTCATAAATTTCCTCTATATGGATACACAGCGTACAGATCAACTCACAGAGGAGACAAGTCATTTTGATCAAGAGAGTTTCTAAGAAGCAAAGGGCTTGCATACAGTTGATACATAGTGAGGACAGGGATAAGGCATCCTCCTGGATGAGTTTTGTGGGGCTAGGCTGGATACAAGAGGCTTAGAAAAACAATAGTTGACAGTATTTATATTATTTGTATTGATTATGTTGTTCAGTAAGAAGCAGATGCAATGAGTTTGGCTAAAATTCCTTCTCCTGCCCAGCGGTGAGCAACGCGGTGGGACTTCATTTTGACATTAAAGCAAATGGCATTTTTCTTTTATGGCTATAACTGATTTAAAATGAAATAGCACATCCACTGAGGGACAAATGTTGGGCGGGAAGTGCCAAGGAGGTACTTTATCCTCCAGTGGGAGCTCCTCATCCCTTGCTTTTCACTGGGTACTTGAAATGTCAGTGACTGCCATTTCTTTCATATGCAAAAATAGCAGCATTGCCTCAGGCTGCAACTTTATGGGGCTGATATCTGCACCCAGGTCTCCTCTCATTAATCCACCGATACGTGTGGAGCACGGGAACCACTGTGACTGCACCCCAGCCCCGGTTCCTTCAATGCCTGAGTTTTAAAAGATGCAATCAGAGGCTAAGAGCCTGCCACTTAGCTTCCCGGCAGTGGGCAGTGGGATATGACTTCTGCCTGGGACAAGAAAGGAGACAAGGTTGGTGTCTGAGGATGTAACAGGTCCAGCAGCTGGGTTGTGTTTCCATACAAAACCCAAACGCACAGGCCTATCTGCAGTACACCAGGGTCTTCTGTTGGCTTGGGTGGCCTCTAGACACTTGCACTTGCCCTGGAAGGGAAGTAAGGACATTTGCCTCTGGCAAACCGCAGGTCCGTCTGTGGCCGCAGATCCTCCAGTGAACGGGGCTGAGACCGACTCGGGATCCTGCACCTCCCAGTCTGCCCTCTCTCATGGAGGGTTAAGAAGCACAGCTGGATTTTCTACCTCATTTACACCTGGTTCCCATGACAGGTAACACTCAAACCTTCAGGGACCTCAAAGAGAGCCGAGTCAGAGCGATATGGTGTGAAGCACGCCTTCGGGACGTATGAAGGTTGTGCTACGTCAGACAACTGCAGCTTCATCTGGTTGTTCTCTGTCTCGCTCAGGACTTGCCACATACATTTTCCTCTGCAGAGCAGGTGACAGAGTCACGTGTGGAACGAGGAACACGAGCGATACTCCAGCAACGCCCTCCTCCTGTGCAGCGAGAGGAGCACACCCACATACACGGTACACGCTGCTTCCTCCCGAGCCCTCGCTTGCTGTGCCGGCTGCGTGGTACCAGGGAGCTCAGGGCTGGTGCAGAATTGCAAAGGTTTTGCTGCTTCAGCTGACATTTAGCTATTAACCAGCTTTGTGGAGACTGAAGTAAAACGTGCTGTTTGTGGGAGGTGATGTGTGGATGGGAGAAAGAGTAGGAGTAGTAGGTGTCATGCAGTAAGAACTGTTTGATCGTGTTTACCCATTTTAATCTTGGTTTTCTTCAGGACGGAGCCCTTTGGGTCCCTCGCAGCCATGAGAGGCTCCAGGCACCCATGCTTGGCTGACCGTCGGTGCTAGGAGTACTCTCCTGGGCCTGGCTAGCAGGAGATTGCCTGGCAGTGGAGGCACTGAATAACTGCGTGACTGGGCTTAAAAGCCTGCCAAATTTGAGAGCACAGACCTGGAGTGGGTGGAAACCCTCAGGCTCCATTCATGCTGGTGGCTGAAACAGCCTGTACAGGCTGACACCATGGCACGGTCTGAAGCTCATCTCCACAGAAGCCTGGAGCTGTCTCACCCTGCTGAGGTGAGACTTGCCCAGATCTTCCAGCTTCAGTGAGCGCCGAAGGCTGTCAGGGAACAGGCACTGCCTCAGGCACACGTGAGCAAGGGGAGATGAGAGTTACTCGGCTCGGCTCAGCCCTGGGGTTTATCATAGCCTTGGGAGGGCCCTGCAGCCCTCCATCTCTCATTTTTCCTGCTCTCAAAGGTGCCTGTCAACACTGGCACAAGTGGGCTGTACAAGTACATGCCAAGTACACTTGCATTGGGGTAATGCAAGGACGCAGCTCTTAGCTGCTTTTTGTTCACCTGTAAATCTCAGTATTCCTCCCTGGGGAGGATGCTGAGGAGGAGGACAAAGTGAGTTTCCTGTGGGCATGCAGGAAATCAGCAGCACAACAAGCGGGACTGAAAATCAGGTGGAAAAGGAAAATGCCAAGCTTTCCTAAGCCCGAAACATTGAGTCTGGCTTTGCTCTGGCTGTAGCTTGGAGTCCCACCTAGGTCAGCTCTGGGCACTGAAGTGGGCCCATGCAGATTGGCAGTGTCCTCCCCCACCGCAGGTCAGAGGAGCTCACCTTCAAGACCACTGCCAGCAGGTGCACAGATTGGCTTTTCCAATCGGCCCTGGGGCTCACCCGGGGCTGGGGAGGGCCCTGCAGCCCAGGCACTGGCAGGGTCTCCCCCGGACACAATGGAGTGTGAGGGGCAAGGGTGGGAAAAGAGGCTCCCTGGGAGGGTTACGAAGGACTCAGAGACACACAGCTAAAGCAGGGCTGTGCGGCCGGTGCTAGATGGACCCAGGGAACGGGAACATGGAGAGGGCCAGAGATGTCCTCTCCAAAAGCCCTATAGGCTGCCACCACTAAATCCCAAGTGCAAAAGTGATTCAGGCTCTCAAGATGCTTTAGAAAAAGAGACTTCTGTGTTTGTGATTATTTGACCCAGCAGCCCTGGAGCCAAGGAGACACAGAAATGAAGGAGGGTGGCTGGGTGTGGGTCTGGACACCCAGAGGGGCTGCTGCTCCCACTACACTTGGGCTGGCACCTCACCACCACCTGCATATGGGTCTGCACAGCTGAGGCTTGGGGTACAGGCACCTCCCAACTAGCGCAAAAGACAAGTCATCCATCCCATCTTCACCTCAGATTCCCCCACCTGGAAGTTGCCCTTCCCTGCCTGAACTGGGGGGCCTCATAGGAAACTCCTGGGGCAGTGCCAGGATGGAGATACGTGCTTTTTCCCTGCTTCTCCCCGGTGCTTTTCCAGGCACGATTTGTAGCTTTGAAATGCTCCTCCCTGGGCCGGACAGGCAGTTTCTGTGCTGATGTTAGCAGACTCCCTGCTCACCCAGCATGGTGACAAACCATCGTGAGCGCAGGGCTGGGGACCTCCTGCCAGGCTGAGGAGGGGACACGTTTTCTCGCTTGCTCCCACTCCTGCCTGGTTTCTTTCCCACAGGTCTTCTTCTGCCCAACATCCTGCGCTTTCCCCCGTCTTTTCTCCATGGGGTGGCCGAGGTGACAGGAGCCACTGCCGGGAGAGCCGGCAGGGCAGAGCAGGGCAGGGCAGTGTGCCCGGCTGCCACGGAAAGCAGCGGCTGCTGGTGCTTTGCACACAGAGGAAACGTGCAAAGGTCCTGTGGTGTGCCTTCCGAGAGGAAACAGCTTTGCCTTCGTGCCTGGTAAGAAACCTTCCACCCCTATAAGGGAGAGCACTGTGGGCGGCCAAGGTGAAAGTCTTCAGCATCCGTGGGGAAGCTGGGGTTGTCCTGCGGGCCCCGAAAGCAGCTGCGTGCCAGGGCCGCCCGAGGAGCATCCTGCGAAACCCATCAAGGGCTGAGGTGCTGCATAGGGCAGCCCCAGTTAGAGGAGGTAGACGGTGCTGTTATCATAGACGTAGCCTCCCAAATGCTCTCATAGCACCAGGGAATCTCGCACCCAGGTCTGATCTATGAAGTGAACAGGGGGAAAGTGGGTTTGCTGGGTGGGGAAGGGAGGTAAAGAGACCGGGGCTGCAGCACCAGCATGGCCAGGTCCTGCCCATGTCCCGGGCTCAGGGCAGAGGATGGTCCTTCGTAGTGTCCCCACCCGGTGACTGGGGAGACGCCAAACACAGACCGTGGCAATGCTGGCACATTGCATGGGCCTGGCTGTGGGGCGACCTCGCACGGGGCAGTCCACGTCCTTGCTGCTCAAGGCTGTTGCCCTGCCCAGCAGGGAGACCTCGTCCAAGCCACCCGCTGGGGACGGCCAGCTCATGCCAGTTTCCGGACGGTGCTGGGGAGCTGCTGGCAAGGGCTGGCCGGCCCAGGCAGAGACGTGCTGGGAGCACCTGAACACTTTCTGACAGGGATGATCCCGTGCCAGTGATGGGGAAAGTCCCTGAGAGTCCCCGTTTGCTAGCGGAGCTGGTGCCCTGCAAGCCCAGGGCTGATGCTCTGCTGCAGGAGACCTCCGCAGGCTGCCACGGGCTGCTGAGTGTGGGGAGGTCCTGGCTGGAGGCCCTGGAGGCATCACCAGCAATGGCCAGGGTTATCAGCGCTCCCGGCAGGCTCGGGAGCACTGGTCCTCCTGTGCGTTAATGGGCCGTACGCGCCTTTCCAAGATTTGCGAGAGCAGCAGCAAACGCCATGCAGAAAACTGCTGAGGCGGAAGGGACAGCGGCTAACTAGGGGGAGGCGTCAGCAGGGAGTCCCCCCTCCCCGTCAGCCTGCGACCCCCATCAGAGCAATGCTGCTCCCCCAAGCCCCCCGTCCCAGCCGGGCGTCTGCCTGCCAGCTCCCGGGGGCCCGGGGTGCCAGCGGTCCCCATGCCGGCACGCTGCCGGCTGTGCTGTCTTCCCCGCGGCAGCAACACGGGGGAAATGCCAGGCATGAATGTCAGCCTTGGGACGCCTACGGCATGTTTCCTTTCCACCAGCAGACAGGATGTAAGCTGTCATGGGTGTTAATTAGCCTTCGCCGAGACCTGCAATGCAATGCTCCTGATTTTCATCAGCGCATCTCTCGGTTTGAGGCTATCTCTTCTCAGACCGGTTCTTTGACAGGGCCACAGCACTGAAGCCCCCATCCCTGCAAGGCCTTTTACAAGCTCTCTTTTCTAGGTACAACACTTCAAAAAACCACGGAATCCTGTTTTCTAAAAGCATCCTGTGAGCGCTGCGGAGCGCTGGCCGTTTCTGGATACAGACGTGTTTGTCCAGATGTCTGCAGTACTGCTGGATTCAGCTGACTCCAAGATGTGTCCAGCAGCAACATCGCACTTGCCCCTGCACATTTCTTGTGGCACACGCATGGGAATAGCCATGTTTATGCAGAAAGGTCAGAAAAACCTTTTCTGGCTTGCCTGAGAGTTTCATTTTGAAATGAAATTAAATGATCAGCTGTTTAGAGGTAAGCTGGTTATGACTGAGGCTTGGACACATAATAAAAGTTTTATCGCTTTAAAGAAGGTGTGTTGGTGGAAGCACAGACTCTGCCCCGTGTGGAATAACTGTACAGTTCAGCATCTGGGAGGGCGGCAGCTGCTGCCCAGCAGCTGGATGCTGCTTATCACTGCCCACCCGATGAGCATCCTGCTCCCACCGGTCTGCAGGTAAAACGGAGCAAGTGAGTGCTCCCAGGTTTTCTCCAGGGGAAAATCTCCAGCTTAGTTCAAGCCCCATCACTCAGCACCGTAATACAGAAGTAGCAGACTTGGTACCAGAGCTGTGAGCTCCCACCCACCGGCCTTTGCTGCTGGCTATAACTTCCAGAGAGGGAATGGCGACAAGTAGGAACAGGGCAGTAATACTTGAAGTCCCTCCAGTCATTTTAAAGCTGCATGGATGCCCCAATGCATCTGCATCTGGGGACAACCTGGACACCTCTCTCGTCACGCCGGCAGCGTGGGCTCTGCAGGCCGTCCTGCCGCGGGCTAACCCCTGTATGGGTGATGCCTCAGCTCCTGATTCACCCCATCGAATTCACCCCATCAAAGCCCCCAGTGACTGCTCTTGGAGCCACATATATGTGTGTGGTGACATCAGTTAGTGGCAGGGCGATACTGCTTCAGAACATGCTTAGCTTTCCTGGTGTGAAAACCATGTTTTTGGTGTTCACTGAACAAATTTGGATTGCAACTTTCATGAGACTGTAATTTATCAAAAGCACAAAGGCGAGTCACGCAGGCCAAGTTTCTACAGCTCACATGAAAGTTAGAAAACAGGTAGAATGAAAGTTTTAAGGTCTCTATCAACAACTATGACATATTTTTGCCATTGAGAAGCTTTTTAGTTTGGGTGATATTTTTAGTGTTGTTTTTTTCAACAAAAACGTAACATTTCCAAAGAAAGCAGACACCTGCTGTAATAATGTCAGCCAACCTCTGGCTTTCTTATCAGAACAGTTTCTATGAACTGTTTTGAACCAACCCTCAAGAGAAGCTGAATATGTTAATTCTGTGTTTATAAATAGGCCTGTTCTCACAAGACTCTTTCTCAAGTAAACTGCTCTCAATTAATAGGAAGTACTTTCATTTATTACTTGTATTACAAAAAAAGAGGGATCCCCACATGGATCAGAGCCCTGTTATGCTAACAGTTAATAAAGGGATGAGTCTTACCCTGAAAAACCTCATCTTTTGGGTTTGCTCCAGGTCTCTGCAGTTCCTGACTGTCTTATGCCTACCTCCGAATGAATCAGCCCCATTGCTGTGTTGAGTGCCTCCTGATGTTACCTACTCCTTTCCTCGGCGTATCCCTGTGAGGAAAGGCAGCATTATTAACCCCGTGTTACAGATGGGGACTTGTGGTGCAGAGAGGTGAAATGTCACGCTGAAGATGATACAGGTCGTCTGGACCAGAGCAGGGGGTGGACGCCCACTCTTCCCTTGAAAGGCAGTACCCTACCCACTATGCTTCCATTCAGCTGGTGCTATGATAGTATTATTTTTTTACTCATTATTTTCCCATCAGTCAGCCTATGAAAGAAAACTCACAGTACTATCATCAGCTGGTTAAACAAGGGAGCTAAAGCATTTACCTAGTATAAGCACACAAAGGATGAAAAATGGAAGAAGAGAGTAAAAGTGAATGAAGAGAAGAAGTGAAGGGCAGGAGCAGCATGGCTGTCAAGAAGTAGTAGGAGGGTACACAAAGGAAATTGAAGCTTCGAGCTGACCCATAAAACTCCCTAGTGTTACCAGCAACCACCCTGATTTCACCGTCAGGGATCTTGTTTTGCAGCAGCCTTCACTTGACTCATCTACACCTGCCCACTTGAGTCCTGTGGCCAGCAAGAAACCCTCCCACCTCCTTTAACCACAGCCTTCCACACAAGGGTCTCTGCCGTCAGCCACCAGACTCTGCATGACTCACCCCCTCTGCATCTCTGCAGATATTTCCCTGAGCTTTCTCAGCTTGGCAAGGCAAGTCTGTCACACCACTGAAAAAAAAAAGATAAAAGGGCAACTAAATGTGGTTGCATGATGACAGAAATCAGATCTTCAGTGTTGGGATGGGATCCAGCATCTCTGTAGGAGAGTTCAGCACATGCTGTGCCTCCCTGCTTGGACCTGGCTGCCTGGGCAGGGGAAGGAGCCGGGGCAACACAGAAAAGATGACACAGAGCCCAAGCTCCCCCACTCCTTGTTCTATCACTGTGAAGACCCCCCGAATAGATGTTTCCCTCTGCAAGGAAATGCAGTGCTAGCTTCCTTATCAGGCCAGAAATCAAGACAGTGGTTAATTAAATTACTTTCCCAATGTCACAATAAAAGCTGCAGATCAGACTTGCCTCACTCTCCTGAAAGCCCAGCTGAGTGCCATCTTCAGTACACTGCTCCTCTCATCTTCTGCAATTGCATCTGCAGTCATGGCAAGAGTTGGTCTGGGCCCACTGACCTCTCCAGCACTACGTCAGTGGAAAACCCAGTGGAAAATCTTGGAGTAGGAATCCTGTCCCCATAAATGTTTGAAGAGGATGTGCCTTGTTTAACGTCTTCCCTGCCAGGAGCAGGTAATGAAGATGGCACCTAATGAGCAATATGCAAACTCAGCCTCAGAGGTACAGAAGATGCCTGGTACAAAAATAAACATCCTCTGTCAGGAAATGTCCTCTAGACAACATCCCAAGGACTAAGTTCCTTCAGGGTCTCAGTTTGCTATGCAGGATGTGTGCTTTAAAACGAAAGGTTTGCCCTAGTTACTTGAAGTTTGTCATTGATAGTTTTCCAACATAAATCCAAAGGATTTCTGATTGGCATGTTGGTTAATAACCAGAAAGTAAGCGTGGGAGTATGCTTATGTTACCTTTTCCTAATGCTACTGATAATTGCTCGGTAGGTCCAGAAACCAGACACTGCAGTGACTTTATGTCACGAGCCAACTCTTCAGTCAATGTCTGGATCTGCACTAGTTGATTCGAGTGTGTCCTGCATGCTACTGCAATCCGGAACTGGTTTGAGAGCTGAAGGAAACTAATCTCTAGGCAGGTGAATCTGCAAGGTGAATAAACTCATCAATTTTCTGGAAATGACTTACGGTTCAGTTACTACAATCACCTGCATTAGCCCAGGCAGGTAGTTTGTGAACCTCTGTAGGGGAAAAGGAAAATAATCATTCAGACCGAGAACAGTCAGGACTGGATGGTTCATAGGTTTGGCAACCAGATCACAAAGGCTTTCGCCTCCACTTGAAATTCATCCTCGCTGTATAATGGCTATGAAGGGTAATGCTCCAGTAAGTGCTCCGTGGTATTTGTATAGCTTACTACCTGCACAGAAAAATTCAGGGGATATTCCATCTGTGACTACTCTGAATCCTGAAAGGTGACAGCTTTATGGAGGTGGGTTCCTTGTGACAATTCCAACTTGCGACAATTTTCCTGCTATTAAGTGTAATAGAGATTTTCCTACTTATGCTTCTGTAGGTTCAGGGGTTCTAGACCATGTCTGCAGGCAGCACGTCTGGAGTGTTGCCCAAGATGGAAACATTTTTTGGAGATCAAAAGACATTTTTCATTTAAAGGCTGATTAGTTTGTGCCATTCACAACCAAAAAGCTCTTTCCATAGGGCTTTGTGGGCCTTCTCTGTTGCATCATGTCACGGCGAAGCCACCAGTGGCTTGGCCATGGGGCTGGGAGGTCTTGGGGAGTGACTGTGTTTGCAGCACAAAGGAAGCGGGGTTTAACCTGACTTTCACACAAGCCTCTTCTGCACCTCAGAGGTTTTGTGTATTCACTGACCCAAATACATTCAGTGGAAATGTTACTTCCTTTTGCGAGATGAGGTAATTCGAGGCCTTTGTGGCCATTAGTGCTGTGAGGCAGGTGCCGGTGAAGCAGCTGAGGCTCTGCCTAGGCTATTTGGTGGGATTAGCACCGGCTCCAGGGATAGGCAAAGCAGGCAGTCACCCAGGGGAGCAAGCTGCCGAGAGAGAAAACCATCGCAGCTCTCCTGCCCGCGCTGCCTGGAGAGCGATGCTCCTTGGGCAGCCAGGCTGGCCGTGGAGGGAAGGCTCGGGGCGAAGGGAGGTGGCAGCTCCTGCTGAACCGCTGCCTGGAGGAGCAGCAGCCCCCGCTCTGCCCTGCCCTGCCCCAGCTCACCATCTGAAGCGCAAACAGGCAAACCCGGGTCCCAAGGACTATTTCGCCCAGTTCTGCTGCTTGCCCTCTCCCTCCCTTTTCCCATCATAGGAACAGCCCAGTGCTGGCACCTTACGTTTGCTTGTCCTGCTGAGATAGCTTAAACTGGCTTTGCCTGGAGGGGTAATAAAATGGGGGAGACTGCCAGAGCATACCTCCCTCCTCCATACACCCAGGCCACAGGCAAATTAGCTGTTGGCACCAGCCGCAAATTAGCTGATGGCACCAGCAACAACGTGGATTACACCACTGGGAGCACACTGTGCTCTTGGTAAATGCTGCCTCCTGCAGAAATGAGAGGGGGGACCCATACTGTGCATGAAGGGGGGATGAGGCACTGGGACCACTTTCCTGCCCAGCCAGATTTGTTCTCACGGACAGAGGTCTGAAAGCCAAAGCCGGAGGCTGGAGGAGGCAGGGACTTGGGGCTGGAGGTGGGGCACGACTGCCCCTCCAGCCGGTCACCCATCACCAGCCAACGCAGGGATGCTGCTGTCTCCTTCCTATAGAGACATCAACCGCCCCTTTTTCTTGCAGGCTCAGGCTCCTGGAGTTTGCAGGGCTTGGGAGGGTGGTGGGGGTGGTGGCGGTAGTATTTTTCACTTGTAACACCTAGTAAATTATGGCATCAAAGAAAACAGAGCAGTGAGTCCTGGGCACTTGTTCAGTATTTGAGTTCCACCTGTCCCCCGGGGCTGTAGGATGATTCTGGGCTCTGAGATGGAGCCGTATGGCAAGCCAGGAGGTGTCACACAGAGCTGCTGCACAGACTTCAATCAAGAATGTTTCCAGTGAAAGGAAAATGTGTTAAACTCAGCCTGTCTCATAGTCTGACAGATCCTGATGTTCATGTCAAGAAACGAATGCAAAAAATGTGCTCATTCTGAGAAAGAGACATAACTGAAGAATAATTAACTGCAAGTGCTCATACAGCACAACTTGCCCCATTCCCCAAGCAAGGAATGCTCAAGGACTCAGACTTTTGCTGCCCGAAAACCCAAGATACTGCTGCCCTTCCTGCCTTTCCTCTGTAAGCTTTTTTTTCAAACACACAGCGAGCCTACTTGCAACACCACCATGCCCAGTTAGCAGTGCCGCTTGACTAACTGGACTGGGTTTATTAGCGGATAGAAGGGAGGTCAGGGCATTGCAGTGAAGTAGCTGCAGTTCAAATGATAGTGTTCCTCTGCTTGTTGCAAATCAGTTTAATGAAGGAAGGAGGCACTGCCACTAACGTCAGCAGAAATTTCCCATTGGTTTGGCTGGGCAAGCCATGACCTGTAGCAAAATAAGGCAGTAAATGCTACCACAGCCAACTCTTCTGCCTGTTTTAAAGGCTTTGCTACCCAAAAGAAAGAAAAACAGTTGGAAAGCAAAGAATTGAAATGCTCTGCAGGGGAAGCTGCCAACCGAGGCTTCTCAATAGCACAGGCAGAAACTAACATGAACAAGGAGCCAGCGCTGGCAGCCCTTGTCATGGGGTGGGAGAGATGGGAGGAAGAGGCTGAGCTCCTGCTGGGCTCGCACAGGCCTGGTGGGAGAGCAAGAAGAGCAGCTGGGGGCAATGCCAGGAGGTGCCATTCCCACTGCCTCTCCCCTCCGTCCCCTCTACAACAGCAGCCCCCACTCTGCACCCACAACTCTGCCAGCTCAGCTGCCCAGGGACCACGTGTACGCTCCCCCATCTACGACTCGCCTGGGGTCCTCTAGTGCAGGACTCTGACAGCGGCGTCGCATGATACGTGCATGCGCAAGCCAAGGTATATCGCCTCGCTCCTGGGCATTAAACATCTGTGCAGGCACTGTGTATATGGCACACGATGTACATACCTGGCTGAAGGCAACCATGGCTTGCTCAAACCTTTGCTGAATAAGAGCGATGGTGCTGAACGCCGGCGAGGAGGAACGGTCTTGAGGGGCTGAAAATGAGAATGAGTTTGTTATCACTTTCCATCATCCAGCAAAGCTCCCGCAAAGGTGAGGGATTTGAGCATTGAAAGGAGTCATTGCTACAAAGTGTGTATGGGAAAAGGATAAAGTCTGTTTGTGCTCCTAAATCCTGGGTGTTGCTGAATTTGCCCTCAAGTGCCAGGGCTCCGAGCCCTGCAGCGGTCAGCACGACAGCCGCTGCCCTGCGGAGCCGGCCGGGCACTGCAGCACTGGCCAGGGCAGGTGCACAGCCACAACACCGTAGCCAAAGCCCTGGGACCACCAGCCGCGGCACCCCGGTGGGTGTCTGCCCAAATTAGGGCACCCTCAGCACCAGTGTCTGTGTGGGGGCTGCTCACCCCGAGCTCCTTTTACAGGCAGTGGGGAGACACGGGCGCTTGCTGGGCACCATTCTTCCTTCCCTACTTCTGCTGCCGGCTTTGGGAGAAGAGGAGCCGTGCCCTTTCCCAGAAGTGCCCACTTCTCTGCACTGACTATACAAGGCCCCTGCAGCAGCTGGGCTGGATACAGACCTCCACGCTCTAACTCTGTACGGTAGGGTGAGAGGAGGCTGCTCTCGGTGAGCCCAGCTGGGCTCCCAGAAGCAAGCCAGGTGCCCTGCAGAGGCAGCCAAGCTGGCTTCAATTCGAGGTGGGTAAGCTGCCTCCTGCAAATCCATGGGAGAGCTGCCTGCCTCTTAAAGAGCTCAAATCCTTCCAATCTGGGCTTCAGGACAGCGGGCTCTATGTGGCCACCCGCCATCCAAACGTGAGCGCGAGCACCAGGGAACGAGGCTATTTCAGGAACAAGTGACACAGCAGAGGAGCATCAGAGGCAAGAAATGGCTCCTTGCTGCCAAGCGTTGACATGAGGCTGATAAAGGGCAGGTTACCGCCCTTTGGGGGATGCCTGTTTTATTAAAGTCATATTTGCAGTATTTTTTTGAGATAGTTGAAAAGCAGGGTGATATATTTACAGACAACTTTCTGAACATTTGGCCCCGTTTACTGAGTGGAAAAAGAATGACTAAAAACGCCATCTGCTTTTTATCGAAACTTTGTTCCAAATTCATCAGAATTTCAGCAGCTTTCACCTCTAACTCAATTTTTACTCCTGAAAGTTGTTAGCAGCATACCACTCCGTGGGGTTTACAAATGGCAAACAAGCCCTACTATCTGTGTCTGCAGATCTTCTCTCCTGGGAGAACTGGAAAAGTGGCCTCAGTCTTCTGCTGGGGAGACATGGAGGAGGCGAGTGTGAGCGTGTGTGTGTGTTTGTGTGCGTGCATGCACCAACTGCCGCTGCCAAAGGTGGAGGTGAGATGAGGAACTGACGAATTTCCTAGCGGGCAGAAACCAAGAAGATCTCATTGAGTCAGTGCAAACCAGCCCGGTGCAAAGGAGGGCACCTGTGCAATGCAGAGCGGAGCTGGAGGCACCAAGTGCTCCGTGAGGGCGATGGGGACCGAGCACTGTGAAGGGTGATGGGGAGTCGAGCTGGCCGAGCCCACCCCTATGGTGCCCCGGCCCGTGTAACCCAAAGCAAAGGCAGTTTCCCAGAGGAGATGAGCGATGCTCCTGGCTGCTATCAGCAGAGAAAAGTAAAGCAGTAGCGGGAGAAGTCACCTTGCTCTTGCTGCAGGGAAAGGCGCTGGCACGTGTGGCCGTGAAGGTGCGGCAGCACTGCGGCGAGATACTAGAAAAGCCCTTTCTGCTAGGAACAGCGAAAGACAGGAGTGGGCACGCTGTGGTATCTCTGGCTCTGGGGGAGGACTTGAATGCCAGGGATGACACCGGTATATTTACTCCTGGTTTATGCCTAGTTTATACCAGTTTGACACTGGTATATTTACTCCTGTGGCCTCTTTGCATGTGGGAGCCTGTGTGACCGGGGTAGGTGACACTGCTTCATACCTGCAGAGGAGCAGGCATCTGAATGCAATGATTGTTCCCATGCTTGTACTATCACGGCCCTTTTTGCTGCTTACCTGTGACAAATACCTTAAAATACACAGTCGGAAGTCAAAGAAATTAACATTGAAATTGCTTATTATGTACATGTGTCTGTTATCAGAGCAGCAGGGTTTTTTCTTTGATAAACATTGACTCATTATTACCAGAAGCTTTTCTGAAGTCAGCTGCTTGACAAAAGGTTAGTACGTGACCAAGCCCGTGTTGCTCGCACAGCAGTCACTGCAGAGCACACAGAGTTAAGCAAGTTTTGGGGAAAGGTTATTCTCCTAAGATGCTGTAGGCTGTTGTCCTCATGCTTGAGCCCCCCAGGACTCCAGCTTGGGGGAGTCCTTCAGCTCCAGTTTAAAATATGGTACGTGGGGGGGGCATGGTCTGTCCATCGCTGGGCTTGCAGATTCAGGATAAATGCCCAGTGATGGAAATAGGTGCTCGCTGCGGGGCGAGTGAGGGAGAATCCTAACCCAGGCAGAGGTCTGTTTTCTTCCCAGCTTATTCCCTTGCATCATGAGCTGTGACCATGCCAGCTTATAAAACCATCAGTGTTGTCTGTCATCCCGCCTCCGTTCAAACCCTCGAGGACTGTTCAGTGCAGACTCCCAAACAAGCTGCACGTGGGAGGGCAGACACCACTTTCTTAATCTGGTGCAACGTCTGCCAGCAAGCAGCACCGCGAGGTCGGCCAGGAACCATTTCTGAACACACCTAGGGCCAGCCGGAGGCACGCTCTCTGGAGAGCAGAGAGGGGATGCTCAGGGAAACGCAACCTTCCCGACTGCCGCCCGGGGAGGGGATGGGGGTCACAGCTGGTGGCAGCGTGATGCGCGGGGTGCCTGGGACGACGTGTCACCAGGAGGGCAAACAAAGAGCGCTGCACTGTGGGGAAGGACAGGTTTGTTCCTCTCCCTGAACCAGTATAAAGCAAATTATTCCTGTTACTGTTATTCCTGTTATTCCAGAGTTGCCACAATTTCATCTACCACGTGCAAATAGCGAAGATTAAATGGGCAATACGTTTCAAGTTACATACGTACACACGCACGCATTTTGGCACCAGTGAAAATACCAGACCTGATGTTCCTCCTCTCACTCCAAATACAACGGAGAGCGAGACCTGGCTCTGGGCTGTGATGCTGGAGGGTCTCTGGAGAGGCTGAGGCATGAACCCCAGTGTCAGTCCTGCAGGGTGGGCAGCCACGGCGGGTTCTGCAGAAACCACCGCGCTTTGCAGCTGGGTTATGTGCTTCAGCAGACTCAGCTCTGGGCGAGGGACAGGGTCCGCGGTAGTTCGCTACCTCCTTGCAGAGGTGGGGAAGCAGGGCCCCGGGCCCAGCAGTGAGGATGGGGCGCGGATCCTCCTTGATTCACCCAGCTCTGGTGCTTGTCACCTGCAGAGGGAGCATGCTGGCTGCTGGCTGGGACAGGTGAGAAGTCCTTCCAAATTATGCCCTCCCTTAGGTCTCTAGGTGATGGCTTCTCCTCTCGGTGAATTGAAGAAAAATCCTATCTGGATGGGGTGAGAGGTTTCCTATCACAGTTCAGTAGCAAAGGACTAAATCTAGGAAGGGGGAGGTACTGGGATGTGGGGAATCAATCCAGCGCATGCAAGGTGTTTCAGGTAAAAGCAATAAATTACTTCATCAGGGTCCAGGGGCTTGGAACTGGCTATTTCCACATGGAAAGCACATTCAATTTTTATGGTTTTAAAAATTAAATTAATGCCTTGTTAGAAGAGTTTGCATAAAAGTTCCCACATGGGGAGTATATTTTTTCCTTCTGGCCTGAGTCCTCATCAGTGCAAGAAGAGCTCCATGAGAAGCTCCCACCAGCCCCCTGGGACTGCTGAGCCGTCTCCCAGCCTTCGTGCTGCTTCGCGGCTACTGAGCATCTTTACTGGGGATGCCGTCCCCTCCCCGGCCTCCCGTATGATCCCTGGTAAAACCTCCCTGCTCTCTCTGGAAATCCCTTCGAAAGCCAGTACAGGTGGGCAATGCCAAGGTCAGGGGTTCGTGGTGCAAAACCTGGGTATACCTCTCAGATTTTGTGTCTGGTCTTTAATTTACATGGAGAGGATGGGCATTTTCATTTCATTTATTGAACCAAACAATTATGCCGTGAAGAAAAACGTTATTCCCAAGTGTTGCTGGCACTTCAGTGGAAAAAGCTACATGTGATTTCTAATGAAAGAGTGCAGCAGGCACAGAGAAGCCAAATCAGGTTTGCCCTGTGGTCCAAGAGCTGGGAGAACTTGAACCCATTTACGCCAGTATTGACTATCAATTACATCATACTTTCTCTCTTCAGAGGTTTTCCTCCACTTAACAGAAATCTTTTCTTGCTTCATGGAGGATATCGCAGTATCTGCCACAAGTTAAACTCCAGCCCTTCTTACTCTAGCCTGTAACCTGCTCTCACTCCGAGACACGCAGCAGATCACGCAAGGATCACATCTGCAGATTGCAGAATTTCAGGTGCACTCACTGGGAGCCCTTTACTTAATGAAATCACCGACATGCACCGCGCAAGGGCTCCATCCCAGGCATCCACAAGGAGAACTGCCTGAAGGCTGGACCATAATCAGGAAAATGGGAGGGAGAGCCTAAAAGGAATCGCTGCTCTGCACGTTGTGGTGGGATATAGGGCACTGAGAGTGCTGAATAAGCCCGGCACCAAATGATTTGCTTTTCGAAACTGGCAGAGGAGTCAACTCCTTTATTAGCTCAAAGCAGTCCACCAAAAAACCCTAAAAATCCAGAGGTTAATCATTCTTCCTCAGATGGGCTAACCATGTGCTGCTGGCTTATAGGTGCAAACGCATCACTTGTTTTTACTCATTCGGAAAGCCTTTCAAAGTGTTATTTCCTTCAGAGATATACAGGGACATGATTTTGCCATCTGGAGAGACTTTTAGGGGCCCAGATTCTTCAGCAGGCAAGGGCCAGCACTAGCTGAAAACAAAACCTGTTCCTAAAACCCTGGACTTTTGTTTCTTTGGGACTTTCAGAAATGCCCCCAAATTTACAAACCTACTTCTGCAATCCTTAAGGACGAACTAAAAGCCTCTTCGTCCCCCTCCACCATGGTAGGTGAGAGTCCTTGTGAAAATGGCAAACCCACATCCTTCCTTCTCCTCCTGAAAGAATCCATCACTGGCAGGAACACAGAAGTTTCACAGGGTTCACGTTAAGTGATCGCTTAAACCACACCCCACAAGACACCAAAAGCAGATGCAGAGAGAGGAGCCCGGGGGAGTTCTGGGAGGTGTGCTGGCAGGTAACGCTGCCTTTCCTCAACCAGGTTTTCCTGGGGGACACACCGAAATTCCCAGGGACTTTCCCTTCCCCGGCCATGTCGTGCACGTGCACACGCGGAGGAGGCCGGGTAAGGGGCAGCTATTGCCATGCTGGCACATTGGACCACCAAAAAGGGGAGGAAAAGGGGCTCCTGGGGGGGATGAGTCCTTTAAATGAGCTTTTGCCTGTACCTCTCCCCCAGTTTGTCTCTCGCCCAAGGCCAGCAGCAAGGAGAGGGCAAGAGCCATGGGGCAGCCCTGCTCCACCTTGAAAGCGGGACCACCTCTCCCCGCAGTGCGGCCAGGCCTCGAGCCCCCAGCGGTCCCCACAGCCGGGGCGTCCTCACCCGTAGCTCCCCACCCGGCTGCGAAGGGAAAGGGTCTGTCCCCTCCCGCAGGGAGGTGAGCGGGTGCAGCCGGCGCTGTGCAGGCACCGCGGCACACAGGGCCTTGCCTGGGCAGGCACAGCGGGGACAGATGAGGTGGGGATGTAACGGGGGTGACCGAGGTGACGGGAGCAAGGGACCAAATCTTGTTATCGCTGTATAACTGGTGTTGTTCAGGAAGGATAGGGGAAATGGAAGAAGAGAAGGAGGAAAGGGAATAAGCCAGGTGGGAACGGCTGGGGCAAGGTCCCACGGCCACGAGGGAGCAGGAAGGGCTCGGAGCAGGCGGCGCAGGGCAGGAGCATCCCGACACTCTCCGAGGCAGCGCCGTGGCCAGACCGAACCGCCTGCAGATGCCTGCCCCGAGGCAGGGCTCTGCTCCCCGACTGACGGGGACGCCAGAGACACTGCTGCCCCGAAACAGTCACGCAGGCTGGGAAGGAACTTGCATATATATGCCAGAGGAGGATTTCTGGTCTCTGTTTTATCAGTGTGGGCAGAGAGTGGTTCCTCTGAAATAAGCGGCAGCACCCTCAATTTAAGCTAGCCATCCCAAGGTCACTGGAGTGGCTCCTGGCTTATATGGAATAAACCGGACTGGAACTTGCCTCAAGCTGGTCTATATTAAAACTCTTTTCCAAAGCTACTTTGTGCTACTAACATCGTTGGAGTCAGTGCAGTTACTCTGAACTTCTAACAACACAGCAATAAACAGATTTTTATCTAAAGAGGTTTAAAAGCCAGCAGCCTGGTTATGGGGACTGGTGAGATTTTCCTTATGGACTGTGCAATCAGTGTGATTTACAGCCCCCACAGGGGCCCTGCTGCAGGCTCTCTAAGAGCCAGCTGTGACAAGTCCCCCTCACAAGCTCTGCTGGGCGCTGCTGCCGTCCCCAGCAGCACTGGCACCGGGAGGTTCCTCCTCATCATCATCTTCCCACCCTCCCGGTCCTGCCTTGCCGGTGTCCTGCCCTCCCGTGGGGCCAGTTATTTGTCTGGCATCACACCCCTGCTTTCCAAGGTAATAAATTACTGGGGGATGCAGCTTTGCACTGGACTTCATTAACCGCAAACACTGTTGTCCCTTTTCCTGCCGCACCATGCAAGCCAGACATCCACGACTAGCTGCAGTAGACAGGCATTTCTCAGGCTCCCGGGAGGACCCACTGGTGTGTGGCAGATGGTGCACGGGACTGATGGATGCACGGGGCTGGGGAGGTGATTCACCCTTCTTGTCTCTTGGGATCATGTCCCAGTACAGCCTGGCACTCCGGTGATGCTCCATTCCCGTGCCGTTGCGAGGGGTTTATGTACCTTGTTAATATCGGAAAAAGCGGGACGTAAGTTGAGGAGCCTTATTCGGTACTGCCTTGCTCCATTTTTGGAGACCTTTGGTACTCTGAAAAAGTATCAGGCTTAAGTAAAATGGTGAGCAGCCAGATCCGTCAAACTAGACGTGAAGACAAGACTGAACAGCAAAGTGCAGTAAGTCAGATCCAGCCCTGTGCTATGGGTGCGAGTGCTGAGGCTGTGTTATGTCTAAAGAAAATAGCATTTTTTCAATGTATTTTGAAGGGTTACTTTTGAAAAAATTTAAGTAAGGAAAAAATTGATCTCGGGGCAGTCAGCATCTCAACTTTCTTTGCTAAATAATCACCTACTTTTTTCTTTTTGTCCCTTTCCTACTTTCTCACCAGAATTAGAAAAATAAAGAGAGGTTAAAAAGAAAGAAATAGGAAGACGAGAGAGAAAATTATGCTTATCTGAAATTTCAATTTTTTACAATGTCTCTGCTGGCAACTTTGAACAAAACATACTATTTTCTTTCTTTTTTCCTCTTAACTCTTTTTTTCAGTAAGCTCTCTCTCACTGGAAAATAGTCCATTTCTGCTAGCAGCCCTGCTTACGAAGAGCAGGAGGAACAATGGCAAGCCAGACCAGTTGGCATGTAAAATACCCTTCCAGTCATTATATTTGGAAGCTCCGAAGCTTCTACTTATGATACGCGCAGCTCTGTGTAAGCGTTTCATGCAGAGAGCCCCTGCCACTAATCTCATTTTTTGTGGAAGACTCAATTTGTCAAAGCTGACAATGTCAGGATGAAATACTATGTTTCGGTGCAGAGATTCAGTCCCCGGCAATTTTCTTTTTATTTCCCAGCCAGCACCTCACTCCTGTCTGAGGTCAGACTAAATGATGTAACGGTCCCTTCTGGCCTCCCAGTCGATGCGCTGGCGGCCGGGGCTCCTCTCCCTGCTGACAGAAGCGATCGCTGCAGCTGAGACCTCCCTGGGGACCGGGCTTCGGTCCTGGGCTCACACCAGACTACCAGGTGCTGCGGGACAGAGTTCACAGCGTGCGCTAATGTGGAACATGTCTCTTGCGATGATGTTAAACCTCTCCGTAACACGAACGACGACGACGACGACAACAAAAAAACCCCTCTTTAACCCTTTCCCTCACACAGCTATAGCCAAGAAACCCTCTGGTTTTAATTTAACAATATCCATTTACTCGCGGCTGAGGGTTTGTTCTGTTTGCCAGGGCTCTGCTGCCCTAAAGCGGTCTCTGAGGAGTTTGGCCGTGCAGGGCTATCTCTTGTCTCTTGAGACAAGAGCAGTCTCTTGTCTCTGGCAGGAGGTGGGGGCCCGCCCGTTTGCCCGACCTCTGATAATCGGACCCCGATACCCCCCGACTCCCGCCGCCCTCTTTCTTAGGACACCGAGCGCCCTGCGGTGCGGGGCTGGGAGCCCGAACGCGCCGAGCCCCGCAGCCCGGGACGAGCCCGGTGCCCTGGGAAGCGCATTCCTGGAGTTCTGCGAGGGAAGTCTCGGCTTTTGCTTTTTGCCGAAGCCAAGACCAGGCTCAAAGGCGCAGCCAGCTCCCCAGCAGCCTCCCTCCTCCGATACCCGGCAGCAGCCAGCATCGCCTTTAACGCCCGCAAAGGCGGGGTGCTGCCCCGCGCCCCCGCCCCGGCCCGGCCCCGCTCCGCACCTCCGCCCCGCCGCGCCGCACTCACCGCCTCGGCCGCGGGCACCCAACCGCCGCCGCCGCCGCCGCCGCCGCAGCTGCCCCGCCGCGCCGCCCCGCCGGCCCGCGGCCCCGGCATGGCGGCGGGGGCGGCCGAGGAGCGCGGGGCGCGGCGCTGCGCCGCCGGTCCGCCTCGGGCGCGGAGCCGGAGCGAGTGAGCGGGGACCCCGCTGCCGGCTCCCCCCAGCCCAGCCCAGCCCAGCCCTCCCCGCCGAGGGAGGAGTCGCTCCCCCCCCCGGGCAGCAACACCCGAGGGGACCGGCAGGACGCCGAGCCGGGCTTGCCGGGCTCCCCGTCTCCTCGCCGGAAAAGGGGGCCAAATATCAATGGGCCGAGGGAGAAATGAAGTGAAAAGGGACTTACAACGAGAAGAGCCTTCGCGGCTGCTTACTTACCGGTGGCGCAGCCAAGCCCTCCCCGCCAGGGTTATTACTGAGACAGCGTGGCAGGTATGAATGTGACCCCGTAGGGTGTCAGAAATAACGAGCGCTGGTGCTGGGGAACTTGCAGCCCAAATCTGAGTTCATCAGGCATGCAGGAATGAGGGATGGGGCCAAGGGACATTAGGGATAGGGGGCTGTGTCGCCACCGGCCTGGAGGTAAAGGCTCTATAATGCACTCATCATCCCCACAGGCGTCTGGTTTGGTCTGTAAAACACATCCTCAGCAGCCTCCTGGGCACCGGTTTGGGGAATCACCCTTTCAACTGGGGTAAGAATTGCACAGGGCTCTTAAACAACTGGGATTGACTTTCTGCTGCCCAACACACTCCATCTTCTTACTGAAATCTAAGTGACTCAAGTGCAGGGGAGCTCTATCAGTTCCAAGTGGGCTATTTCCTCCACAGACTTGCCTGTATTTAACCATCATATTTTACAAGTGACCTGCTCTCACTGAGCTGTGCTGCTTGGCAGCTAGAGATAAAGTTGAAGGATTTGTTTCAAGTAATGATGAATTGCCTCCAGATGGGACACTACCTCTTGCAGTCCAGGTTACGGTCTTTTACCTAGGAAAAAGCATAGGAACTGCTCTTCCCCATGAGAAGGAGAAGTAACTTGTCAAATGCGAGCTGGTTATTAAGAGCTCCGGTTTGTCCTTGTGGAAGGAGAGAGATGAAATACCACGTTCCTGCCTGTCCGCAATGCACTCCTTAAAAAGAACCCAGCAAAATATAGCATCTTGCAAAACCACTCGGCTCCCTTGAAGGGACAGGTAGATACAGACTCCTGCAAAAGTTGCATCTAACCACAACGGCTCTGCCCTTGCTTGCATACAGCCGGCCGCTGCAAACCAGCCTCCTAGCTCTGCCAGGATTTCCCTCCCTTTCCTGGCTCTGTGTGATCCAGGGAGTTCTGGGGGCTTTTTGGTTTGTTTGGGGTTTTTTCCTCTTGTATTTTTTCAGCTTTATTGCTGAGTGCATCTCTTGTATAAAATATTAATAAAACTTCTTTCCAAGGTGCTGGATTCCCTCTGTGACACCCTCTGGCAGCTTGCAAAAATCAAGGGGGAAGTTACAGGAGGTTTGGCATCATCAGTGCAACTATTGTGAAGGCTCAGTTAAGCCCTCCAGGACATGAAGGCAGGCCAGCTTTTGTGGAAGTTGCAGTATGTTCCCAGACAACATGATCAGGGGTGACTGATTTCTACATTTACATATTTGTTTATTATTTGGTATTAGCTCAAGCTGGACAGATAAAATTATGGCTTGAGGCCTTCAGAGAAGTGAGACAGACCATTGCTTTCTGCCTATTGTTGTTTAGATCAGAAAAGTTTTCCGGACCACTGCAATGGGAAGATATTTTTTCTAAGCTCACACAATGTCTTGGCCAGGACACCTACCTGCATGTGAAATACTGGAGAATTTCGGAAGGTGGTAACTGAAGACTACAGTGAAAGGAAGAAAATGAAAATCAGAATTGCAAACGTGATCATCTTATTTCTTACAATTCATGTTTCTTATGGTGCTTCTGCTAAAAGAAACCATGTTTCGCTCTGCACAAAGCTTCATACGTGTCAGCAGTGTAAGATTAACTGTGATGCCTAATTAAAACAGGCAGTCACCAATTAAGATAATAAAAACCTGCTATTTGAAATTCATAAGAGACTGAGAAGTTAAAGAGACACTTATCTTATCCAAGAGCTTAGCAGGCTTTCATTTGCAGATACTTAAGAAAAAAAAAAAGTGAAAACGCACTCTGGAACGTAGCCCAGTAAAATCAGAGAGGGGTCTGCGAGCTCCTGCGATGCTTCATTACTAAAGTGCCTGCTGCTAGCCAGCCCGTTTGCTTTTGCACTCCATCTGCCACGTCTTGTACATACTGAGGTCCAGGCTCTGCTACCATCACTTCTGTTGACAGTTTCCCCTCAGGTGTCCCTAACGGCACTGCTCGCGCCACCTGAACGGTGCAGGACCTGCGCCGGTGCCTGGGTTTTCCTTGGGGCAGGGATAGCATTTCACTGACATTCAGTCAACGTTGCTTGCTCTTACCCCCCTGGAAGCTCTACGAAAGACAGTAATAATAATAATTAGTTCAGGGAATTGATAGCAATTCTCCAACCTGAAGTTTATTTCAAATTTATTTTCACCATCTGAAAAGCTGAATTGGTCTTCCTCGCCCGCTGTTACTAAGCGAATTAGCTCGGAGGAGAACGTATGTATGTCCAGGTATATAAACATGTGTACAAAGCCTGTGAATATGTATGTGCACATGAGTGTGGTGGGTTAACCTTGGCTGGCTGCCAGATGCTCACCCAGACGCTTTCTCACTCCCCCTCCTCAGCAGGACAGAGGGAGAAAATGAGATTAAAAAAAAAGCCCTCGTGGGTCAAGATAAAGACAGTTTAATAAGAAAAGCAAAAGCTGCACGTACAAGCAAAGCAAGAAGAGGAATTAATTCACGACTTCCCATCAGCAGGCAGATGTCCAGCCGCTCCGTGGGAAGCAGGGCCTCAGCACACGTAATGGTTGCATGGGAAGACAAACGCCATAACCACAGATGTTCCCCCCTTCCTCCTTCTTTCCCTGAGCTTTTATGGCTGAGCATGATGTCATGTGGAATGAATATCCCTTCGGTCAGTTGGGGTCAGCTGTCCCAGCTGTGTCCCCTCCCAACCTCTTGCCCATCCCTAGCCTACTTGGTTTTGGGGGTGCAGGGAAGAGAGAGAGAAAGCCTTGACACCATGCAAGCACTGTTCAGCAGTGGTGTGTTCTAGCCCCAAATGCATAGCACAGCACCAGACAGGCTGCAATGGGGAAAGTTAACTTTGTAACTTCCTTTGTAACTTCAATCCCAGCCAGACCCAGCACAATCTCCATCCCTAATTCCATACCATTTGTGTCACGCTCAGGTCCAACGTTATCTCATACATCTAGGTATCCTCTGACCATCCCATTCTATCTGCTTCTCATTCCTGAAATCCCCTCTTACCAACACTTACACTACATACTCAAACCTTCTTTACATCCAAGTCAGGTTTATACATCCTCATAAACCACTATACCCTGTTCCGTGACATATAAAGAGGTATTATTATCCCATTCCATGGGTCTCCTCCCCAAAATGTCCGTAAGAACTGTCAATGACTCTGGCCCCATCTGTCAAGGTCATCGCCCAGGACAGAAGCAGCACATGGGATTGTTGGGCACCAAGATCAGTTTGGGTTGGGTCATCACTGCACTCACCTGGTTCCTGGTGAAGCTCATTCTCCATCAGTTCAGGCAGTTCCTGCTGCATTACTTACATACAACTCAATTCACAGATTATTTTTCCCCCAAGATTAAATCCCCTTGAGGTACACACTGGATCTCCCTGTCTTTCCACATTACCCACCAAGTGCACCCACATCCTTGAGCAAAGACAATCCCTTGAGTGGGTTTGCCTTTTTCCCAGGGGAAGAGCAACCCATACTGCCCTTCCCAGCCACTTCCCTATGTGCACTACTACGGGGACCTTATCTCCTCCCACAGCATGCAGGGGCATTGCTTGGGCAGGACCAGGACAGTCAGCAGATCCTCTGCTAAATTTACATTCCAGTGTTTTCATGCCCCAGCACTCAATGCTCTCAGCAGTCTTTAACAGTTCATCATATCATTCAACCTTTCCAGAGGCTTGTGGGTGATAGGGAATGTGATACACCCAATCAATGCCACCTTTCTTGGCCCAGGAATCTATGAGGTTATTCTGGAAATAAGTCCCATTGTCTCACTCAATTCTTTTTGGGGTACCATGTCACCACAGAGCTTGCCTTTCAAGGCCCAAATGCTGTTTCAGGCAGTGGTATGGGTTACAGGGTATATTTCCAACCATCCGGTAGTGGCTTCCACCATGGTGAGCACATTGCCTTGGCACGTGGTCCAGTATAGCCAAATCTGCCAGGCCTCGCCATATCGATAACCCAACCACTTCCCTCTATTCCAGGGATACTTTACTCACATGGCTGGCTTGATTACAACATGTTTCACATTCATGGGTGACCTGTGTGATGGCTTCAATGGTCAGGTCCAGCCCTTGATCACAAGCCCATTTGTATGTTGCATCTCTCCCTAGATGTCCCAATGTTCATGGGCCCACTGAGCTACAAATGGCTCACTCTTACATTCCCAGTCCAGGTCCACATAAGCCACTTCAATTCTGGTGGCCTGTCTACCTGCTTATTGTTTTGATGTTCTTCAGTGGCACGGTTCTTGGGTTTGTGAGCATCTACATGAGATACTTTCACAACAATGTTTTCTACCTGGGCAGCGATGTCTTGCCACAATGCAGTAAACCAGATAGGTTTACCTCTGTGCTGCCAGTTGGTCTCCTTCTGTTGCTGTAACCAGCCCCACAGGGCATTTGCCACCAACCATGAGTCAGTATAGAGACAGAGTACTGGCCACTTTTCTCTTTCAGCAATCTCAAGGGCCAGCTGGACGGCTTTCAGTTCTGCAAACTGACGTGACTCGCCTTCTCCTGCAACAGCTTCAACAACTTGTCTTGTGGGACTCCATACAGCAGCTTTCCACTTCCGACAGTTTCTTACAACACAACAGTATCTGTTGGTAAATAGAGCACGCTGCCTTTCACTTTCTGATAACTCGTATGGTGGTGCTTCTTGGGCAGGAGTCACCTCCTTGGGCAATGCTCTGAAATCTTTCCCTTCTGGTCAGCACATGATCTCTTCCAGGATTCCTGGGTGGTTGGGGTTCTCCGTTCAAGCCTGTTGCATGATCAACACTACCCACTTACTGCACATAGTTTCGGTTGCTTGATGTGTAGAGGGGACGCTTCCTTTGAACATCCAGTGCAGCACATGTAATCGTGGTGCCTAGAGGACCTGTGCTTCTGTGCCAGCAACTTCTGAAGCAGCTCAAACTCCCTCATATGTTGCTAGTATCTCTTTTGCATTTGGGGTATAGTGGGCTTCAGATCCTTGATACCCCGGCTCCAAAACTCTAGAGGTCAACCTTGGGTTTCTCCTGGTGTTTTCTGCCAGAAGCTCCAGGTGAGGCCATGCTCCCCAGCTGCAGTGTAGAGCACATTTTATACAGCTGGTCCTGTACAGACAGGCCCAAGGGCTACTATGTGAGCTATCTCCTGGTTGACCTGCTCAAGAGCTTGCTGTTGCTCAGGTCCTCAATCAAAATAGTTCTTCTTTCAGGTCACTTGATAAAGAGGGCTCACAAGCTGACTGTAACCCAGAATATGCATTGTGCAGAAACCACAACACCTAGAAAAGCTTGTGTTTCTTTTTTGTTAACTAGTGGGGACATAGTTGTTATCTTACTGATCACATCTGTAGGTATGTGACAAGGTCCAACCTGCCATTTTATTCCCAAGAACTGGATCTGTCATGTGGGTCCTTTGACCTTGCTTTTTCTTTTTAAATGGTGAAACCAGCTTTCAGAAGGATCTGGATTATCCTTTTCCCTTTCTCAAAGACTTCCTCCACTGTGTTGCCCCACACAATGTTGTTGGTGTATTGCAGATGTTCAGGGGCTTTGCCCTGTTCCAGTGCAGTCTGGATCAGTCCATGACAAATGGTAGGACTGTGCTTCCCTGGTATGGTCAGCTCCAGGTGCCTTGGACAACCCTCCACATGAAAGCAAAGTATGGCTGGGCGGTTGAGTCTTGCTAATCACTCCTTGGCTCTCCAACTGATGAATCAGATCATGGATAGGAACCGGGGAGTCTTGGTTGGTGCGATATTGCCAATGGTGCACCATCGTGGTAGCAATCGGCACCTGCTGTTCTTTGACACGCAGCAACCCCACAACACAGGGATCCTCCAGGAGGCTGGGCAAGGTAGGCAGCTGTTTAACCTTCTCTGAATCCATGGCGACTACATCAAAAGCCCATCACTGCCCTTTTGGGTCCTTGAAGTACACTCTCCAGAGGTAGTCTATGCCAAGGATACATGGGGCCTCTGGGCTGGTCACAATGGGGTGCTTTTGCACTTGTCCCTGTTAAGCTCACCTCAGCCTCCAATACAGACAGCTGTTGGGATCCCCCTGTCAATCCAGAAATCCAGATGGGTTCCTCCCTGCTCCACCCCAATGGCATTAGGGTACACTGTGCACCGGTGTGTACCAAAGCTTTATACTTCTGTGGATCTGGTGTGCCAGGCCGTCGAATCCACACAGTCCAGTAAACCCAGTCATCCCTTTCCTCCTCCTGGCCAAAGGCAGGGACCCTCTATTCCCGGTTGGAGACCCCTGCAGCGTCAGACCAGAAGTCCCTTCACCAAAATCAAGGGAGGCACTCTTAGTCCTCTTCTATACCTGGGGAATGACTGGTTGTCTTCTACTGTCTCAACAGCAGCTGAACTGGCAGCCATCTTGAATGGCCCTTCTTATCAGCTGTCTCCCCCCTCAATTAGGAGTACATGGGCTCCTAACTTGGAGGTGGGCTCCCCATCCCACTTCCTCACGTCCTCCCCGTGCTCACACAGGAGGACCCAGAGAGTGCCACACAGCGCGTGCCTGGGCTCCCTTCCCCTCTGGCCGGGGGCGGGCTGGGTCTGCAGGGCACCCCTGACAGCCGAGACGCTGGCCTGTGGGGACGCGGAGGGAGACAGGTTTTCTTCCAAACATCAGAGCCAGTGGGACGCTCTCTCCACAGTTGGTGTATCAAAGTCTGGTCAGCCCATCATCGCCAGGCAGTTGGAATATATTGCTGGTGCATTTCGGATGACCCTTCTGCACATGCCCACGTACGCTGGACATCATCCGGATCTTTGGAGGCCTGGTTGTCATCCAGGTCACTGTAGAAGACTTTCCAGCACTGCTAATTCTCTCAGATATTGGATGCCTTCGTCAGTGGTAGTGGCAGCAATCTGCTTGCCTGGCTGGCAGCTATAATCTTTCAGCGTATCTCGAAGTTTGCCCAACGTTAGGGACCGGCTAGTTTCCACCTCTGGGGTGATTTCTCTCATTTCTTCTCGCTTCCTGGCTGAAGGACCAGCTTCCTGATCAGGCCCTTCCTCCTCCTCCTCCTGTACTAATCGATGGTATGGACCCATCAACCTCTGCGTCCAGTGCTTCTTTTTGACTACTAGGGCAATTACTGTAGTTGGGGCTTGGGTCCCTATCTTATCCATGGTGTTCCCTGATGTGGTTTGGGTCCCTGTCTCAACCATGCTCCTTTGATGGTGCTGAAGGGAGGCTCAAGAGACACCAGGAAAGCCCCAGTGCAGTGCTAAGAGCTGCCGGGTTTCACTGGGGTAGGCAAGGCACCCTTGTGCCAAGTAGTGTGCCAATTCAACGGGATTACACACCTGTAGAGGTGTAAAATCTCAGGCTATGGGAGGTGATAACCACCCCAGGCACCTGCCCAAGTCCTGCCACACACCCTGCCACCCAGGGATCGATGGCCTAAAGGTACATTTCCTTCTCATCTCACCGGTAAACTGTTTTCTCTTACCACCAGACCAAAACCAGTTTCTATGCATATGACAAAAAGATGATGACATTAATCAAGCAGCTTAGATAAGGATGTACGAGGACCTCTGGAGCCCATGCAACAAAGGTGGCCACATCAGTCCCAGAGGGGAAGAAGGAGGTGCAGTCCCTCTCTGCAGAACAGCCCTCCCGGCACAGGAGCAGTACCCGTCCCAGGGCCAAGCGCGTGGCCGCTGCTTTTATCAGAATGTTCCCAGGCACAGCTAAACACAGAGATAAGCGGTGCAGCAAAGAGCAGGAGCTGAAAGCAGCCGCTGACAAGCCCTAGGCTCTGTAACACGGTAAATCAAGCGAGCTCCGTGACCCGCGCAGAAGCTTGCCAATTAACAGCTACCACAGCTGTAGTATGCCCAGATCAAAACTGTTGTTATCTTGTGCCCCACGTTGGGCGGCAATAAAAAGGACTGGTGGGTTGATCTTGGTCAGCTGCCAGCTGCCCACCCAGGCACTTCCTCACTCCTCCTCCTCAGCAGGACGGGGAGAAAATAAGATGAAAAAAGCCCTCGTGGGTCGAGACAAAGACAGTTTAATAAGAAAAGCAAAAGCTGTGTGCGCAAGCAAAGCAAAAAGAGGAATTCATTCATGACTTCGCGTCGGTACGCAGATGTCCAGCCACTCCATGGGAAACAGGGCCTCAGCACGCGTAATGGTAGCTCGGGAAGACAAACACGATAATCCTCCTTTCCCTGAGCTTTTATCAAAAAAGAAGTGCAGCCTCTCACTTGTGTGCTGTTTGCTGTGTGAAGCTCTGTGGATTGGATCAGAGGGCTGGGAAGTGTGATCTGCTGAGCCCTTGGCAGGGTCCCCACCGTGAATGAGTGTCTTTCTTAATGTGTGTGCAGGAGGGGGGCTTGTGTGTGCTCCTGTGCAGCCCCGTGGGTCTCTACCTGGGAAGAGATTTAGCACCAGAGAGCACATGACTCTTGTGTTGGGCCACAGGAAAGCTTTGTACCTGGGAGAAATGCTGCCTGCAGTGCTGATGGCCGGCAGAGTGCAGCACGGGTGAGGCAACCTGCACCTGGGTTGGTGTGTTCAGTCATCCAGTTGCTCTTGAGGGACTCTCCTGGGGTTCATTTCCAAGCCTGGAGTTCACGTCATCCCCAGACAGACCTTTCTGCTCGTGTCAGCTAACGAGGTAGGGGTACGTCATGGATCATATCCGGAGCTGCTGTGTGTAGGTCAGGCACTGCAGATGCTGTGGATCTGCATATGCCAGGACATTTCACGACGACTGCTCAGGAACTGTATCTTGAAGGTTTTGTATGCTTCGGAAAAGAGGCACATCTGCATCTTTTTCTTGTCCCCAGCCCTGACTGGCAAGAGGTGCTTGCAAGAGTCCAGACCCATGGTCTGGAGGGAAACAGGCATCAGCTGGCGTGCGTTGAGGCAATATTTGTCCCTTTAGGCCAAAGAGCACCTATTGCTGGTGGAATTGCTGGTGGATCCTGAGCAGCAAGACAGCAGGAATGTATTCCTTCTGGAAATACTGCTACAAGTACATAGCGTAATGTATAGCTGAATGTTTGCTGAGTGCTCCTTCCAGGTCTCCATGAGGAGAAAATGTTAGTGCTTTACGTAGGCGGCTACTTAGCAGGGACTGGGGTAGGAGCGGTGTCAGGGTCTGTGCCAGGAGCTCTGCTCTTGGGAAAGTGGCCAAAGGTGCTGGAGGAGATGAATCACCAGCTGCGCCTCTGGGACTGCAGACTAAATGAGTTTAATGTGGTGTGCAAACAGAACAAGGTTGCTCCCTACATAGGGTTTGGTAATGAGCCCACAATAATCTGTGTTTTTTGAAGCACAGCATGCATTTTTCAGGTGGCTGTTGAGTGTTTCGTTTGGTTTTATACAGCCTGCTCTAAATGCAGTTTGGGTTTGTGTATTCGATTTCAGATGTAAAGCAGTGGCAAGAAGGGTGAGCTGTGGGGCTGGATTTCCACATGGACAGTGTCCCTGGACATGTTTTCAAAGCAGCCAGGAGCGTGAGCTCTTCTGAAAATTTCCCCAGGTATTTTGGAGCCCATGTGGGATATAAACTCTTTGGAGGATCTGGTCCAGAGAATAACTTCTGGTTTTCATCAGTTTGATTCTGACACCTCCTTTTTCCTCCTGAAAATTGCAGGAAGATTTCCATGAGAACCCCAAAACACAAAGTAGAAGTCCAGCATCCTGCCTATCTGTGTGCTAAAGCCTCCGCTTCTGTCTCACAAAGTGTGCTGGAGCTGTGCTGCACCATTTCTCCCACCTCCTGGCTGAGGAACCTCATGATGGTGGGGCAAAGCTAAAACACCGAAATCTGGCTCCATAGCAAGGAGGTGACAAGTGTTACTTACTGGAACATCTGAAAAGATGGTTGAATATAGGCAGGGAAATGTATTTTTCCTCCAGTCTCATTCACAGGATGGGCTGAAACAGTTCTGCTGAACTTTTTGAAAGGGTTCAGCCCAGGGCTGAGACATGGCGTGGAAATACTCGGCAGCTGCAGTGAGAAAGCCCTGACACCCCGGATCATAGTGTGGACTGAGCAGGGGACACGTGGACACATCAGCAGCGTTGGACTAGATGATCTTTAAAGGTCCCTTCCAACCCAAACCGTTCTGTGAGTCTGTGATCTTAGTGTGGACTGTGTCGGGTGACCCCAAGTGTTGGCTCCTCATGTTATAAGCATGAGTAGATTTTGCAAAAGGTCGACGCCTTTGGGGTTTAGCAGAGGAGGGAATTCCAGACGGGTGTCACTAGTGCAGGGTGGGCGATGTACAACAGGTGACATCAGTGTCTTTCTCCAGGTCCCTGCAGCGGAGTTGCTGTGGGCTGTCCTGCCCTCTAGTGCCTGCAGCGCCGTCTCCTTCTGTCCCCTCTCCGCTCCCTCTTGCACCCGGAGGCACATGCACTCGAGGGATGCTGCTGTGGCTCTGAGCAGGGAGCGGGGCCTGCCGACCTCCGCCGCCTCCCCTGTGCCACCGTGGGTGCGCAGCCAAACTGCAGCGGTGGACATCAGGAGAGGCCCTGTGGGGAGGTGGAAGGTTTCTTATCAAACCCACGCAGGTGGAAGGCTTCTTATCAAAAACAAAGTCAGAACCATTTCCTTCCAGCTGACACATCCAGGACTGCATTTTCCCTCAATGTCCAAAAGAATGCACTTGACACTTTCTGCAACAGCCAGGCACCCTGCAGCGCCCAAGCCCCAGCTGTACAGACCCATGTGCAGACAGCGGCTGCGTGCCAGCCCCGTGCAGTGGGGAGCAGCAGCCCCCCTGGAGGCCCAGACCCACACCCAACCGCCCGCCTTCTCTTCTGTGTCTCCTCAGACCGAGTCACGGTGATGCTCCCTGTGTGCTCAGGGGTAGTGTCCAAAGCCTCATCTAAATCTCTTGGCCTTGCAGGACTTCCTCCGAAATATTCCCTCCAAACTCCTGTCGGCCGACCTCTATGAGAAGTGGATGCAAGCTCTGGAGAAGCCAAGCAAGCAGGAAAAAATTGAAGAATTGAAAGAGTAAGTTTTGCGACCAGGAAGTTTTGCAACCAGCCCCAGTGTGATGGAGTGGCCGGTGGAGGCCAATGATGTCTCCCAAAATTGAGAGTCTCGCTTAAAAGCCTGTCATTTATATCAGCTCGCTATTGCTCCATGGGGTTTGGTCAAGAGGGCTCTAGCAGCAGCGCTTCCTGCAGGTATCTGAGATTGCCCTACGAAACGACTGGCGTAGGAAGAGGAGAGAGGCTGCAGTGTCTCAGCTAATGTAGGCACTGTGCTGTGGGACAGGCACTGGCAGGGAGCCTTCACATCTGCTGGTGGTGAAGTCGGGCACGTGGAGACCACCGCCGCGTTTTGCTCTTTGGAAAAAGCAGATGTGGAGGCTGACTGGGAGTGCTTTGAAAGATGCACAGCACAACCACAGGCTTTCACGTGCCTTTGGGAAGCCTCCAGTGACATCTCCTGACACCATCTCATCTACTCAGGGACACGGACTGCTGCAATGCTTGCCTTTCAGTCAAGACCTTGTAATTCAAGCTCTTATAATTAACCACACGCTCAGCTGCCGTTGGGGATTTCTGAATGATACTTCTGCTAAGCAGTGAAAAAAGCACACGCAGGCCTCTCTCTGGAGGAAGCGTCATCTGTCTGAGTTTAATTGACACTTGCTCAAATAAAGAAGTAGCGGCTGCTGCACCATGAATAAACGTCACATTTTGGTTTTGTCCATGCAGGGTGGCTGACAAACTGCCTAGACCAAACCTCGCCTTGCTCAAGCACTTGCTGTCTCTGCTCCACCACATCAGCCAAAACGCTGAGACCAACAGGATGGACTCCAGCAATCTGGCCATCTGCGTTGGCCCAAATATGCTCAGCCCAGAGACGGACAACGCGCTCCCGCTGGAAGTGCAGAAGGAGATGAATGACAAGGTGTGTTGAACTCACCAAGCAGCCACCCGCTTCGGGGCAGCTCAGAGCCATCCATAGGGATCCCACTGCCATTGCAGAAGCTGAACAAAACAGCACCCCTGGACATTGGGGGTGCCCCTCAGCTCAGGTGCCTGCAATGTGATGGGCAAGGCTGCCCCGCGTCTCGCCTCCTCTGAGCAAAAGTAGCAGTTGCCCTGCAGTCCCTTAGTCGTATCACAGCTCCCGAATACTTTGCACAGAGAGAGCAAGGGGCACCCGGTGGGCATTGCCACTGGTGGGCCCTCTGGACAGTGAGGCTGAAGCTGATGGCGTTTTGTTTGCATCGGGGCAGATCAATTAGTCTGCAGCATCTGTGTGCAGGTGATCATGTTGGTGAAGTTCCTCATAGGCAACTGCTCGGAAATATTTGGGGAGAACATTGCCTTGCCTGTCTGTGCCTTGACTGAGGAGTCACCGGAGCACACAGACAGCTCCACAGGTATGAGAACAGACTGGGGATGTCACACACTGAGGCTGCTAGCCCAAATTCCCTAATTTGATCTGGGAATACATCAGTGGAAACACAGAGATTTCCAGAGCGTTCAATACATCATTGCAGTGTTTTTCTACAGGCACTCTTTCCAGAAGTTCAAAATGACAACACTCACAAAACAAAATTAAATCCTGATGTTAAACATCTGCCTCAAGCACATTCTGTTACAGAGGTGCTGATACGTCAATGATCTTTCTGGCAGACCTCGACATAGAGCATCATTCTCCAAACCTAACAGATCCAGAGGTCTCTCTTTTGCTACTGCTTCTCAGGAGGAACAGGCTACGAAAAGAAAGACATGTTTTCATCATAGCTGATATGCTATCAGTGTCCTTTTTTGCACTTGCCTTATCAAAGTTAACTCCTCTGAGAGCTGTTTATCCTTCAAGGTGAGCTGAAAATTAAAGGTCTAGACGCTGGCTTCAGAACTCTGTGGAGTGAAATGTCCTTTCAGGAAATTTTTCCAAGAAGAGCAGCAGATGTTACAGAGAACATGGCATCAGAGCGTGCACAGATGCCTGGTGTATGTTTTAAATTGGGTTTTGAGTTTTGGTTTTGGCTTCACAAAAGTCATTTTACTGTTCAGTTCTTGGATAATGTTTGCCTTACTGAATTGTCAGGTTTAAAAATCACAGTGGAGTCTTGCAGCTTTTGCTTTCTAGAGCTGCATTCAGAAGAGCAGCAAGAGAGGTGCATGTAGAGAGTCAGAAAAGTGCTTTTCTGGACAGACAACCTTCTCCGTTCTTCACCCAAGAAGAAAGAGGAGGACATGTGGCCATACAAGTAGGAAAAGGAGAGGTGCAGGTCCTCAAGTACTGTCAAAACATGTCTTCTGTATGAATCAAGTTTCTGATGCAAAACTGGGGCAAAACCAGAAAGGAACTTCTCCTCACAGGAGGTATTAAAACAAAACTGTCTCCAGTGTATGCTGTGAGGTTAAGTGCAAAATTAAGGAAGGTGCTTCTCCATGTCCACTGGTTCTGCTGCTTTCAGCTAAGAACTACAATGTTGAGAAATGCTCTCCCCTGTAGAAACAGTGTCCAGCCCGAGAAGGGGTTGGGAACACAGAAATAGAGTCCAGGTGAGTGCTCTGCTTCTCCCTGGCAGCCCCCACAGTGGCTGTGGTAGGGTGTGTGGTGTCTCACTCCAGCCCACTCATCACTTAGCTCAGGGCTTTATCCAGTCAGGTCCTGAAAACCTCCAAGGACAGAGACTGCACAGCTTCTCTGGGCAACCTGATCCACCACCAGACTGACTTCAGGGTGAGAAAGGAATTCCTTAAGCCCAAGCTGAACCTCTCTTGTTTCAACTCCTGCCCATGGTCTCTCATCCTCCTGCTATGCACTGCTGGGAAGAGCCCAGCTCTGTCATCCTGCTGACCCCCCCACAGGTGCTGGGGGGCTGCTGTCAGGCTCCACCAAAGCCATCTCTGCCCCAGGCTGAACAAGCCCCGGTCCCTCAGCCTCTCTGCACAGGACAAGCGCTCCAGCACCAACCATCTTGGTGGCCCACCACTAAACTTGCTCCTGTTGATGACAATTCCTTCTTTTTGTGCAAAACCCAACCCATCAATTACCAATGGAGCTTTTTGCAGCACCTCCGTATTGTCCTGTTCTCTGTATTAAGCCCCTCCACCTTCACTGGTGGCCTTTTTAATCTGTCGTATTTTTAATTCAAATTATGTATTTCAAATTGGGAGTTGAATTGTTGCCATGTTCATTGATTTGGAAGGGCTATGAGGTTTGGAAAACTTTCAAAGGCTATATGTAGCTGACAGTAATAAAGAACAGGTGTTCATCAACTGCTTTTTGGACACACAAAATACTTTGGTGGCTTCCTTGGTTCCAGTGTTTCCCACCACCACCAAATACCACGCTGTGTACAGGCAGTCTCCTGGTTAGTCCTTGTTCCTGGCATGGTGCACGGTCATTATATGTTTGTTTCAGACAGAAATATACTTGGGGAAATATAACTTGGTAAAATACTTCAATTGGGACTAGCCATTTAAACTCGTATAAAGCCTTTAAAAAGATTTAAACTGAATTTACTGCATATTACCACCAGATGTCACTGATAACACTAAAGCAAAGCACGTTTACCTGTGGTTAAAGTCCTCCCTCAAAGGCAGGCTTTGCACACCCACCTGTTGTCCACAGTTTGCACCATGGCCACGGGTGGTTTACATTGCAGGCATTAATTTAGCATTTGTCATGTGGAGCTTATTCAGTGAAAAGCCCTTCCTAGCATTGTTTCTGCTTATCATGCATTTTGGGTTGTGTAATATTTTTACTGGAATCTCCCTAGGTTGAATGGAGGTAGACTTGGGGACTGGGCTTCCCTAAATGTACAGCTGTGGGAGTGACTGGTAGACCAGTGTCAGGCTTACTGATGCAGCCTGGCGAGGTACCAAAAAACACGCTTTCCATAGCTTCAGGTCAAAATCAAAAACCTGTGAAATGGTAATAAAATTCTACCTTCTGACTTGTGCCAAAATGGTTCAACAGAGGATTAGGCTCATCCTATAGAGACCGTCATAGGGCTTGATGTGGCTGATACAGAGGGGATGCCAGCAGCCTCACTTCCTTGCCCAGGGCAGGTGGAGGGGACAGACCCAGCCAGGATGGACCTGGGAGCCGGCAGGGCGCTGGGAAATGGCTAACAGGAAAGCTATCATCACATTTGCCTCTTCTGCCCCGACAGAGCCTCGCATGGGCATCTCAACAGGCAACAGAGCGAAGGGTGCTGTTTCTGAAGCTCTTCAGGTTCAGAGCATTATCTGCCACGTGTGCTAACCCAGCAGGCCAGATCCCCGTCTGAGTGCGATGTCAGGAATGACACCTGAAGAGACAAGTACCTGCTCCACATCTCATACCCTCAAAAGGGACGTCCAGACTTTTCACTGGACCACTTGTACATGTGGCTTCACAGGCAGACCCTGCCTTCCCTCCATCCTGGGCTAGGACGTCCAGTGATAATAAGGGCAGCTATTGCTTACATGGAAAAGCTCCCTTGGAAGGTGTCAGGTATCTACCTCTCTCTGTAGGTAGCTGAAAATCGGAAGTAATGAGATGTAACCACCAGCAAATCCACTCAGTGGTTTGAGGATCAGCAGATTTGAATATGTTAAACTGAGTAGTCGGTGGTTTGAGGTCAAAATTAGGCTAGCACACCATGGACACTTTCTAAAGATGAAATATTCCTCTGTAAACTCTATTTTTTAAGTCATACTAATTCAACATACTGTGCTATACTTTTCATTTATCCTTGATTGCTAAAAGTATCCAAATATGTCATCCATCTGAAATTAAAATAATCCACGCTCACTACGCCTGCCTGTTAGTATTTGAGAACAAGTGCTCAGTTTCTTTTGATGACACACAAGACTGGAGTCAAAGGCTGGCAGCGAAAATTTGGTTTAGGTATTGAAGTCAATGGGACCAAGATTTCACATTATTTTTGTTTCCACAATGATGGAGACTCCTGTCATGACTTCATATAAATCAGCCTCATTATGGCTAACTTTATCTGGATTTAAAATAAATAAAAAGGACATTAAGATGTGGCTTGTGAGAACTGTAAATGTTTTAGCTTCTTTAGTGGAATATTACATGTCAGTTTTAGGGATTACTCATTACTGGATGTCTTGTCATATCTTTACAAGAGATCTAGCATCACTAAGAGGATTGCTGTGGATATTTGTGAAAAGATTCAAGAAACTGAATGCTGACTTGTATTTTTGTTTTGGAAATGTCCAAGGGGGAAATGGTCAACTGGAAGATTTTCATTTCTGTCACTTCTGCTTTGTGCTTTATTAGCTGGAAAATTTAGTTAGAGAGTGTTGAATTGTTGTATTTAAATTGTCTGTAACATTATTTTTGTTCTTAAATTGCTATAAGAAAAGTTAATGAATTGTATCCATTGCAATAATTCAGGAATATTGGCTTATGAAAGGTCAAGACCATGTTTAAGAGAAATTCAAAAGCTCGTACATCATATCTGATTTTCACATAACATTATAAGTCCTGTTCAGGAAGTCCCTGTCCTCACTTACCTGAAGTGATGTGAACTACGCACAACTACAGAAAAGCAAGCAGGTTTAGTCATAGCTAGAAAGACGTGCTCTTGATTTCATAACAACAACACTTTTTAATAAGTAGAATGTGAAGAGTTTGATTGTTTGTTTATGGTGTAAAATTGACAAGAGACTATAAGGTCAGCCTAAGGCATTTTAGCTAATGCTGCCTGGGACTTCACCCTCCACCTGCTACAATGCAGATAGAGGGTACTTGCAGAAAGTTATGTGAGAACTTACATTTAGATATTTTTCCTGCAGCATCATTCATATGAGAGAGTGCCATTTTTACTTCATTAGAATTTACAAATACAATCCAAGCATGTAAATCATATCTATACTTTAAAGTCTGTGCTTAAGAAAGCAAATGTAGCATGAAGATAATACTATGCTGTAAAAATTATCTTACAGTAAATTTGCAGAATGTATTAGAATAGGGGAACCAGTTCTTCGAGCTCTAAAGTATGGTGCAATCTGTGTTCTTTTGTCACCAGCTAATGGCTGTGTTTGGTAAAAAACTCATAAACCAGTTTCCATGCTCCCTAAATACAATATTTGTTTAATGATAACAGCAGTATGGGCACCAGGAATGCTTATTTGATGAAAATATTTCTTCACATGGATAAGGTGTACCCAAGTTTAAAGGAAAAAGATTATAATGGCCATCCCCGAGCCACCTTTTGCAAGGGACTCTGTGCTGGTAGAAGGGCATTACTGTGCTCTGCAGTCAGCCCAGCAGTCACGTTCCTCTGGCTGAATGGGAGTTATTTAAGCTCGTCCTAACTTAAAGATAGCAATAGCAACAGAATTTACTTAGAAGCCTGTCTTATTCCTATCCAATAAAAATTGCACTGCACTGACCCAGAGAGTGCATCTTGCTAGTAGACAGATCAGCGGTTGGGCAGGTTCTGCTGCATTTCCTTCCATTTGCACTAAAACATTTGCACAAAGCAGCGTTAGAAACGTGCAGCAGGGACAAACTGACATATGGGGAGGGAGCTGGCTGGTAATGAGAGGTAGAAGAGTTGTGTACCTGACAGAGTTACAGCTGATCCTGGGGTCTCTGCTGTGTAGCAGTGGCAAATGAATGTCTTGAGGCTGGAGGAGAAGTGAGGTTACTCCAGGGTGACCAACCTTCATGCTCCTGTAAGCTGCCTGCCAGAGCCTTCATATGGCCAAGGGTTAGGGAAGAGGACAGAGCTTCAGCATGGGTTTACCCGCTCCCCATGGGTCCGTGCTCTCCATGGGGCTGGGCAGCCACCTCTGCCAATGTACTTCTTCACAGAGCTGGTGCCTGATGTCGCCTGGCAGCGTCTGTGCCTGCACAACCCGCTGCTTGTCGTGTGAGCCCGCTCCAGCCTGGGAACCACACTGGCCCTGCTCGAGGATCCACTGCTGGATACCCCTGATCTGTACTCCGCAATAACTCAAACCTTCCCAATGTACACGCTGCTTCTGAAGGGTATTTTACTGATGTGGCAAAGCCAAACCCACAAGCATTAGGATTTGCCGGAGCAGCCCTCAAGGTCCTTACACGGGACACTTCACAGGTGCCTGTAAAGAGTCTCACGGGTCCCTGCTCCGTGCAGTGCCAAGGATGGACTTGCCGTGGGAGCCACCTGGGACCACAGTGCTACAGGGGCTTGTTGGGGACAGCGGCGGGTTTGTGGCAGAGGGTTGCAGGCAGAGACAGAGCAAGCTGGCACTGGCACTAGTTCTGGGCTTCCCCAAAGCTTGTCTCTTCCACTGAGGTTACATGTGATGCTGGGTGACTGTGAGTGAAATAGCTGAGAAACGTATTTTTCTGTTCCAGGCAGGCATAAAAATCTACTACTTTAAAACATCTTAAGAACAGGGTCATTGCAAACAATCAGTTCACTAATACTGGAATTCACAAATCCAGCTAGTGTTACCTTTGTTTAATAAATATTGATCCAGTGTGTGTTTTAGTAAGTATGCTCAGATAATAATTTCCAATATTATTTCCAACAAACAATTTAAAAATTGTGGTTTTCTGAATTTTGAATTGAATTGCAGTTTCCCTCCAACTGCAGTTTCCCTCCAACACTAGCTTCACACACCAAATGAAGAGCAAAAATGTCATTCATTAAAATGTAAAAATTGCAAATCTAAATGAATGTATGTTTGTGTGTATAATTGCCTAAATAGTAGGAACTGTCTGGTTTTGTCAAGTGAAAAAGACATTCAAGGAAAAAGTTATATTTGACTGTAAATCAGCACTGTCTGAAGAGATACTAGTCAATAAAGACAAGTCTTTCTCTTGGAAAATAAATAAAAATATAAATTTACAATTTTTATTTTCTTTCCATGTTTCCCTCCTTATCCCTGTGTGGCAGATTACCACCTCTGTCCCTTTAGACAATTCACAAAAGTTTTCCTCTTCCAAAGACTCTCAGGTACTGCCCCACTCCAAGAAAACGTTGCTGCCCTCCAAATGCCATTGAGCCGCAAGGTCTCCTGTCCATCCCCAGCCACTGATGGGTTCCCACAAAAGTCGGGATGATGAACACACCTACACCCCGCGCCTGGGCTGCAGGAGCTGCCTGGCCACGCAGACGGGCAGTACAGGACTGCAGCAGCGCCTGTGGGAATGGCCAGGATGAGTCAAAGGAAAATGAAGAGGGTACCAAAGTCAGGCCTTGTTCAGGAACTGAAACTCACAGGAGTGGGGAGAGCTTTTCCCTGTTCCTCTATGGACATTGTGTGAGCTTCCAGGGAAGAAGGTGTGGGTTTTTATTGTGTGTATAGACACAACTAAAATCTGCAATTGGCACTTAACAGAAGCTCAGGCTGTATCAAAGTAAATTCATGAGAATGGTTCAAAGGAAACATTTGGCTCACCACATGAACATGAGAAGAACCCACACTTCAAACAACTTTTAAGACAGAGGCACTTGGGGACTGGCAGCGAGAGTCTCTGAAAGAAAAATCATGCAGTGCCACAGCAGTGTGGGACTTGAGACTGGAAAACCCCTCAACCACAGGGACACAGTGCCAGTGCCCCTGACCTCTCCTCTCTTCCTATGGGACCTCATACTTGTGACTTTTGGACATCTACAAACAGGCAGAGGTTTGTTAAAAGTTACCGGGAAGTACAGAAAGCAGCTATGGGTGCACAGCCAACATGGTGTAAACGTAGGTTGAGTGCGGGGCAGGTGGAATAACCATTCTGCAGCCCTTTCTGGACTGAAGCCTGATCCCTGCTGCTGGTCCTGTGGGGCTGAGCTCAGTGACCTACCCCATCCCCTCCAGGCCTGTGCCCTCCAACTAAAGCATAAATTCAGTTTTATTGTCTTTATTTACACTATATGCTAACTCACTCCTGGAGAAAAGTGTTATACAAAGCATCAGAGTCCGAGGTGAAGTTGTTTAAGCAGCTGTTGAAGAACTGCTCATCCTTATGAAACTGTTACTTCTGAGGGGCTGCTAAAGCCATGGTCTGTGTGGTTATCGACAACACAAATGGCAGTTGCATAAAAGAAATGCAACTTTGCAGCAGGACTGGCTTCCCTTGTCAACCGCTATAAGCACACGCTGACTCTCATTCTGTACATGTGCAGCCTCTCTCCGATGCCCGGCAAAATCAGCAGAGCAACAGGAACACAGGTGAGACAAATAGGAAGAACAACAGGTTTATAATTTGGCTTTTGCTGGGTTACCCACATCCATCCTCAGCTGGATTGTCATATACGTGGGAGGTTGTGCCTCCAAGCCACAAGCTGTACACTGGTATAAAATCCTATCCATATGGCAAGGATGCTCCTCAGCAGAATCACATGCCTCTCCTCTCTTCAGTTCTCCTTAGGGAAAGGGTCTTCCCCCCGGGTTGTTCCCCACCGGCCCTAGGACTGATACATTGGATTTCCATTATGTTTAAAATGCGCATGAGAGTCTATAGTGGTTCTCCAGCCTCGGCAGGAAAGGATTTGGGGCTTTTTCAGAAATCTGTGCTGAATTTTGTTCAATACAATGGGATGATCATGCTCCTGCTCCCCAGAGACGCCCCGTCCTCTCTGCCAAAGGCACAGCCGTGCGTGGATATGGAGCCAGAGAACACCTCTGGCGTGCGCAGACCAGCCGTGGGCCCGCAGCCAGCGCCAGGCTTCAGCAGGGAAGGCGCAGCAGGCGGCTGGGGCAGAGGCGAGGCTGGCACCGCACAGCCCCCCACAGCTGTTCTGCTACGCCAGCGTCTCACCCTTGATCTCACCCTTCAGCGTCAGCGGGTTCGCAATGTCCTAGTGCTCCTAGGTAATAAATACAAGCCCTTGCGGATGCAGAGCGTGGAATTTGTAACTCTTTAGGCAGGTATTGCTGGCATTTTAATCGCTTTCTCAAATGGCTTTGCAAACGAGGACCAGAGCTCCATGGTTCCTTACTCAGGATGTTTATACGAGCAGCAAACATTTTGGCTTGTGGCCATCTTCAGAAATACAGATTATTAATATTTATTTATATGAAATAATTGTCTAGGAAATACAGGCATGGAACAGTGCTCAGCTTGATAAGGCGGCATTATACAAACGCACAGCAAAGCAACCTTCCATCCTCCAGGCAAAGCAACAGGCAAGAAGGAAGAGAGATGTATGGAGCATAAGGAAACAGCATTTAGGCATCACAAACATTTATTGCAAGAATTGCTGTTTATGATTGATTGAAGATCGTGAAAAAAACACGTTGAATGAAATGACAGTTAAACATAGGGATGACTGTGCTGGGTCAGAACAGCAGCATTTCTAGTCCAGTCCAGGCCTCTCTCTCCTGGAGCGGCCAACAGGAACTGCCTAATGACAGAGTGAGGACAGGGGAGGCTGCTCCCCAAAACGCTTCCACAGGATGCAGATTTGCACCTCAAAGAGTTCCTGAATCAGAGGTGTTTGTGTTGAACATCTCTGCATGAATTTTTCTTCCATGATCATGCCTAATTGCTTTTTGAACTTCTGACATACCCGACATCCTGTAGCAATGAGTTCCAAGATTTAATTGTGTTTTGTGTGAAGGGGTACCTTCTTTTGAACCTGCCACCTCATAATTTCATTTGATGATCCCTCTTCCCCCCAGCTGTTGTTAAGCATTTCAGTAAATACTTCTCCTTGAATCCAGTGACAACTGTATAAAAAACAGAGAATAAACTTCATATATAGAGAATTCGGCTGGATTAATATATATATATAATTATATAAGATGCACTGCTTGATACCTTCCCAAATAGCAAATGCGTATTCTTTATTATCTTACCAAGGTCTTACCAAAAAAAAGGCAAAAACAAACCACCCAACAAAGAAAAAACAAAACTGGTAATCCTATAGCAGATACCTTATCTGATACGAGAGTAGCAATGCAGTATATGCAATTAGTAAGGTGAGAACATGTGTAACACAATTGCACAGCACAGACCAAGAACAGGTGTGCTATAGGCATTTCCACAAAACCAGCATAGTTTAAGCAAGTAGGAACACATCTTCTAAGTGATCCACTGCACTTCTAGCACTTGCAATCTTGAGTACAGTCAGGAACTCGGCATATTTTTAACATTTTCCTTATCATGTATTAAAAATAAAGCAAAAATCTTCAAATAGCCAACTGAAGCTAAACCATAGCAAAGACCATTTGCTTTCATTATCAGTCATGTTTGTTTTAATTCAGTCCTCTTCTACTCACCTCCATATGATACATCCCCATCTTTCCCAGAGGGAAAGGGGATAAAAAGAAAACCTCACCTTATGTTTCTTCATTGGTGGATACTCTTAGTTTATGTATTCATTGTGCATGCCTGTATAGGATTGGGACGCCTGAGCAGGAAGCCCCACGCAGGGCAGGCCTGGGTCTTTCCAGCAGGATCTTACCCAGGGCCTGGCTCTATCATACCTCCGAAATAACTTTCTGTTGCAGCATGGCTCAGACTAATGAGAGGAGAGATGGAAGAATATAGGCCAGCATGATACGCTTCGTCACTCCACTTCCTTCACTGGTAACAGCCAGTCTCAAATCTTAAACAGATGCTGTTTTAAGAGGATGCACAAGAAATTACTGCCAGAACAGTGTTTTTTTCACGATGGCATGGCACCAGCTACCCTCAGCTACTTGAGAGAGAGGAGGAGATCACGCTTCAAAGCAAGAAATGAACTAAAACCAGCAGGAAGAGTCACGGAGTCCTTGAGGGGAGATGAAGTGAGGGGACCAAGCACCAAGGCCCCAAGGACGTCGCGCCCTGTCCCGGGGCCTCTCCCGAGGGAGGGGGACGCGCCCCGGCGGGGAGGGTGGCGGGGACCACGAGAAGAGGGGCGGGAGCAGGCGGCGGGGCCGGGGCCGGGGCCGGGGCGTGGGACGGGACGGGACGGGACGGGACGGGACGGGACGGGACGGGCTCGTGCCCGCCTCCTGCGCTGCACCTGCCCCCGCGCGGCACCAACGGTCGCCCGCGGGCTGCTATTTATAGTGCGCTATTTTAATCGCGCTCGCTCATTGGCCTCCGCCCGTGTGACGACACCGGCTCTCCCAGGGCAAAGTCCCACTGTTCCCCCCCTTCCCCCGGGTGACAGGGGTGGCGGCCGGGGTGTGGCGCGAACGGCGGCTATGCGCATGCGCAGGGCCCTTGGGGCTGGGGCGGGGGAGGGAGGCAGGCTGGTGTCACCCCGGCGGGACCGCCTCTGGAGCGGCTCCCGGCGGTGGGGGCAGCTCCATGACAGCTTCACCGGCCTGGGCAGGAAGATTGTGGCTTCCTCCTCAGCTGGAGGTGTGGGAGACATGGGTCGTCCCTGCCCCGAGGTCCTCTGCCACCTCTGGGCCGTTCAGTTCCCTGCTCAAAATGGCGGCGGGGCTGAGGGGGGAGTCCCGCGGAGATGGTCGAGGGCTGCTGCTGCCGGTGGCGGGGCTGCCGCTGCCGGCGGCGGGGCTGCCGAGGCGTGCTGGACAGGGCAGCAGCGTCCGAGGGTGGGATTGCCAAGAGCCTGCGGGCAGGGGGGGTCAGAGGCATATTTCAGGGGTTTCATCCTTAGCCTACCGTGCAGAGGGGGAAGACGTCGGGTGATGGTGCCATCGTTTGTCCGTCCATGTCCTTGCAGCAGCCAAGGATAACAGCCTCGCAGGGGCAGCTGGGCTTGGGCATGAACGTGGGGGAGAGGGGATGAGAGGGACCAGCTGCAGCAGCCACAGCTGCCTTAGGTGTTGCTGTAGCTGGGAAAGCATGCTGTGGTACCTCTGCATACCCCTGATACCGGTGAAATGAACCTGTGGGAAGCGGCTAGGTTTTGCCCATCTCTAGATGGTACAAACAACCTTAATTCAGCTTTGCTGATTTTGGTCTCTAGGTAGGAGCATCCTCACATCCCCGCTCCTCCACGACAGGATGGCACAGAGTCCTCTGGATCACGTCACTGAAGATTTATTTTTGGCATATATCACAAGCACTTTGTGAACATTTAACGAATGGGCTAAAGACGTTACCAGGACTTAGTACCACTCAAAAATAGCCTCCAGAACACCTGGCCCATAAAAGCCACGTGTGACTTTCACATTCTATTTATAGCAACAGTTTGTGATTATGGTTGCAATGTATGCTTTTAGCAGCTGCAGTCCCTCATGTCTCCACCAGGTCTGCTGGTACATCGGTATGCACCTGAGATTAAGGTTGGAAAACTCGTAAAGACGAAAGACCGGACTGCCATGTTATGTGGTTGAAGAGCTAAACACTAAGTGGTGTCAAGATCCAATTGCCTGGTATTCTTACATGAGTGTGGAAGTTTCTCCAGTTCACCAAACTCTGTTCAACTAAGCACTTTGAGAAAAGTGCCACTGCAAGTATTAGTTTGGCAAATGTAGCACGAGACTGACCAAGCAATGGTAATTGCCTCCCTTTAGTCTTGCAGGAATCATCACCCCTGGAGTTCTTGGATGTAGCTCTCAGGAGGATGCAGAAGTCGAGGCATGTGGAGATGGGTGTCGTGGGAAATCCCCAGTTTTCTACAGCCAGTGCATCTTCTGGCAGTCAGACGGGTTGGAAATGCAGCAACATATTGGTGTGGCCCTGAAATACTCGTTTGTGTAAGCCCTTCATCTCCCACAGGAATTTGTCTGCGCAGGCAAGATCTGTGTTAATCTGGAGCCTGAGCCAAAAGGCTCCTGGACAGTTTCTGCCAGGTGATAGGCCTGTCACATGCTAAGCACACAGATGGAGAAGAAGGACTTTTTATAGTCTTGTCTGCTAATGGCTATAGTAAAATATTAATTAGTTGGACTTTGACTGGTTTAGTTCACACCATTTCCTGACTTAGACCATGTTTTTGGCAAGTGGAGTGCAATACATAAACTTCACAGAAGCTGTTTCTGTTTGTCCAACTTCTGTTACAGAATTTCAGAACCTATTTATGTTAGGGCTTAAAAATTATTCTCAAAAGTATTGAATTGTTTAAAGATTATGCTACTGGTCCTCTGATAGTGCTTCGTAATTTCTAAAGAGCAATCCTGGCTATACATCTTTTATACATACATTTAGAGGTGTATCATGCTTTACGTGTATTTACATATGAAGCACAGTTGAAGGACAGACAGAGAAATGCATTCCTCTCAGCATCTGCTACCCATAAATTCATTAAAATAAAATTTTCTTCTTTCAGAAGGCGGTTCACTCAGGAATTACCCTGTTCTGTACTATAGGGGTTCCCAGGCTGTCACATCTGTACCACTATCAAGCCACATACAACAGCATACTATAAAATTTTACACAGCACTTCACGGAGCTGGGTGCTTCCATCACTGTTGATCCTATCTAGAAAATAAAATTAGGGCATTGAGCTTGAGAAAATAAAATCAGAGCTTGATCGCAAGTCCATTGAAGCCTATGAGAGTCTTTTCAAGAATTTCAGTATATTTGAGGACATGCCCTCAGTGCGTAAAGATTCATGGAATAGTTTATGAAGCCCACTGCTAAATTGCCTTCACTGGGCAAGAAGTTTAGGAGGGAGCAGAAAATAAAGTTTGCAGTTTTAGTATAGATCTGCCTCATATCTGGTTAGCTCTGTCCATGTCATGTGTCTTGAGCTGCTTTATCCAAATGAAAATAAAACTAGATTCCAGTTTTATAATAGTCTTAATTTAAAGGCAGTTTACGATGATTGGAAAGTCAAGGTTCACTGACATTAAAGTTCCTGAGTAGGCAATATAATTTCAGTATTGTTCTTCAAGGAGTGTTTTTGGTATGATCCACACTTCCCAAATTCTTTAATTAACCAAAGTTTAAGAAGAAATTCAGGATGGTATTATCAATTTATAAATCTGTCTGTCAACTAAGATCTCATGAAAGCTTATATTTGGATGCAAAGATTTTATTACCTTCACGCTAACAATATCAACTGCCTGATAAGCGGAGCACTTCTGCTAATATTTGGAGAATAAACCTTGACTGCAGGGCTTATCCCCTATCGCTTGTGCAAACCAAGAGATTCTTCAGGCTCTCATTGACTGAACTGGGAATTGAATCGGAACCTGTGCGAAAAGTAAAATGCAAGTAATTCCCCAACATTAAAATAGTGAACCTGCATTGTTAGTGGAGGTGTTGATTTGTGTGGTTTTTATCACTTAAATGTCATAATTGTAGGTTACTGGGACGAGCAGGTTTGCCACCACCACAAATCAAAGGCATCATCAAAGAATGTCAGTGAAGTTTTGCACACACTGAATCTCATTTACTGTCAGGGAAAAAAGATACGTGAGTAGTGTTTAAGAATTACATAGATCCAGTTTCTGCCTTGCCAGTGCCTTGGTCACCAGTGTAGTGCACTGCTCGGAGCTTTCTGAGACTCCAGAATGACAAAGAATGAACTGTACCATTAAGGATCAGCTTGTAATTGAGGGAAGTTTGGGAATGATGTTATAGTCATAAAAGGTGCTAATTTTAGGCTACAGTTGTTAACACATTTTCATGATCGATTGCATAAAATCAGATTCTACCTGCCTCGTTAATTAACAAGTTGTAATGCACAGGGAAGGGTAGACTGAGCAATAGTGTCTGCCTTTGCATTCAGAAGGCTCTTTTAAAAGACTTATGTAAAGGGGTGCTTAAATAAAATGAATTTGCCACCTGCAAAAGATTTCTTACCAGGCTGACCAAATTCTTGTCAACCTAATGAGAGGCTGAAAATCTGTTTGCAAAGCCAGTCTTGTTGCAAATGGTGCTGCACAGGAAAATAATTGCACCTTTTATCATGAAAATGTGAGCTCCAGAGTTCAGGGAAACAGTGCACAATTTTGCAGAAGGGAACACAGAGGTCATTTTGTGTGCATGCTCATTAAGGAAAGGAATTGCACCGGAATGTGGGAGGGTAGAGTAAAAATTCAAAGCTCCTATGTCTGCAAGAAAACAGGGCAGTATGTATGGCACAGTGACTCATGATGTATACACACCTACTGAAATGATTCTAAAAATGTTAAGGATGAAAATTAGTTTTACTGAAGATCACGGTCACTAGAAGTTGTCTGTCAGCTCTCCCCATACGGCTTAGTCAGCTGTTATCCTTGAGCATGTACAGGAATGCCTGCTGGACCCATGCTTTATTCAGGCTCCACTTCAGCAAGACTCGTAAGTATAGATACAAGGTTAAACAAGTATTGTAATTTCCCTGAATTCTGGAGGATGCAGGTTTCAAGGATGAACTGAGGTCAGTAGCCTCACGATGAGATACATGCCTTGCCGCAGGGTCCCAGTGAACAGTTCAGATATGTGCTTTAAGGCAAGGAAACACTGCAAACCTGAGGAGGGTCCTGCAGATCCCAGTCTCCATCTGGGTCAGTTCCATTTGCTGTTCAGCAATGAAACTGCACTGCGAGAAACAGTGTTATGTCTGTGGAGAAAGAAAAAATTGAATCATGACATTTGAAACCTGCTCTGTGATTTAGGGAACAAGAATAGAGGAAAATCTGCCTCTTATACAGAGGCAGATGTAACAGGACAATACAGGGTTGTAGAATTATGTATTTATAAATACTTCTAATTTTTGAAGAGTGTTTTAAGGCGTTTATAAGAAATCACTCTGATGCTGGGAAGTAATCATGGTCCCTTGGGCTTTCTTTCTCAGCTTTTTGGTTTCAGGTGCCCATCCTGGGCCGCTGACTGAAATCCGTGAGAGTTTTGGAGTAAGGCCGGGGCCTCTCTAATGCTGTATTCAAGCTGCATGAAGCAGAAGTCCTGTGGAAATAATAGAAACATTGAACCTTAAAAGAGCATGTTGGGATCATTTTCAGTTCCTCAATTTTTTCAATAACAACATTGATTTATTTTTACACTGTCGCGGGCTGGTAGCAGTGCGGGTTGGGGCTGGACCAAAAGTGCTTGTTTTTCTCCAAAGTGTTGTGTTTGCTCACCTGAATGTGCCACTACTCCCATAGAAATGCAGTACTTAATGCAACTCAAGTGTTTACACAGCACTGTTGTAAAGCAGGCAGTAAATTATTTCCTTTATGGATAGACCTGTGGGTACATTCTGCTCACTGCTGTATTAACTGAATATTAATAATTAATGAAAAAAAGACATGAAGAATAATAAAACCAACTTGCTATGCTGTTAGGATAATCTAACATTTACTGGCTGCTGTAGCAGGCCCTTTCCTTCCTGCGTGTACTGCCCTGTACACATGCTCTGATGGAGGTCCTTGTGTGTCCCACAGCAGTCTGTTCCCAGCCCAGAATCCCGTTTATGGGCAGTGGTTTTATTAACCATATTACACAGAACAAACCTCGTAGTTCCAGAAGGCCCAGCCTTTGTTGTAGGGCCTGGATGGGCAATTCCAAGTAACCCTCACCTGATAAACCTTCTTCCTGGCTGCCGGCTGTCCTTTGATGAGGGAGTGTTTCAGGCAAATTCAGGATGAGCCACACCTTACTTTCTTACTGTGAACAACAGGGATGGCTCAACTCCTTGCTCCACCCTGCTCTCCTGTCCCTCCTCGCCTGGGGGCTGAACCAGGACCCTTGGTGCAGCTGCCTCCCCAGCTCCCAGCTGGGGTGAGGAGTGAGGGCACAAAGAGGAGTGGGGAGAGTCAAGAGGAGCTGAACCATGGGGTGGCTTGAAGGGCAGCGTTGACAGGCTGTGAAAGGAAACAGAGCAGGCACTGGGTAAACGAGTATTGAAAAAGCAGCTTTGGGTTGGAAGATGCAAAAGGAATTGCTGAGCAGAGCAAATCAGGTAATAACACCGTGGCTAAAAGTAGCAGAATCAGGCTGGTAAGTTCTATTTCCAGACTGGCATACGCACACTCTTAATCTAATGTTTGATAAGGCCCATAAACAGCTGGATTACTGCGATCCTGCGATCAGGCTGACAGAATCGGCCTGAGTCTGACCTCACACAAGTGCAAAAGAATTTCTGACTTTGTCCCTGTATGCTGCGTGCAGGTCTTTGGATAATACTTAAACCATGAACACAGTTCAAGGTTGTCATTTCACATTAACAAGGATTGGCTGAGAGAGTAAAGTAACCAGTTAAGAATTACAATGGGAGCCTGTTGTAGTGAAGTCATGGAATTTTCTCCACGAAACCTCTCCGTTACAGGCCTGGTTCCGCCATCTTGATTCTGAAGGGCTTTGACGTTGGGGCAGGATTGCAAGCTTGAGTCTTGTGGGAAGGGGCTCACTTACAAGCATCGCTAGTTTGCATTGAAACAACTTGCAGTTTTCATTCTCTTCTCTACAACCAGGGTTTCACTGCAGCTGAGTTTCCCGTAAATGGGTTCCACAGAATTAATTACTGGGTCTAAAAATGTTCTGAGATTGCTTACAGGATGTGAGTTTGAATCCATCTGGGTACTGGATATGTAGCATTGCGTTTCTTCTCAAGGGAGGAATAACCAGGTTACCAGAACAACAAGAAAATAACCTAAATTCACATTTCAATCCTGCAATGTACTTGCCAGTGCGAGTTTTACTGGTTTTTTTAAGGATACTCATTACAGAAATAAATTGTTTAAGCGTATGTAGTTGCTGCAATTGTTTTTCCCAAGTATTAAAAATTTAAACAAATATGTTATACCTGAAGTTAAAAAACTCAATCTCAGAACTTTACAGCCATGGTAAAAATCAGTGGTTAGAGATTTTAGAGCCAGGAGAGATAATTTTGATTATCTGCCTTGTCTAACATGAAACTCAGGTTGTCAGTCAGGAATTCCAGTAACTTTTGTTTAGGGCTTTGTTTGAGTTAGATTGTCCTGCTGAAATTTAACACCTGCGAAAGCAAACAAAACTTTTTCTTACTCCTTATTTAAGCCATTATTTATTCACCATTGCTGTGTGGTGGCATTTGAAACACAATACTTAATTGCTGCTTGAAGGACAGAAAAAGAGATCGTTTCAAATGCTACACTTTGGCAACCGTGGGGAAAATGGTGGCCATAATCTTACTTTAAATAACATCACTATTTCAAAAGTCCTTAGCACTGCACTAATGATATTGCATGCTGCATTTTAACGTAATTCTTGTAAAGAGGGGTTTTTTGTTACATTCCTTTTTTTTAAATAAGGGTGCAGACTGAACTCTGAGACAAGAAAGAACTTTGTGCAAGAGTCTGTGCTGTTATCTAAAGAATATTGTTTCTTATCTCTCTGGATTCATACAGCGCAGCTAAACCCACTACAGTGATGAGTGAGCAGTTATTTCAGGCAACAGGGGTGGAGGGTATTGAGAGCAATGCAGAGAAGGAGCACATTTGGGTATCAGGAAAGAATACAGTAGAAAATTTATTCTTTGCTGTGATGTTACTCGCTTATGGGACAGACTTCTAAAGGGATCAGGAGAATTCCCATCAATTTGAACACAACTGGAAAAAATGCTGCGTTGCTAGAGATGGTTGTGCTCGGAGAGAAATAGCGTGGGTGAAGCACTTTCGTTAGTCCTGTCCACATTGCTTTCTGGGAGCACCTTAGCTGCAGCTCTCCAGGATGCCTCTGAACCCTCCCAGGCACATCTGCCCTGTGGCGGGTCCCCACCTGTGAGACCAGTGGCTTTCTTTGCAAGCACATCCAGCTGTTACTCCACCCTGTGAATCAGCTGCACATGCATACCCTGTTTTGTTGTCGTGTCTAAGGCCCTTTTGGCATTTTCCTGCCTCATAGCGTCAGGCAGGTGAAGGGAAGCTAGGCCAGCGGCCAGGACTCTCAGTTTTCTCACTCCGTGCTGCTCTCCTGCCTGGCAGAGCAGCCACAGTGGGCTGGGCAGGGAAACTGCCGCACAGGCCTGGCCTGCCATGTCTGCATGGAGTGGGCTGAGCCCTTAGAATCATAGATCATAGAACCATTTAGGTTGGAAAAGACCTTTAAGATCATCAAGTCCAACCATTAACCTAGCACTGCCAAGTCCACCACTAAACCATGTCCCTAAGCACCACATCTACGCATCTTTTAAATACCTCCAGGGATGGTGACTCAACCACTTCCCTGGGCAGCCTGTTCCAATACTTGGACACCCTTTCTGTGAAGAAATTTTTCCTAGTATCCAGTCTAAACCTCCCCTGGTGCAACTTGAGGCCATTTCCTCTTGCCCTATCGCTTGTTACTTGGGAGAAGAGACTGACACCCACCTCTCTACAACCTCCTTTCAGGTAGTTGTAGAGAGCAATAAGGTCTCCCCTCAGCCTCCTTTTCTCCAGGCTAAACAACCCCAGTTTCCTTGGCCAGTCCTCATAAGATTTGTGCTCCAGACCCTTCACCAGCTTCGTTGCCCTTCTCTGGACACGCTCCAGCACCTCAATGTCCTTCTTGTACTGAGGGGCCCAAAACTGAACACAGTATTCGAGGTGCGGACTCACCAGTGCCAAGTACAGGGGGACGATCACTTCCCTACTCCTGCTGGCCACACTATTTCTGATACAAGCCAGGATACTATTGGCCTTCTTGGCCACCTGGGCACACTGCTGGCTCATATTCAGCCAGCTGTTGACCAACAGCCCCAGGTCCTTTTCTGCCAGGCAGCTTTCCAGCCACTCTTCCCCAAGCCTGTAGCGTTGCATGGGGTTGCTGTGGCCCAAGTGCAGGACCCGGCACTTGGCCTTGTTGAACCCCATACAGTTGGCCTCGGCCCCTCGATCCAGCCTGTCCAGGTCCCTCTGCAGAGCCTTCCTACCCTCAAGCAGATCAACACTCCCACCCAAACTTGGTGTCATCTGCAAACTTACTAAGGGTGCACTCCATCCGCTCATCCAGATCCTTGATAAAGATATTAAACAGAACTGGCCCCAAACCTGAGCCCTGGGGAACACCACTTGTGACCAGCCACGAACTGGATTTAACTCCATTCACCACCACTCTTTGGGCCCAGCCATCCGGCCATTTTTTTACCCAGCGAAGAGTACACCTGCCTAAGCCATGAGCCACCAGCTTCTCTAGGAGAATGCTGTGGGCAACAGTGTCAAAGGCTTTACTAAAGTCCAGGTAGACAACATCTACAGCCTTTCGCTCATCCACTAAGCAGGTCACCTTGTCATCGGAGATCAGGTTTGTCCAGCAGGACCTGCCTTTCATAAACCCATGCTGACTGGGCCTGATCCCCTGGTTGTCCTGTACATGCCGCACGATGGCACTCAGGATGATCTGCTCCATAACCTGCCCCAGCACCGAGGTCAGACTGACAGGCTTGTAGTTCCCCAGGTCCTCCTTCCAGCCCTTCTTATAGATGGGTGTCACATTTGCTAACCTCTAGTCAACTGGGTCCTCCCCGGTTAACCAGGACTGCTGATAAAGGATCGAAAGTGGCTTGGTGAGCACTTCTGCCAGCTCCCTCAGTACCCTTGGGTGGATCCCATCCGGCCCCATAGACTTGTGTGCATCTAAGTGGTGTAGCAGGTCACTAACCATTTCCTGTTGGATTATGGGGACCTCATTCTGCTCCCTGTCCCTGTCTTCCAGCTCAGGGGGATGGGTACCTGGAGAACAACTGGTCTTACTATTAAAGACTGAGGCAAAGGCGGCATTTAGTACCTCAGTCTTTTCCTCATCCTTTGTCACTATGTTTCCCCTTGCATCCAATAAAGGATGGAGATTCTCCTTAGCCCTCCTTTTGTTGCTAATGTATTTATAGAAACATATTTTATTATCTTTTATGGCAGTAGCCAGATTAAGTTCTAGTTGGGCTTTGGCCCTTCTAATTTTCTCCCTGTGTAACCTCATGACATTCTTGTAGTCCTCCTGAGTTGCCTGCTGCTTCTTCCAAAGGTCATAAACTCTCCTTTTTTTCCTGACTTCCAGCCAAAGCTCTCTGTTCAGCCAGGCCAGTCTTCTTCCCCGCCGGCTCGTCTTTCAGCACATGGGGACGGCCTGCTTCTGCACCTTGAAGATTTCCTTCCTGAAGAATGTCCAGCCTTCCTCGACTCCTTTGCCCTTCAGGACTGCTTCCCAAGGGATTCTTGTCAACCAGTCTCCTAAACGGGCCAAAGTCTGCCCTCCTGAAGTCCTTCTTGCAGGCTTTTGCAAACAGGCCTCAAAGACCAGTTTCCCCACGGACGGTAGGCAAGAAGCCACTCGTGGCCCTAGGCCCAGAGCACCTGGACACTGAACTGAAGCTGTGCCTGGGGTGACTGCGCTTCAACACGCTGTGTCAAAAACAGGCCATGTTACCCAGTACAGCCCACTGTGAAGCCCTTATTGTAACAATATCCCAAGTGCTAACAGCATTTGGCCTTAAAACTGAACATCCCAAGTGCTAACAGCATTTGGCCTTAAAACTGAACTCTGCAAAAGAAGGCCATAGCTGACGTTGTATTTTCACCTCACTCTCCACCTGCCCTGGCAGGCAGACCACAGTCAGGGAGAACAACACAGGGCACCCAGTTTCTCATCGGAAAATGCCACACGTAACAGCGTACCATGCCTTAGGGACAATATAGTTCACCCATGTCTACAAGGTGTTTCCAGCTCTTGTGCTCCTGGTCTCTCTTGGATCCAGGATTGAGCCGGGGATGGCTTTGGAGATAATCCAAGGCAAGTCTATGAATGTCTCTAATGGACATACGTTTGTGCTAAACCACTCAAAGCAAAGTCTGTAAGGCCAAATGACATAGTCGGGAAAAACAGGCAAACTTCTTGGATACAGAAACTCTGCTTCATGTCTGATTGCTGCAACGACAATGTTTTTACCACTCCAAGATAATTAAACATACTGAACAATTAGCTCATGAACCACTAGCTCTGGAGTCACCAGATCCTCACCCTCAACTGATACCAGGTGGAGGGACACAACACCCTGCTTCTGGAGTCCTCACCCTTCTCCTCCCACACTGTAAGCACTTGAAGGCTGAAACAGAGCAGTGGACCAACAAATCTGGCTCCAAAGGCATTGCTAGCAATTGCTGAGAGGTCACGCAGATGAAACCATAGCACAGAAGGTGATCATAAGTTTATATGGTATAGACTTTCCCCCCTTATCTTACATTTGTCTTTTATTAAAAGAGACCAAAGAATTCATCACACCACCTTTAAAAGATAATCAGCTTATTAGTAAGCAAAACACTGAGCTGAGCCATGTTCTGCCTAGGAGCAAATCAAGTCTGTGTGAAATCCTGGTTACATCTGAGGCAGCACTTCAGCTCTATTTTGAAGGCTCAAGTGGTACTCAATTAGTACCGAGGTCCTGACTTACCTACTGCAAACAGCTGAAATTCACCTGCTATTTTAAAGGTAGCATAATGATATTGTTTTCCAAAGTGTTTTGAGGAGTTGCTAGCCAACACGCTACAAGACTGGGTGTTTATCTTGTGTGTCATGCGTCAGAGGTAATTACTTCACAAACTAGGTGTGTCATTGGGAAGCACTGAAAACTCCCTTTGTTTCAGGTGCCTGCATGCCTCAGTGTGGCAGGTGAGCAGTAATCAACCCGATCCCCTTCTCCTCCAGCGAGGCCTCACATAAGTTATTTGGTTTGGTAGCCTCTTTGTTTCTGAGTTACTGGCTTTAAGGCAGCTGGGGCTGATTAGATAAGGTGACTGTATATCTGCAGCCTTGATATAAAATGAATTTAGTTTGCCCTCGCTGTTTAGCCGGGTTGTTGAAAACTAATTAAGGATATATGTAGCCATTTGTAAATTGTGTATGAGCTGTTTGCTATGAAACACAAATAGCTTTTTCTCATGAATGAATATTTAATTGAGGTATGGTTCCAGGTAAGCCCTTGGAAAATACCAGTTAAAATTCAGGTCTGGTGAAAGTAGGCAGTGTTTTGCTTTGTTTAGCAATGTCACCCTGCTTATACCTGCCTTGTACTTGGTCTTACGTCTTTATCAGTGCCCGCCTGTTATCACAGAGCAAACAGAGGATTTCCCAAGAGATAGGTGGATTCTTGTACTTCAGACTCCAGCTTAGTGTCTCACTTATGATAGGTCAAAATTACCCTCCTTTATCTGTGAGAGAAGTCTCCATTGTACATTCTCTTCTAAGTTTGCGCTGGCAGTTCCCTGTGCAGCCTGCACTGTCGTTGGGCAGCTGTGGCCCGAGTGGAGCAGAAATAACTTTAGCTCCTAATAGCACTTGGAAATGTTCTTGTCTACAGCAGAAGCAAGTGATGCAGAGTAGGAGGGCAAATGTATGACCAGTAATAAACAGCAGCCCCAATATTACATATTTTCTGTTTCTCTTGCTATTGGATGCAGCTGTTAAGGCTAACCAGCTTTACGCTACAAAATAAACCTGATCTCTAATGTCCAAAGGGGGAGAGGCCTTGTTGCATAGAGCACTTAAATGAAGCTGGGCAAAATATGGGAAGATAATCTGAAAGTGACAGTCCTGAGTGGAAAAATAGGCTAGAGTGATATTTGGGACCTTCTCAACTTTACCTAGTAACCTCTGCATCAAGCAATTCTTTCTGTTTCAATTAGGGAAAAGTAAGAGAAAATGGTGTTTTATTTTGATAGCTGGCACCAAACTGCAGAGTAGTGCACAGCTTATATTACTGACTTAGATGAGGCAAGAGCCATGCTAGATGTTTTATCTTGGCTCAGTATTTAACTGCAAATTGCATTATAGATAGTGCATCTTCTGAAATTGAATGAGAAATACAAGTACCAGTCAATGCAAACAACTTTCACAACTTATACTGAAAGAGCACTTGGCCGTGGACAGAACTGGACAGTAGGTAGAATCACTGTCATTTGGTTTTGAGACTGGGATTTAAGGCCTTTCTAATGTTATGGGCTTGATTTGAGAATCACCAGGCAAAACTCAATGTCTTATTTTATACTGAAAGTCAAACAACATGGTCCTTCTGATCTTAAAAGGTGTGAGTCAGCATCATATCACAGGAAAAGAAAATGTACTCTGTGTCCATTAATTGTACATTAAATTCTGCACTCTTATTTTAGCCCCGAAATTCAGAATTTTGGCACTCTTAGTTAAGTTGAAATAGCTTATTATTTGTATTTTTTAACTCTTACAGCCTCATTCCCACAGTGAGAGCAATACGAGTATCAGAAGTATATATAATTATAAAACAACTTGGAGTAAAAAAAGTCCTGTACATTGATGAATTATTTTTCCCTCTGTCAACCAGTGGGCATTTATTTTGCCTCCATCGTCCTTACTACTCACACCTGCTCTAAGCACACATCTCTGCTCCATTTGTGAAGCACATGAACTAAGTTAGTTAACATTATTTGACCCGCTGTTTTTGTCAACAATGTCTTTATACATCTCTAGTTTGATGTTAAAAAAAACAAAAATGAAACTAAACAAACCGGTCCCCATAGAAAGAGTTCAGATTTGCAGGGGGTATTTGCAGTATATGGCACTCAGCTCTGCTTGTAATCAGATTCCAAATAAAAAAGCACAAAGGAAGATATCAAGGTGGAACAGAGATTACTAACCAGGGATACTCCCTTCCTCTTTCCTTTCTTATCATACACATTAAGATCATTATTTCATTTTGAGACGTAAAAGCTGCGTTGCCCCTAGTTTCAATTTGCTTTGAGTCTTGGACAAACGTGCCTGGATTTACATGTGTGGTATAATCTCCACAAATTCAGTATGTCATGAACTTCATTTGTCATTTTACACATTTTTAAACAATGCTTTGTGACATGATTGTTCTCATTTAATAGATTCAGAAAACTCTCAGTGCTTTTTCTATTTGTTTATTTTTGTTGGTAAGACCAATAATTCATTGTGGATTTCAGTTACAGAGATGATTACCATAGATTTTCTTTCCCTGATCACATGCATGTTTAAACCTGCCTTTACTTTGAGCAATATTTTATCTGTATTTTACCTGTCACTAAGTTTTGCCTTCCCCATCCATTGTAAATAATTCCTCAGTCTTGGTGTATTCAAAATGGAAATGCCAAATTATGTTTTGTTTCAGGCCAAAAGAAGATTTTATTGCACACTTTGCATCACTCCCTGTGAAAGTTTCCTGTGGAAGAAGGGTGAAGAATGTGTTACTAGAGTTGTTACTAAGACGACTCTCATGGGAACTGAAAGTAAACTGGCCTTGGGACTTTTCAGAATTTTTGCTGAGAAGAAACATATTCATAATCTTCCTTTAACCTTTTCTCTCTTTTTGTGATGGGTAAGAACAAACCAGATAAAAGCCTGAAGTCGTGTCTGCTTCTTTTTCCTTCTTACCACATTTTAAAGTAATCCTTCATAAACTTCATTATATATACATTTCTCCATAACCTAGCATGTCCCCATAGGGCTCCATAATAATCAATCAGAGGGTCAGGTAATCCCAAGGATACTTGGGGGTGCAGCTGGAAAGTAAAATGAATGTAAAAATAAGGGTCTTCCAGCATGTAACCACTGAATCATTTAATGAGGTTTATCTCCAGGCCTGAACCCACCTAACCATTTGTTAGTACAAAATAAACTTGTGGGAACCCATGCTTACTGGAAAAAAACATTAACTGAACTTGGCAGCAGCTTCTCATTTAGGAACAATCAAAAATGAGGCACAAGCTTTGCGCTCTTCTACCTCATATATCCCCTTCAAATGAAACCCAGAGAATGTCAACAGTGCTTTGTCAACAGATGCTGGTCCACTGTGACCTGAATTCATCGGGTTTTCAATAAGCTCAGTGTGGGTAGTGGGGAAGCAGCTCTCAGCGCAGACAGAACTAGAACTCTCCAGGTCCTTGGCCACTCTTCCTGAAGTCTGACATTTCAGGAATTATAGTGCCAAAATTTCAGAAACTGCAATGGGGAATAAGCTGCCTATTGAGCACAATGAAAAAGAAGCTATTGACAATAATACCATATGGTTCTTTTGCCTCCTACAGTTCTTCCAATTGACAAAGAAAATCACCCTCTTGACTGTCTGAGTCAAATCTCGTTAAATCTATACAACACGGCTCAGAATGTAGCATCCCTTCCTTTAACTACTATCCTGAATGTCCTTTCTTTTAACTGCTATACTAAATTCACAGTCTGTGAATTGTCAAGAGGACAGAGTTAGCTACTATAGATTTCCAGTTAGTAAAAAAGCCCCGGAATGAAACTGCAAATGAATCCGCAGAGATGCTGCAGAACTCTTCCAGCTATGCCTTGCCAAAAATCCTAAACCTGGATGAAGCTTTCTATATGGAGAAACAAGGAGTTCAAGGCTGCCTCTTGTTGAGACTATTGATATTGTGTGAGCGACCGAGAAGGGTGTTTTTAGGGCAGAAGATTCCATGTTTTCCAGTTCCAGGATGATCCGGCTTAGGAAGTTTTATTTTGACTAAAAATTGTCTGGCACCAAGCCTGTTAAGCAAAAGCCACTTTATAGCAATAGGACTTGCTTGAGCAAATTCTGGCAAATACTTGGAATTCATAAATGTTTTACATCAAGTTGGAATGCTATTACAGATTAAAGTAGAACAGGAAAATTGGGGGAGGCAGGCTTGATGAGGATGACAACACACGGTTTGGTTAGGGGTCAGTAAGGTACAGAAACTGTTACAGAGAGGAAAACAGAAACTGGGTTCTGCTACTGACCTGCTGAGCAATCGAGATCCTTTCATCACCTCCTCTGCCTTAATAATTCCTGTAAATTGTTAGTAATGCTATCCTCTTAATAAAGCAGGTTAAGAATAAGTGCTGAATCAGAGCAGATCTTAATCCTGTAACTTAAAGGCTTCATTTTGATTTGGGTCTTAGGCTTAATTGTGAGGTCTGACTGAAGATGCTGTAGTTAGGGTGGCTGTAAAAGCTCTCTCTTGCTTACCTAATGCCTAAATCTAGAAGTAACCAAGTTCCATAGATTTTTCATGTGAAAATTTCCCTGGCTTCTGCATTTGTATCTGGTTTTTTTGTATCTGTATCTGTATTTGTATGTATTTCTGCCCCAGGCTGTCTTGATGGGGGTTGATTGCTTTGCGCCCATTTCATGCCTGCTCCGATGTTCCCTCGCCCAAGCTCCAAAGGGGATTCAGTTTGTAAGCATTCACAGATGATGCTTAACAGTATTACACATGGTGCCCATGCTCCAAAAATTCAGTATGCTGACTGTCAGGACACTCTCAGGAAAACCAGAGAACTAAGGGCTTTCATCCCCCCTCTGGAGGAGAGGGGAGCTAGACTGGTTGTACTGCATCTGCAAAGGATGAGGAGGCTTCTGTATAGAAGGGAAGAAGGGTCTGGCATTATATGCTGTCCTATATGGGGGGGACGTGGGGAGAGAAACACAAAGAGCTCAGGGACCCAGCTATAGAAGAGAGTTTCTTACTGTCACAAAGACACCTTGCTACCCCACCTAACTGAGCATTTAATAAGGCACCGTGCTCTGCAGCCAAGGGAGGTTGAAAACGCACCTAGCAGAAGGTGAAACCCCAAGAAGGAGGCAAAGGGTCTCTACCATATGCACCAAGCTGGCCATTGCTCTGGTTCCTTCCACAGAAGATGATTCTGCCTGTGTGAGCTCAACATGTTCATGGTGGTTGGTTTTGGGTGGAGCGGTGTTGAGTAAGCTGGTAGTTACGGATACCACTGAGGTATCTACCTTTCCCCATGTACTGCAGGTGATTGTAAGAGAATGGCACAAGGTTATGTGCTGTGGCAAACAGGAACCTAAAGATTGTATGTTGCCACACTTCATTATTAGTCACCTAAATTCCTTTTACCTCTAGGTCTGTGTGGTTAGGAAGCAATAGTAAGTATAAAAAAAATTAGGAGTTTAAGCTTGGGTATATAAGTAACATATGGAAACAAATACTTACCTGACTGAAGAGATTATGATCTATTAAATGAGACATCACTCTGACATGGAATCACTCCAACATGGAGCCCCAGGGTGATGGTCTCTGAGCCCATGTTCAGCTACGGACAGGAAAGGATTTTGGGCATGGAAATCTCCCAGAATGGAAATGGGCTTCCCATTAGAACTGTGCAATATCCTGTTTCTAGGGTATGCAGACACACACTTGTTTTGGCTTTTCTTTTTCCAGTCACAAGCAAAATCTGGATTTTAAGACTAAGGAATGAAAATATCTCATCTATATCCGTTTTCCATGCCCCAAAAAATCCATGAACACCACTTAGGGTTCTGAGAGACAGCTGCAAACGCTGGGTTCTTACAGCACTCCTTACTTGGAACAGTCATTCCTTGTGCTTGACAGTCTACCCAAAACACTGTGATACTCTGGTCTGGTCCATCTCCAGTATCATCTCACCGAATAAGGCATGAATCCCAGCATGAACCTGTTGCTTAACAGAAGAGCGTAGAAAGTCTCCTCACAGATCATATTTTGTTAAATTAACCTGATCCAAGTAAATCTCAGTGGAATCGTTCCGTCTGAAAACAGAGGGCATATTTGTTTCCCAAAGATGTTTGATCCCATGACCCTTTTCTTAGAAGCTGTTCAGCTTAGGCTATTTCTTCTCACCTGCTGTTGCAAGCTGCCACCCCCATGGTTCCGTTTTGATGGTAAAGCCTCCTCTAATCCCCAAGGATCCTGCAACAGGAAAGGAATATAACTGTGAATTCTCTCAGCCTCCAACTCGGCTCCCCTCCCCTTTCTCTCACAGACTTGACACAGTAACAATTCTTTTATTTTAATGTGGCACTACCAATTGCTGCCTACTGAACTCGCGTGAGGGAAGACAGCATTTGGATCTTCTCCAATGCAGGAACTGTATTGTTAGAGCTGGCCTTTTTGTTACTGTCCCTTGGTATTTCCCAGGCTCTCTCCTACCCTATGTATTTTTCATTTAGTGGGTTGTTATTTGCCTTGTTCTGTGCCTCCTTGTTCCTGTCCTATGCCTTTTCTGACCAAACAGCCAGAAGCTGCTTGAAGTGGGGATGTTGCAGACAGCAGCTTGGGTACAGGCTGTGCGATTTCCTTAATCGTACAGCTCAGCTACATGCCATTGCTGGCACAGCGGAAGAGCCGTGTCCTACAGGCTGTTGCCCATGACTATGTAAATACAATGTGCTCTTGTGACCAGCCAAGCGAGGAGATGCAGTGGGAGGCCAGCAGCTCCTGCAGAGCTGGCAGACACTGTATCTGCAGGAGTGCCTTCATGCATGAGGAGGGAGAAGGAACAAGGGGCAGAGACGTCTTTGTATGCCTATAAGTAAGGCTACTTGCATGATCTTTTTTGCTCTTGATGAAAGATCAGGGCCAACTGAAGTATACTCTTTGCTTTCTAGTTTCTGAGCTTACATGGATTTTGAAACTTTTCTCTCTTGCTGCCATTGCTGAAAACGTGCTTTAACATGCAAAGCAATCCTGTGTTTTGTTAAGTAATCATATCTCCCAATTTAGGACTTAAAGAAACACAGCGACTATTACAGACTAGCAATAAAACAGAAGAAGCGCCAGTGCCCATCATTACACGAAAGAGGAACTCATTCCCCGTTCCCGGGAGCCCGGGCTGGAGGCAGGGGCAGCAGGGGACTCGGTGAGCCCAATGCACCGCAGCCCTCTCTCACACTCCTCTGCTTCCCCGAAGCGGGACACCTTCCCCGAGCCACCCGCCGGCTTGGGAAACGCCGTCCCCGCCGGGCCGCACCGGGGGGGGCCCTGCCCGCTGGGCCCCCGGCGCGGCTGGCAGCGGCGGCAGGGGCAGGTGCGGGCGTGGCGGCAGGGCTCACCCCGGCGGCCATGTTGCGGGGGGCAGGGCGGCGGAGCGCGGCACAGGGGGTGAGGGTCTCCCCGCGGGGTGTCTCTGGTGGAGGGCACGGAGAAGAGGCGGCGCAAGGAGACCTCGCCGCGGCTCGGCTGTGCCCGGCGGGTTACCGGGGTAGCACTGCCCCCGCCCACGGGCACCTGTTGCCCGACGGTTCGCGGGCAGCCCCGCCCGCCTCTCACCCCGCGGGGGCTGTGGGGCGGCTGAAAGCTCCGGACCGGGGTCCCCCCTGCGCCCCAGGGGCGTCGCAGCGAGGCCGGCGGGGGTGCCCGGCAGTGGGGCGAGGCCGGTCCCGCGCTCGGAAAACGCCGGGGGGAGCGGCGGGTAATGGCCGGCGGCGGTGAGTCACCGCCGCGGCCCCACCTGCGTACTTAACCGCCGCCGGGCGGCTGGCGCCGCACTCGCGGGCTGTGCTGCCGCCGTGGCCGGGAGCGGCTCCTTCCTCCTCCTCCTCCTCCTCCTCCTCCTCCTCCTTCTCCTCCTCCTCCTCACGGGGCGCTCGGCTCAGGCGAGGCAGCCACTGTATGAACGTTTGTCTTGGGAGTAGGAGAAGCACCAGCAGCCCTCAAAATGCCGAAGCCGGTAAGCGGGGCGCAGGGGGAGGGAGGCAGGCGCTCTGTGCGGCCGTACCGGGGCCCGCCCGGCGCTGGCCGTTAGGGGCTGCCCGAACCCGGGCGCCTGATGGGGCGGTCATCTCCTGGTGCTGCGGTGTGGGCTTTTCCCGGGGCCCTGCCGCCTCTGCGCTGGAAGGGCTGAGCCCAAGTCTCCGTCGCGGCCCAAGCTCCCCGTGCCGGGACGGGGCTTTTCGGCTCGGACACCCGCAGAAGTTCTCCGCGGTACGAGGAGGGAACTGGGGGCACCCCTCGGTTCACACAGGCACTCCAGAACCAAATAAGCTCCTCTAAGGAGGGGGAGTAGCCGGAGCGGCTTGGCGGCTTGCTGAAGACCTTGCATGCGCCCTGCGGAGCGGCGCTGGAGCTGTAACGGCCGGCCGGGCGGCGGCGGGCGCAGGGCCGCGGGCGGGACGGAGGCGCCTCGCCTTCCCCACGCCCGGCGGGACGCCGCTGCCCCGCCTGCCTTTGGGAGAGGGGGAAGGAGCCCCAGGAGCTGGGCTTGAGAGAGATCAAACGGTGGATTGCTCTGTCTGCTGCAATGCTCCCGTGCTAGAAACATACAGACCTCCCGAGCAATTTTTAAGAGATTTTATGATGCTCCCACTTAACGAGAGATAGCAAAACTGTGCTGGCTTTCATTTAGTATTTGCATGGCCGATGTATTTACCTACAGGAAGCGTGTATTTCTCTGTAAACATAGGAAAACTTTTTTTTCCCCTTGCTTTGTGATCTAAAAGCTAAATGGCAGGGACTCTCAGTGCAGTTCTCCACAGTAGTCTTTAACAGTCATTATCAAAACCATGTTTCTTCTTTTTGTATTTTTTTTTTCAATTGAACAAACTTGGCTGTCTTCAAACTTGGCTGTCTTTTTCATCCCTCCTTTTTTTCTTGATACACCCCCCCCCCCCTTGATTTTCTAATGGCGTTTTTTGCTTGTTTTGTTTTAAAATCTGCTACTGTTCTGCTAGTTAGAAACAATTCCCTTGAGGAGCTAACTGCCTAATGCAAAGCTTTGAGCAGTCATTGGAGCAGATGCACTTTTGAACTCTGAAGAGCATGATCAGAACAGGTTGTTGTTGCTATCTATTTTCAATAGAGGCAATATTTCTTAAAATGCAGTGCAGTGGAGGACTTATGTGAGTATTAGCTACACGCTGTGAAATGGGAGTAAACAAGCTTATCTTTATAGTAATAAGCAATTGATGTTTTAACACCATAACATTAAAGTTAGTTTAACTTACCTCCCCCTCCCTCCCCCCCAAAAAAGTGCTTAGGTTAACTTATATTGCAGTTTCTGTAAACCTTAAAAAAAAAAAAAAGCACTCGATCCCTTTAAGAACTGCTAAATCTTCAGTGTCCCTGGGTGTATTTCATCAGTAGGAGGTAATATATTACTGTATATAAAAAAAAATGTATACTGAAACGACCCTTCTGCAAGCGGGGGAGAAAATACATAATTTACAAAGCATGGATATAGAAGGTTGTGTGTGAATAATCTCTCTCTGCCTTATTAGCCATTTGCTAATTACAGAGTGCTTTCTTGAAATATCCTGGTCAGAATAATCTGAAATCCTGGTTTAGGACTAAGTCATACTGGAAGCTATGGATAGGTGTGGAAAAAGTCTAATCTCTTTAAAAACAAACAAAAAAAATTGCAGCTGTGTTCATCCCTTTACCTGGCAAGGATGGCTATGTTCATATTCCCTTGTAGATGGTGATTTCTGTTTTGTTTCTTGGCTGACTAGCCAGTGAGTAACAAAGGTGGGTGGTGTAAACCCCCTTCCACTGGGGAAGGACAGTTGCACTGTAATGATTTCTGAGACGTGACCTACTGGCTAGGATTTATGGACAAGACTCTGTGTCAATAGTTTGTACAATATAAGCATTTGTTTTTCAATCTGCTGTTCAGTAGGGCTAGCTGCCACCTTACTGTAAACAGAAAAGAGGAATTTTGTAGAGGTGATTTTAATAAAACACGCTGTTTGGTCTGACTGCTTCAGACTGAGACGGTATTTGGATCCTTCCCAGCCCAGCTCATTTGGTCTTAATACAGCTAAATAGGATTCCTGTCAGTTTGCAGGGAGCAGGGGGAGAGGATGTAAAGCTGTCATTCCAGAGGCAGAACTGTGCTCAGGATGAACACAACAGCAGCCTTTGGCATGCGTGAGGAACAATAGCTTAAACTCTTGGGACACAAAGGGAGACAGTTTTAGTTTCTGATGGGTATTTGACATGGGTACTAAATATTTACTACCTACACTTGCTTGCATGTGTCTTGTCTGCTTGGCATAAGTACATACGATGTTGGTTGGCAGACTTAATGCTGCTGTGGGTGAAGTTTGACAAACTGGTCATCAGTTGTCATCTTATCTTTACTTGTAAACAAAAGCAAAATTTTGGCACTGCCACCTCAAAAAACCCATTAAGTTAAACCTTTGTATGAAGCTTTTGTTTTAACAAAAATATGCAAGCACACACAAAGCTTACAGATAATGTTTGGAATTTATTCTTTCACAATAAAAAAATAGTAAGTCCATTAACACTAGAACATTAATGATTTTGTATGTTAATTGAGTACCGAAGTGTATTCCTGTATTTCATATTCTGTGGTAACACTTAATTAGTTGGATCTGATGCATGTCTATGGTGCTTAAAATAAATTTTAGCAACAGTCCAGAAAATAATTCTGAAAAAAATATATTTGTTAATATAGGCAAGTGTTAATTTATAATTAAACACAGACATTCTGCAATGTGTAGCAGTTACAAAGTAACAAAATCTCTCTGAGGTAAGCTATAAATATATAACTTCTTGTACCCAGCACATAAGGATTTATGGCTGGGAGTTCATCAACAGTTCAGATACATCATTTCCATCTAGTCTGTACAGAGGTTCATTAGGTCTCACAGGTGGTGAATTATTATGTGAGGAAATGCAAGAGACGTCATCTTGTCCAAATCTTGCTGTGTTATCTGAAAGCAAGTGAAATGCTAAATAAATGTATTTGCTCAGCCTTGCATCTTTTCATTACTGGAGTGTCTGTGTGCTCTCTGCGTTTTTCCTAGATGCATGTTACTAGTTTTTTTTTTTTTCTGTTTGACTCATTGAATGGATGGTGTTTTAGCTGAATTGTATCCTTTTGCAAAACAAACCAATCTAATAAATTGTGGCTAGAACAGCATGGCTGTGGGCTAATGAACAGTACTTACAGAAGGAGAAGGAAACATGATCTCTGTTCTGTAGACCTGTTAATTTGATCTGACCTATCAGCATTCTCTCTTACTTAAACAAACAAATCCACCTTTGATAGTTTGTTTCCTTTTGGGGAAAAAACTTAAAACTTCACAAGAAATGAAGTCAGTTTTGCAGTAGAGCATTTGATGTAGTGTCATGCAAGAACTTGGAATACCTGTGTGCGTGTATATAAACCTGTGTAAAGAGAGGACAACAGTAAATGCAGTCTTAACAGCTTCTGGTGCTAAAGAGAAAATACAACTGAATAATATCAAGAGGCACCATTTTTTAATACCTTTACTAATGGCCTATGGTCAGAAAGCTGAGCATAGTGATGAAATCTGCTAATGCCATGCCATTGAGGGGGAGGTATTGATGCAGAGGGCCACCATATAAAGGGGATTGAAGGACTGGGGTAGTAGGGTCCCATTGCAATAGTTAAACTTGGAGGTGTGGGGGAAGAAGGTCCCTCACTATACAGGATAGAAGGATATGGATTAATCAGTGGTAAGATGACTGTCTTGTTGTCCATGTCATCTGCAATGCATAGGGTTTCTCTACTGGAAAGCATTACTAGAAGGTACTAGTGAGATCTTTCCTTGAATATAGGTTGCATTTATCATCTGTGTCCAGGAGAGACAAATTCAAAGCAGAACCTAGAGAAGGGGTTTTGGATGACTAGAGGCAGAAAGCTACCTCACGATAAGAGTGCCTGACTAGTTTAGCCTGGTAGAATTAAACAAGTTACCTCTTCCTTCACCTGTATAAAATGTAAGTGCCAAAGAGGAGAAAGAACTGCTTTAAGCAGAACTTGTGGTTTAAGAGACTTTTAAACATGAGAGCAGTTGAGTGTATGGTGGGTTTTTTTGTGGGTGGGTGCAGGTTTTTTTCCTCTCTTGTTGGTCTGATTTAGGAGACTATACCAAGACCTAACATCCTTTAAGATAAAGTTTGACAAGGACACAATTTAATGTTGTTGCCTGTAGGAGTGGGGAACTGGAACTGATGACTCAAAAGGTTTTTCCCAGCCCTGTGTTGTTAATAATGTGCTAGTGTGTGCTAGGCATTAAGTGGTTAGACAAGTCCTCCATACCTGTTTGATGTTGAATATACATGAATTCTGAAAAAACAACTTGAAGACAGCATGTAAGTCTTCTGCCAAACCTTTAGCTGTCTGTGAACAGATTATGGCATTAAAATTCAACAAGTTTATGATAAGCCAGTGCTAAGAGATGCAAGTGTAGTGACAGGAATTTATTCTAAATACAAATAATTAATAATTGTTCCCGGATCTTTCCAATTTATTCTTGACTGTGCATCTTCTAACTACACATAGCAGTTTTACCTCCGAGTTCTTCACAGCACATTGCTATAACTGGACTGAAAGAAAAAAAAAATTTTTTTTCATATCCTTAAGAACTCATAATTAATTAAAATACTCTTACCGTATGGATAGCTATAGATTTTATCAGGAATAAAATCTTATCCTTTCCTTGTAAGCACCAATTGCAGTACATCAGATGATATGGTGTATGGTGTACTGATACCAGGAGGTATATACTCTCGTGCAAAATGGAAACATAAGGAAGCTTCCATTTGCCAAATGTGAGAGCTCCCACTCATAGCTGCAAAAGGAAGGTGGAGGATTCTATTAATAGTAAATTTAGTAGTTCACAGATTACTAAAGTTATAAGAGAATGAGCTCACAATTGTGCCAAAAACCTGAATTACTGCCTGAGCTGAGTAAGCATTTCTGAGGGCAGTTTGTTCTGGGATGTTAGCTGCTGCAGAGAAATCAAGGGTGTTAACTGTTATGTTAGTCACTACTTAAAGAATTTCTTAGCCTTCTTAAAGGGCAGAGGAGGGGAGATAAGCCTTCCTGTTCTTCTTCCTCCCTCCGCCCACATGAACATCTTCCTCTGTCCACAAAAAAAAAAAAGGCTGCAGTATGTCAGGACTTTTTGAGAATAAGACTCCTTGATGACCACTGAAGATTCCCGCATCAGTGTTGTTCTTGTTTGGCACTGTGTCCAAAGAGCTTTAAGCACACTGTAAATCCCATAATCACTCAATTGACCTTGAAGGAAGGCAATGCTGCCTAAGATCACTGAACCACACTGCACACTGTGTTAAGTAATGTATTTTAGCTGTGTTGTGTGCTTGCTTTGAAGCCTGGTTTCAGCATTAGATAACATTTAGCCTGTGAGCTGAGAAGTACAGCTCTTTGCAGAAGCAACTGAATTCTCTGGCTTTTACTGAGCAGTGTATGGGATCCTTTCCCCTAGGAAAGAGAGAAAATTGTTGCTATGTGAGGCTGGAAACAAGGCATAGCTCAGTGTAACAGCTAACCATGTTGACCCCATATTGTTCATCTGTTCAGATCCAGATTTTGTTTCTCTTTCTAGTTCCTAGTGGGGAAAAATCACCTGCCTTCTCTGCATCTGCCCTCATCTTTGAGAGAGCATGAGTAGCAGCCATGTGTTCAGCTGGGACTGATCAGCACCTGGTACTATCAGCTGTCAATTAAAATAAAAATCCTGAGTCTAAGAATTAAAATGGAGGACTGTGATCTTTTAATTGAGTAAGCAAAAGGAACTGTTGCTTGATGACCAAGGACTTGTATTTAGCTACCTACTGTGTAGGGTCAATGGAAGAGGTGCTGGCTACACAAAGTCTGTAGCCGTCTGCTAGCTTTCAGAAGGGAGTATGGAATTGCCCTGTTTGAGAGAGGGTTATTGTGCACTTGCTTCTCCCTCCCACTTTCATGAGCAAGTGCTCTAACTATTGTGTAAAACTCAGAGGCATCACTATCACAATCTCTTCCTCTCTTGATTTTGCATGAAAATGTCTGTGTTTGCTGTGGTGGTTTTAACCTCAGTGTAGAATGTGTGTGAGAGGCTCCTCTGGGGATGTGAGTGGATGGACCTCCAGTTGATGAATTTTGAGCAGGCTTATGAAATGGGTCTAGAGCTGCTCAGTTCTGCCAAGAGACCACCATTCTGCAGATGCAGAGAGCAGATCTGTGAGCTGCCTGCTCCCTGAAGAAATAGAGATTAAAGAGTATCATGTTTGTATCGGAGTGCCTGAATTTAGCCTGTGTAGCCCAGTAGAGGACTTCAAAGTCTGTACTGTAGGATCAGAGAACTTCAAAGTTCAAAGTTCAGAGTTCAGATTCAAAGAACTTCAGAGTTCTTTGTGGGAGCTAAAGTGATTCTTTAACATCTAGCTGAATACACTTTAATTGTGAAAGCTTGCTTTGCTTAATTTTTTGTCTTTGTAGAGATAAGTGATTATAGAAAGTTCCTGGTGCACAAAGTATGTGGTGTGAATTGGTGGGTGGATTTGCATAATTGATATTCAGTGATCTCCGTGTAGGAGAAAATAGCTTTCCCCTTTAAAAACTGACACAGTCGTGGAGGCAAACTTTTGAAAGTTACTTTTTCTGCCCCTACTGTGCTCTGGGTACACTTCGGGAATCACTGCTGCGTATTTGTTTGCCATCATACTTCTATAGTGAAGAGCTTGTGAAGAGTTTCATCTCAGAAGCCCTCAAGCTGTTTTAGGGGTCAGGAAGGGGTATTTTGCTGATCCTTCCAATCACTTTTCCTGTGCAATCTATAACTTCTCAAGAGCAATCTCTTTGTGCTTAGGTGACATTCCGGGACTTGCAATGACCTACCTTTATCTGGGAGCAAATAGTAGCTGTTGCATACTGATTGAAGTGCATTGTTGGGAAGTGTAAGCATTGTAGTGCATTGGACGTAGATCAGGTTATCAAGCTATCAGAGGTGATCACATCACATAATTCCACTCATAAATTTCACAAACACCATGTGGTACATTCTACCGAAGTCCATGAGGTAAAATGAAAGAGCCTGATTATGGAACAGGTAAAACAGAAGGGTGGGGTATCGAATCAACAAATCCCTCTTTGACAAATGGATTCGTATCTAGATTCATATCGAGAACGCAGAATGAACATACATCATTACTGGGCCTTGTGTGACTTGTTACACTGCTATTTTTCCTTAAGTAAATGGAGTTCATGTTCCTTCTGCACTTTGACTTCTATAAGAACATGTCTGGCCTTGCTAGGTCAGGCAGAAAGCCCCTGTAGCCTAATAGTATACCTCTGATGTTGGCCAAAAGCTGATGCCTGAGGAAGAGTATTTTACAGATAGGCACCATTGTTTTCCTTTGGGCTGTTGAGGTATTGGAGGCTGAAAGTTCCTATATAATGAGTTGCTAAATGGATTTCTGTGAACTTGTCCAGTCTCCCCTTGAAACCATGGGAACTCCAGCATCCACAGTATGCTTTAACAAAGGCTGTCCTAGATAACTTTCCAAACAACGTGAAGGTTATCTACAAAACTCCTTGCTACAGCACTATTTGAAGAACTTTTTTCTTGTTCAGAGTGTTGATGCCCTGTAGTTATTGTATTGGTAGAGCAGTGAACATGTGGTCCTTGTCCACCTTGTTCATGTAACTCATGAATTTATATGCTCTTGTGTCCTAGCCTCAGTTAATTTTCTTCCAAACCGAGAAGTCCTAACCAGCTTAGTTGATCCTTGCATGGAAATTATTCCATGTCTTTGAACATCCTTGAGCTTCTTCCAGTTCACATCTGATGAAAATACTACTTTGATTCCTGTAATGTCTCCGTCTAGGAGGAGTAAGGTTCTTGAGAATGTTTCTCCAACAGTTGGTTCTTGGTCCCCTTAAACTCTCAGGGCATAATCCTGTGAGAGAGTAAGTCATAGACTCTCCTTGTGTTCACACAGCCCACCCTGCTCCAATATAGTGTGCCGCTCTTCCACATCAGAAGAACAATCATTGTACCTTGTGCTGGTACTGTTCATACAGGGTCTATTGAAAGTGTTGAGAGCTGTGCACTGACCGGCTGTGTTGTTGCCTGGTCTCCAGGTGAGTATCTGTCAGACTTTTGACTCTTCAGAATGGCTCTGGGTTTTCTGTGCACATTGCTGTCTAGAACCTATGCCTCTGCATAAACATTGTAATAAAAGGAACCAGTATGGGTGCTCGGGTTCAGGAGAAGCTCTGAGGCTATTACAGCTTTTATTTAGATTATTCATGCCTTCAGACCCTGTCCCTGTTTGTTGCGACTTGGTACTGTGAAGTTCAGCTTTTGCATAAGTTTTTGTGTCCCTGTTGTTTCCAAATGAAAAAGCAAAGCAGAGGTATGAAATGGTGTTTGTGTTCTGGATCAAGACTATAAGACACTCAGTTATTTTTTTTTTTATTTTCCCTTGCAGGGATTGCAGAAGAGTCATATTACTTTATGTAGCTGACTCACATAAATATTGGAGACGTTAAATTGTTTAAAAGACTCTGAAATTATAATAAAACTTGGGATCTTAAACCTCTGTATTACCTGCACTTGGCCCCATGCTGATGTTTCTGATGGAAGACCACAAAAGATGGTCTGATTTGTTCTGGACTCTGAGTGACTTCTTGAGATAAAGCTTATTTGAGGATTGGTTGTGGGGCTTTCTTTAAACTTCGTGTGTAGAGCCTTAGTCTCATAACTTAATTATGTTTAATTAGATGCAACAGCTGTCATGATAAAACAGCTTGTGTATGAAGGAGTTTGATCCAGTGGCCTGTAGCTTCCCTCTGTATTTATCCTTTAGGTACAAAGGAGCTATTGCTGCTGCGGTCTGTATTCCTAAATCCATCCTAACATCTGCTGAGGGCAAATGGCTCATCCAAGCAGTGGTGCTGTGCTGAGCCTGCTGTCACTGGCTGTGTGTTCCTTCTTTAAAGAACAGACTGCTGCTTGTACACAGATATTCTCACAATGCTAATGGAGTATTATACAGCATTGGAGAGTCTTTAAAGTGAATGTTAATGTATTTCAACAGAACACCATAAACCCTCCTGCCACTTCTGAGCCTTGTCCGTGTTCAGGGTAAACCATTCCTACAGCCCTCAGAGAAAGTAAGAGCAAGTGTTTTGCATGAAAAACATCTGGGCTCCCTAAGTGTACGGGCCTTTGTTTAAGGGCAATATCCTGGAGCCTTTCAGGCTTAAACTGCATTGCTTTATGTCTCGTCAGAACATAGGGCTGTCCCTAGGTAATTTTAGATTTTAAAAAATTTGAATTTTAAAAAAGGCCTCGGTCTCTCAATTTTTCAGCTTCTTCCTAACTCGAGACAGAATGATGCAGTTTGCTCATTAGGAAAGAGTTGGGAGAAACTTTGGTGGATGGAGAAAGATTTTTCTCTGGGAAGAGTACTTGCTTGGTTTTACTGTTTCACTGAGCAACTAATGTTAAATGTACAGAGCTGACGAGAGGTGGAGAATGCTGGAAGTCTGGCTGAGGTCTAGCCATTTGGGAACCAGGGCCGTCAGAGATGCAGGGTCATGCGTGCTTGCTACATCTGCATGAAATCTTCATGATCTTCTGGCATGCAGGTGTTATTGCTTCACCTAAGATAAAGAACTGAATTACAGCTATGGCTGCTTCTCTGCTTTTCATGCAGATGCCTGCTATGCAGTTGTTATATGCTGACAGCATCAGGCTTTGGTTAAGGAAACTGAGATAGGCATGTAGTTTAGTATGGCATCTTCTTCTGCACAAATAAACTAAAAAAGTTTGAATTTATGTTGTAGGATTATCTTAATGTTTAATTATAAGGAAGGTTTCATGCTATCTCACAAGAAGCAAGTGACCTGGCTGCAAAACCAAACTCAGTGGGTTGGCTTTCTTATGATCTGTTTGTGTATGCTGGCAGGGAGGGGGAAGTTTGTTCTGCAAATTCAACCTGCTTTGCTAAAACTGGAATTTCTGGATGACTCCCCACATCTGGGTATTCAAGGTTTTCCTGCTCATATGAGGCCCCCCCCCCCCCCCCCCCCCCCCCCATCCAAAAGAGTCTCTAGCTTTCAGATTTCACTTCAAAATTATTTTTGGCTTCCCTTCAAAGTACTCTTTCTCTCTTCGGAAAAACTTCCACGGAAGTTGTTATAAGGCTTTTTCACCTTACACGAGAGCAGCAAATACCTGGGCTCCTATTGCCTTGAGTAAACTTAAGGAATTTCAGTCAAGTATAGCTGATGTAGTTATTGCTCCTTAAATACTGAGGATTCCTACCAAAAAAAATGTGGTTGTACAAGCTGTTGCATTAAAGTTGTCTAGTAGTTAAGGCTAACAACTATGCTGGAGAATTTTAAAGTAACCACTAGCTTTCTAGATTGTTATATACAACTGTATTTACCCTCAGTGGTATTTCCCCCTCTCATGGGAAGGTGAGCAATGTTTTAAGGAACAAAGACCAGCCTATTCAACTCTAATTTTACCTGTGTGAATGCAGCAGTACCTAACTCTGCTTCATAGACTCGGAGGAATTCCAGTGGAATGTGACTTAATGTTCCCATTTATTTGCGATGAGGAAGCAATGTTTAACACAATGAGATTTGAAATGGAACATGTCCTTTGGTTCACAGTCGGGTCTTTTTGATTTAACAGGGTATGCTGAGAAACTGGGTCGGTTAAATCGGAGCAATGAGCTTGCCTCGTCAGTCAAGTGGATGGCAGTGAGGCTGTCCCCTATTTATGTTTTGTGAACTGTTTTCTCCCTTGTTAGAAAACTGTGTGCTCTGCAGTGTGGAAGGGAACACGCAGGACTGTTGCTGTGCTGCCACTGCCCTCTCTGAAGTGCTAAGTGTTGGGCAGGTAGTGCAGAAAGGATTCTGGCGTGGGAGCAGGGGAGGAGAGCATGGATTGTACTGAAAGGCTTTCTTCAGTGTTGTGCTGTACATCTCTTTCCCACTCTCATAGGAATCAGATTCTCCTTTCCACAGAAGAGAATTGCACGTTTGTCATTTGCCTTGTCCTTTTAGCTTCATGGAGATGCTTTACATCGTAAAAATGTAGCACTGGGGAGGACTTGAACCTATGTTGTCTGAAGGCTTCATGGAAGTGGTTATATAGTATCCCAATATCTTACCACTCCCGCAATTACTGTTTCTTTTCCTGTTACCCAGCCTGCAAAATAAGAGGGGGTTTTGGTGTTTTCCTCCTTGTGGCTTTAAAAGTTGCTGTCTTCTCTATAAGCACTTCATTTCAGACAACTCCCATTTGGAAGAGATCAGTGCCATGCTAACAGTTCAACTCCAGTTTGAAACAAAACAAAACAAACCGCAAAACCCCACAACCAACCCAAAAAACACCTGACCTGCAGTTTAGTGCAGACTTTCCTTCATTAACTTGCTCCCTTCCAAAAAAAGCATTCAAATTTGGGTGACAGCATTCCAACTGGCAAGTCGTCAGGCAAGCAGAACAGAATAGTCCCCTTCTGTAATGCTTCCAGTGACAAATACACTCAAGAATGTAATTTTTCCTTCTACGCAATAGTATCATACCAGGAAATGTGTTTTTCTGGGGATTATAATAGACCACAACCTTGTCTGCAGTCCTGCTCTAGCCCATTGTTTGCAAGCCTGTAATTTGTTCATCTCTTCATCTGCCTCTTGTCCATTCTCACCTCTCCAGGTGTAACACCTGTAACTATTTCTCAGACCTGCCAAGATCTTTGAATTCTAGCCCAGTCCTCCTAAACAGTTTTTTAGTTCTTGACTGGGGGCTGTTTGTGGACTTGGAAGTGCGCTCTGCCTTCCAGGATCCATGAGATTATTTAACTGCGTTTTCTTACTCCCTCCACCCCACCACACACATCCCCCTTTCAAGGCCTTGGTCTGCCATGAAAAGGTCAGAATATGTGTCCATAGAGTTGCTCCAGCAAGATTAAGATGCTGAGTCCAACTGGGAGAGAGGTTGTGCTTTGGCAGTCCTGCAGCAGCTAATAGAATTGATCGTTGGCTTGATATTCATGACATAGTCTCCTGCTTTGACAGAAGCTATGGAGAATTCAGGTGCAGAACTTGTCATTCAGTTGTAATTTCACACGGCTCAGATTTGTTGTATACCTAGTCTGTCATATGGGACCACATCAAACATGTTACTGGATGATGTCTGATCCATCAGGCAGGTTATTCTTACAGAGAAGAAACAGAACGGGCTGCAAGTGCTGTGTTCTTGACAGAGAATCATAGAATATCTCAAGTAGGAAGGGACCCATAAGGATCATCGAGTCCAGCTCCCTGCTCCTTGCCAGACTACCTAAAACTAAACCATATGACAAAGATGTACATGTTGGTGTTTATAAGTACTAAAGAATAATATAATAAATTGAACTAACATCTCTCCAGTTTCTTGGGTTATTCAAGCTACTCACCCTTCCAGAGTTGTCCTCTCCACTCCACAGTTTCAGAAAGAACCATTAGCTGTTGACTTTGGTAACTTGTGGAGGACAGAGAAATGTAGATACTGAAGTGTTAGGAGGTCAGCTCTGGAGCCTCTAGAGATTTTTCCCTAATCAACGTTGAAAATTTTCCCAAAATAGTTTCCAGAAGCTGGGACTACAGTTACTCCATCAGTTAGCACGATATCTTGCTTTATTGTTGGGCCTGGAACCAATGAACACTAATGCATGGAAGGTGGAAGAATAGAGAGCAGTTTCACTGCCCTTCTGATGCTGCTCTGTGAAACTGCTTTTCCTGTTACCAGATATCTAATCACTACACATGTCTATGAACAGGTCTGATTGCTAAGATTGAAATGGGGTTACTTTGTCCATGCAGATGCATTGCAACTCAGGGCAAAAAGCTTCTCTGTTATTTATTACAACTACAATAGTAGTTATTGCTTGTGTGGTAGAAGCGTAGACCTGCAGAAGTGAGGATGCAAGCTTAATACTACTGCTTTCTTAATAGTATTTTTAATACTACTGTTTTCTCTTATTTGTCATTAAGACTGCCATATTCCTTCAGCACAAGCATGTCTACGTGCTATACGGTCAATTTGTGTATGTGCAAGAAACCTTAACAGGCCTGCATACTGTCTTTCACAGTATGTGCTGTGCAGGTGCAGCACTTCAGAGAAACCCTTATCCCCTCTGTGCTATGTGGTTGATCTGCTTATGTGTACTACTACTTGCCTGGGATTTCCAGACATTCAGTGACTGAAGAAAGAAGGCACGCCTATCTAGGTTTCTCCATTATCATAGCACTAATTGCCACCACTTGGAAAGATACTTCACTAGCATTTGTAATTGTAAACCTGCTATTTAAGAGATTCTGGTCTTTATTCCTCCTTGGAAAGAGGAAGAAAACATTCCTGAGCATTGTCTGAGGCATTTAGAGCTGCATAATGATAATGATATGCAACACGTTAAGTACTGGTTTGTCTTGCGTATATGGGTAAAAGTTGGTATTTACTGCCCTTTATCTTACGGATTCACTGGAAATAAATTGTATGGTATTTTAAATGACTTGCATAACTTCATGGTTTCACCAAACTATTTTATTACGCAAGTGAACTTAAGGGGTATTGGATTTCATGCATCAGGATGCAAAATATGTGTGAGGGCTTAGGGCTTTTTCCTGTTCCACCTGATGTTTTATGGTGGAGCAGTTGAGTATCAGGAGGTGGATGGTCAACTTCAAAGATACCCTGTTGCCTGCAACCAGAGATGGATTCTGGACCAGCAGGCTCAAGAGTCAGACTTTAGGAAAAAAAAACCTACCTGTGCATGCACAGTGTCCAACACACCTGGAAACTGCGTTTATGAGAGGGAGGGATTGAAGAGACAGTCGTCTTCAGTTCCTGTCTGAGTCTTGGATCTTACACAGAGAAGATGAGCTGGTTGGCAATGTGGCAATGTGTTGCCTCCTTAAGAGACAAAGTTTTCTGAATGTTCTTCAAATAGCACTAATTTTCCAAATTAGATACTGTATCTGAAAGGCTGCAGTGTCCCATGGATTGATCTACTGATTTAGCATGAGAAGAGATGTTGTCTTAACAAAAAAACCCAAAAAAAGTAAGAATAAATGCATGACTTGAGGGCACTGTTAAAGCAAGCAAGATCTCATTCTAACTACTGTAACTTCTAGTACAAGAACTTTCCATGGTGTTACAATTATTTAAACTATATTGTGAAGTTCTCTTCAGTTCCATCTTTCATTTTCCTTCCACTCTCTTGTCCCAGTTGGAAATGTAGGTAACGTTACAGTCCACCCTGAACAGTCTGAAGTCACGGAATTAGTGTTCAGTCATTCAGTGTAGTAAGGTCTTCAGTTTCTGTTGTCTCTTACAAGTCATGGAGCTTTTTTCCTTTTAATGCAAATGGCATTGTCTTTTCAACAGTATGTTTTTTCCCCTCTGGATCAAATGTGTTAGCAATTTTATGCATCCTAAGACAGGGGAAGATGAAAACCTCATGTTCTGTAATGTTGTTGTACACACAAACAAACCTTCTAAGGCCCTGTTTGTTAATTAATTTTAAGTATGTTAGTCTCAGACATAGAAGTATAATCATAAAGTTACAGCATCAACCTGTTGAGAAGGAAGTTACATCTTACTGTCTAGGATTTTTAGCATGCTATGTGCGTTTAAAAACTCTTATTTCATGTATAACAGCCACGTGCTCTACTCCCCCCTCCAAGCACCTGTGTTCTGAACAATTGAAAACTGCTTTCTTTTTGGTTATGGCTTCAATTTTGTCCTGGGATACTGCCAGGATTTGGTAGGGATCTTACAAATGACCTGCCTTGCCTACACAGGGTAAGCAGGACTTCACTTGTGAAAGTTGTCTTAACTGTGTCTTGCTCTTTTTGTTGCTGATAGAAATTAGTCTGAGTTGTTCCCCCTTTTCCTCCCCAACAATATCTTGAATTGGTTAGCACCTTGGGTTTTGATTTAATCGTCTTTGTGCCATGGGTAGTTTCCCGTGGTCTGAGCTGAATGTCAAACTTATCTTCTCTCAGCCTAACAGACATCAAGGTTTCTTCAGACTGTCTAAACCAGGGTTTCAAGTGGGTTAAGCTCTGTTTGCCTGCTTCATGAACAGCTTCTCTGTGGCTAAAAGCTTGTCTGGAGTGGTTGTAGGACATCTGTTTAGAAACACTGTTAAAACCATTATGTTCTTCTTGAAATCAAGGCTAAGGTTTGGAGATGAGAAGCAGGAGGACTTAATATGGCAGGAAAGGGGTTCAAAGGATTTTCTCAGGCAGTCATTGACTCATTGAAGGGACAACTGCTTGAGGCCCTGTCTCTTCTTGCTCTGCCTCTCGTGTGGCTAGCAGTTTGTCTGAGGGCACACCAGGGAATTCCTCTGTATCCTGCTGGTCGTTCAGCCCTTTAAGAACACGGAAATTAACCTTTACCGTATGCCCCAAGTGTCCTTGAAAGCTTTTGGGTAACCAAGCAGTCATGTTCCTGCATGCTTATGGCTTTAACTGATTGAAGTGGAAAGCAGATGACTTCAATTTTTGGTCTTAACACTGAAGTCATTCTTAAAAGATGTAGCAGGTAGATGGCTTTAGCACTAAATAGCTCACTATGTAGCTGATCCTTTAGGAAGGGGACTGTATCCAGAAGGGTCTTTTAGGGTTGGAGTAATACAAAGTATTCCCCTAGAGTTTACTTTCTTTTTTTTTTTTTTTTTAAACTAGCAAATAACTGCTAGTTAGAGTTAAATAGAATAAAAGCTGAACTTACTAGTACTGACTGGAATTCTGTGCTCAGCCAACATACTGTAGGTTTTTTGGTAAGGAGTGGCACATCCTTTCAAGTTCTTTACCATGTAAAGTGATACTTATTTTACACCCACTGTAGTGTTTCAGCCAGAAGTACAAATAACTTGCACAATGCAAAACTGTGGATTACAAGCATATGTTTTCTTGAAGGGGGTAGAAAGGGATTAGAATATGATTAGGGATTTATTGTTGAAAGGGATTAAGCAACAGGAGCTTTTTAAGGTCACATCTTCAAATTGCAGTCTTGCTGTTCCCGAGAATTTGGTATCTGAACTTCGCCTCCCTTGCTACACTGGAAACACTGTTTGGGAAACCTTTGGTTCTTCAGGCACAGGAAGAAAGCCTTAAGCATACTTCCATGTTCCATTATGGATCCCAAGCTGCAGTTGAGAAAAGGAGCTCTTAGAAAACCTTTCTTGCTTGTTCGTTCTTGTTGCTTTTAAAGGATTTTTTTTTTTTTAATCCTAATTTAAAGGACACCGCTTTAAAAATACAGCTTGAAAGTGACGGGGCACCTAAGCAGTCATCTTCTCTGGTTCTGTTCTGGGGTTCCATGACTCGGAAACTGCCTTCAGTCATCTCTCTATAGGAGGGTCCTCTGTCATCTGGGAGAGAGCAGGAGAAAAAAAAGCTCTATAAAGGCTAAAAGACACTTGATGCCTTTGTGTCTCACTAAAAAAGGAATGCAACATTTTCTAATACATTTGACTAAAAATAGCTGAGGCAACTTATTTTATTCACAGTTCTGTGTTAACTGCAACATTGTTTTACCTGACATTTATCCTAGAGTTTAAATATACATAATTAAGTGGCTGGAAACTGCTGCAGTGTGGAGGTTTTGTAGTGAGTGATTCTATTCCTCTTCTGCCCCTTCCTCTTGTTTCTTCACATGTGCCTCTGCGCTGGGCACCAGTGCTGCAGCTGTAGCAGGCTCTCCTGGTCTGTTAGGTCTGGCTTTTTGTAACGTGACATTTATAAAATGTTGGGAAAATGTCATGAAATTTTACCTGCCTATAACTTACCTATTGTCTGGCCTTGCGTTTACATGTCCACTTTTTCTTCTCTTTCCTTTGAAATACCAAGCTACAAATCTAACTTATTAGTAGAACCGTACTACACAATCATCCCAGTTTGGGTTTTTTTTACTTGGAGTTGTTTGGTTTTTTTGATACATAGTATAATATTGTAAGTGATATAAGTCACTTATATTGTAAGATATAAGAAGATTGTAAGTCTTCTGTAGTGGGAGCAGTTGGATATAATCCTTTCCTGATTTGCCATTTTGCTGGTCCTTATGCTATTCCCTGCAAGCTTAGTTGCTGCTTTTGCCTCCTGATTAACTGCTAATAGACTTTTTCTAGTCATTAAACACTCTTGCCTTCTGCATACAATAGTAACCTCTGTCTTGTGGTCTACTTCTGCCATTGCAGTAAATCTGGTTATATCCTTTCTTCACTAACAGCAATAGCTTAGTGAACTCTTGCCCTGTAGTATCATTTGGTACCCGTAACTGCTGTTTTTATGTCCTGAGTAGATTTTTATGAGGGAAAGAATGAACGTTTATCAGGTTAATGCTGATTGCTTTGTAAGAATAATCTGCAGCCTTTTGCCTTTAGAACCTCAGATTAATTCCAGCTCTAATATAAATGGAAGTTAAATTATAAGTCTTAAATTTAATTTAGTCATTAGGGCCTTTCGTAATCCAAGGGATGGCCTGCAGGCAGCTATGCTGTGCACTCACAGGAGCTCTTATTCCAAAGGGGTTTAGGCCTGGAAATGGTCAACTCTAAAATGCCCTCTCGTTTAACCAGAAAGTCAGTCCAATCCTGTGTTGCTCTGGAGGTTTTCCTACTCAATCTGGATAAGACAGCAAAGTCAGTGTCCCAATTAAGTTTGGTGTGATCACGCAAATCTAACTGGGGCTTAAGTGTGTATATTATAGAGGTTAGGGTAGCGCATCAAAGCGTGGAGACTGTATTGTACACGAAGTACTGTGTTAACACTGAGAAATAGCTTTCAATACATCTTAAACAATGCTTTTTGTTTTTCTCCTTAGATCAATGTTCGAGTTGTTACTATGGATGCAGAGCTGGAGTTTGCCATCCAGCCAAACACTACAGGCAAACAGCTGTTTGACCAGGTCAGTGAAGGGTTGGTATGGGCTCTTGTTGTTTAAGCTTAGAGTACATTTCAGACTATAGTGTTTTCTGAAGACTGGATTCCAAACCTACCTTTCTTCTCTCCACCTCCTAATCAAAGGACCCTGGTTTGAACTGAGATCTCTAAATTCTATCACAGTAAAAGAAAAAAGCAAAAATCCTTGCAGGTATGTTATGTTCCAGTGAAACCTGTCTTCCTAGCAGTGTTGGGTGATGAAGTGTCATAAGGGATCTAAAATGTCTAGACAGTGTAGGTAGTGTGTAAAATGCACTTCCTGCTTTGAAATACAGCTTAGCTCTTATTTATTTCTTAAATTCTAAGGTTGAAATGTTGTCCCTGTGCATAAAACTCTTCAGAATCAGGTCTTCAGATGGCTGACGAAGGCGTCGGCATAGCTGCATTCATTCAGAAGCTGGGCTGGAGTTAGCCGCTTGCCACAGGTGTTCGAGTTTGCCAAACTACTGGAAAACCGGAAGAATTTGTGATCTCCATACAGCAACTATAGCAACATGCCTTGTAAGAAGCCCCTGCGCAGCAGGATGGAGCAGAGACTTGTCCAGCCTGCCTCCAGGGGTTCCCAGGGAAGTGGTGGGCATGAGTAGCCAAGACTCTCCTCCCTTACTGTTATTCTACCTGCTACTGCATTAACAACATACAGGTCTGTTTGAGATGGACCTACAAAGGTCAGATAAAGACAACTAAAATAAACAAAGACCACTTTCTAAAACTTTATTATTCTTTTCTTAAGTAGCTTGTTCTTATAAAACTGAAGAAAGGCCTAGACTTCAGCAGAAAATTTTTTTTTTTTTTTTTTTAAATTCCAGAACAGTAAGTTAAAAGGCAGCTTGCTGTAGCTATTCCTGCTGGAACCCTGAAAACAAAGAGTTGATCTACACAGATTTCAGTTACACATATTAAGCTGTTTATGAAGTGTTACAGCAATTCCTTTGCACTTTTCCCCTTGTACCCTGCTAGCCTTGATAGCAAAGGGTGGTTGAGCTTTAACTTAGGTAGGCAGGACTGGCTTAAATAATGTCCATTCCTTCTAAGTTTTTGTTGGTACAATTTCTCTTTTCAATGAATTAGCTAGAACTTGCTAGGCCTTATGGCAACTGTGCAGTGAGAAGTACTTTTTTAAAAAAAAAAAAACAAAACCCAAACAAACAAAAACCCAAACCCCCAACAAATAAAAAAAACCCCAAACATTTAGTGGGTTCTTGGAGGGAGTGAAAGGAGGAAACCAAATTATAATCACTGCAAAACTTCCCAGGACAAAGAGTACTACAAATTGTGTTTAGCATTAAATCTAACTTTAATTCCTTTTGATTATTACTGATGTGGGATAAATTTCAAGTATTCATTGACTGGAAATTTGGTGAAGTGCATATGAAACCTGCATTTTTATGGAACCAGCATTTGGTGTTTGACCTTCCATTCACTGCTGGATCACCCTTGCATCAGGGTCACTTCCTCCCCCAGCCCCTTCCATGCTAACCCAAAACAGAGAACTCCAATTTCATCTCTGAGGGTACAAAAATCCAAATGACTAAAAGCCAGGTTTTTAAAAGCAATGCATTACATCAGACAGTGTAAGTATGTCCTATATTCCTTATGACAAGGATTCAATATGGACTTTTTTTTCCCCCTATGTATTCAGTAATGTTTGTGTCTGTAAAAGAGTCAGGGTCATCTCTCTGGCAGAAGAGAAACTATTTTCTTGACCTCCAGCTGAGAAGCACAAAATCCTGAGAACATGGAAAAAGGCAGGATACTTCAGATCCAAGATACTTTTAGCTTGCTGTCTAGGTAGTTCTGGACTTCTGAAGACTGCTCGTTGTAGCACTTACTGCACTATTGGGATAGACTATCACCTCATGAAGATTTGCTCCTTAGACCCTATGGCTTGGGTTTAAAACCTGTGATTGGAAATTCTTATCCGTAGTCCATACCTTGTTGGAGTGCACATCTACACATCAAGGGAAGACTAAGGTAGAAGCGTGCAGCACAAAACCGGGGAAGGTGAAGACTGTATGTTTAGCTGCAACTGTTCTGACATCCTCTCTTCACTTCTGCTGTGCAAGCTGTGCACAGGGACAACATTTCTGCTGTGCAAGCCTCTAAGATAGGCCCTTATCTTAGATGGAGTTTACACTCTGATAAAGCCTATGGAGGCAACAGGTTTTCGCAGGAATGGGGAGTGGCCCAACTTGAACTGCAGAACCACTGTGGGGGGAAAAGGGCGTTGAAGCAAGCTATTTTTAAAAACCACAAGATTATTTCTTGGCCTGGCTGTCAGCTAGCAAAACTACTCAGGCAGAGCCCTTGTGCTTTAGGCTTTGCTAGCATTAAGTGTATCCTGCACGTAAGGTGAATTATAGCTCCCTTTTATAGAAAGAGGAAAATAGTGGAAACCTGTGAATATTGAGTTCAGCTCCGCTCAAGCCAGATGTGTGCAGAGCTTATGCCGCAATGGTCCAAGGTGTCCCAATAACCAACGCGGTGGGCTCTGCAGCTGGCTGGAGTACCTCCCAAGTAGTCGTGAGCCATCCTGGCCACAAGGAAAAGAGATTCGAATGGAGGAGTGTGTCACTGGCAGTTTCTGGGAGTGAATGCATTTCTGGGTGGAATGGCCAGACTTAAGATTTGCCGCTTCATGCATCTGAGGAGCGGGGGGAGGTGTCTCCCATCTTGAATATAATGCCTTGGTTCTTAGTTCTTCCTTGTTTTGCTATGGAGGAAGTTTCCAAACCATTTCCCAGAATATAGACTAAAACATTCACGTCTCTGTTCTTTGTATTGGAACCTAAAATGGTCAAACTGAAGTTTAGGTTAATACTTTCTCCTTCCTTGCCTTTAGGTTTTGGGAAGAACTTGAGGGGTCATAACTTCTGCAAGCTTTCTAACTTGATTTATAGAAAAAGTGTACTTTTTCTGTTGTAAGAGACATCCAGAGATAACAACCCGATAACTGCTTGATTTATGCAACTCCTTATTTTAACAAAGTTGCAACACTTTTTTCTTTGTGCAACAGGAAGTACCACGCTCAACATACCCCTGCTTTTCTGCTAGATTGGGTAAATAAAGCCCAGCTCTGACCCTTCTAAAAATACATCTAGCTGTGAGAAAACTTGGCTGTTCTGTGATGAAACAAGCCACTTTGGGGCAGGAGGGAAAAGGAATTTTAGCCAAGTAAAGGCTGAAGTGTTTTCAGACCCCAGCTCTTTTTTAAAAGTTGTGGGGACTGAGGTTTTTTGTTTGTTGGGTTTTGTTTTGTTTTTTTTTTAACATAAACTCTAGTTTGTTATAACTAGTTACTTATGGCCCTGCTGAAGTAGAATATATAAACTGTAGCCTACTGAATACAGCCCACATGTCTAGCTATGAAGCTATCCCATTTCCTCAACTAGTAGGCACTGACCTCTTTATCCTTAAAAAATATATTTGCTTAGTGACATTTTTCATACTACTATGCAATTTTCTTGGTCTGCTTATATCACTAAACTTTATAGATTGCCTGTTATTCAACAATGTCACACAAACAGTAATTCTCAGAGTGCTAATCAGGACGGTGCGTTTTTCCCCATCTCCCTTACCAACCCCAGGAAGCTCTGGCTTCCAGGTACAGACTCCTGGCTTCTAGCTCACCAGTGAGAAAATTTAAGGGAAACTACAGCAAAAACTAATTAAGTATCCTAAAATCATTTTGTGTCTCAAGTCTGCTCTCCAGCCAGAGTGTATCCAGCAAATACTATAAATGGTGAAACAGATCCTTGGTTGAGATCTTAAACTTGTTGAGGCACATGTAGCTACACCCTCTCAAGTCTGTCACACTTTCCTAACTTGCAAAGTAGTTTTAAAAAGCTCTTGCTTTCCACTCAGTTCAGCTCCCTGTGGTGATGCCCACATCACTTTTTGAGGGGCTACTCTGCAAATAACATCAAGGAAGTGATCCAGGTATGTACGTACTGGATCTTTCCAGATCTTGGCTCTGTCTAGTGCACAGCTTTACAGGTAATGAGCTGGCAGCAAACTACTGGGCTATAAGAACAAGTGGTCAAGAGTAGCAGGAGGTCAGGAACTTAGGCTATTTCCTCCACTGAGGAAAAGTAATGTGTCCAAACAGGACTACTTTCACTAGTAAGTGTGCCACCCAGTCAACGGATGGTGTTTCTGGATCTCTTGTCTGGTTAGTATTTACAATATATGAAATGAAATTTGTCCTCATGTTGAGCCATCAATATATTTTGTCCTTCACAACCAGCCTTTCTGTGAGTTTAAAAAAAATGTCCTTGACTGAGAATACTTGCAGCTTGTTTTAATTCTCAAAATCTCACAGGGAGCTTATGGCAGCAGCTGTGTGAAGCATCCCTCAGTTGCTTCCTTCAGCCAAATAATCTTTGGTGACTGGCAGACAAGATCACTTGAGCCATTAGTACTGCTAACTTGTTGTAGTTAGTACTAACACCAATACAGATCATCTCGCCATAAGCTTTGGTGAGAAAAATAACTGGTCTGCTTCACCAAGTACAATTTTAAGAAGGGCCAGTAGATACAATGAAGCAGAAGCCCCACCTGCTGCCAGTGTACCAGTCTAGCAGTTGGTGGCCTGTCACTTGCCCAGTTTGTGTCTCTGGGTTTCCCCAGAATCCTCTTCTCCTAGGAACTGGGTGGGACAAGTAGCTTACTTAGCTTATGCCATTGCTGTCATATACTACAGCAGCTGTATATCTTTGTCTGCAAGATGAAATTAAGAGATGCCAGATGAGTAGGTTTAGGCTGTTGCCTGCACTCGCAGGTGATGTGGGACTTCAGAAGATAGCTGGACCTCAAGTGCACTGTTACTGTTAAAAAAAATAACTTTTTTTTGACCTTTCTGTTGCAGGTGGTTAAAACCATAGGTTTGCGAGAAGTGTGGTACTTCGGCCTCCAGTATGTGGACAACAAAGGATTCCAGACTTGGCTGAAGCTCGATAAAAAGGTAACAGACTTCGGGCTAATTGCTGAAAAAAGGTTAAAGCTTACATGATTTCTGATGTGTTATTGGCTGCTACTTTATAAACCTTCTGCATCTTGTTGATTGTTCCTTAATTCTCATAACTCCAGGATTATTTTTAGAGAAAACTTTGTGATCTCCATGGGATCTGTTTGGGTGAGGTGTGGCACGGTGGAAGTTTGCCCTTTCTCTCTGTGTGAACTGTAGAAAGCTTTATAGCATTTGTCAGATGTACAGCAGCAGCTTGATATGGTACTTTGTTGGGTATAAGCAGTTATTCTTGCTGTGTCTGGAGGAACATCTTGGCTAGTGATGGTTTTAGTCTCTGCTTGTGCAGGATCAGTTGTTGCACTAAGAAAGATAGGTCACTTCAAGGCTGGGCAGTTGTAGCAGACCGCAAGTGCCTCTGATGCGCTCTTGTTTGCGGACTTGCAATTCTTAAGAGGGTTTTTCTTGATGGGGCAGTCAGTGACGTACCTGTTTAATGACAGGGGGCTGTTCTCTTGTCAAATGTGTACAACACTGGATGGGTTTGCCATCTGATACAGCATAGTAAGTTATTCTCCAGTGACCAAGGTTTGCTGTGCAAGCAGAATTTTACTGGCTTAGTTGGAAAACGTAATGCTTCTCCCTGTGTTCTCATACCAGTGAGCAGCTGAAATTAAGGAATGCCAGTAATGAGTTCCCAGTCACTTGCTTAAGGCAAATGCCCCAAATCCCTTTTTCTGTGTAAAAGCAATTTATTCTATTGTTTGCAACCCTGCTCAGTTGTGGTGTCGCCTCTGTTCTCAGGTTTCTGCTCAAGAAATCAGAAAGGAGAATCCCCTCCAGTTCAAATTCCGTGCCAAGTTCTTCCCAGAGGATGTGTCTGAAGAGCTGATCCAGGACATCACGCAGAAGCTCTTCTTCCTGCAGGTGAAGGAGGGCATCCTCAGCGACGAGATCTACTGTCCTCCTGAAACAGCAGTGCTTCTTGGCTCCTATGCTGTGCAAGCCAAATTTGGAGATTACAACAAAGATGTGTATAAGCCTGGATACCTCAATTCAGAGCGTCTGATCCCCCAAAGGTGAAGGATTTGGTTGATGCAGTCTCCCTTTTTTTGGGCCTTTTTTTGTTGTTTTCTTTTAAAAGTCAAGAATTTGCATTTTAGCTAAATACAAAGAGTTTCACTGAAAGCATGATTTTTTTTCTTTAAACTGAACTGTATGCATTTGGATTTTTTTCCTTCTTTTATTTCTGTCTGTCAGAGTATGGTTTTGTGCTCTCTCCTTGGGTTGGTTAGGGAGAGGAAGTATACTTTTGAATTCAGCTTTTCTTTCCTAAACATTGCTGCCATGCTGGTAACTGGCAGTTTGAATGTCTCCTCTTTAAGAAGAAAAGAGCAGCCTTCAGTCATGAACATGTCATCCCTGGAGAAGTTTGGGTTGTGTGTCCTTAATCGTAATGTACAGTCCTAAAAGTCCTGTATCTGGAAAGCATGTCCTGAGGCTACGTAGTCCATCCCCACACAGGATAAGTGTATGTTACCAGGCAAATGGCTTCTGTTTACACTTCGTGATGACACCCTGCACAGTGTCTAATTCCAGGAACTACACCAACTTTTGCTTTGCTTTAACCCTCTGGTGTCTACAGCATGCATGTGATTCTTTTGCACTGTTCTGCTTACTCCTCTCATGTCTCTGGTCAGTGACCAGAAAGGCTTTGCAGAGGTTTTTTTGTTCATTTTGAATTCACTCTGCTTCACAGAGTACATCTTTGGGCTGAGTAGGATCTTCCTCTTGGTTTCAGTAAGGCTTCATGTGTGGGACTGATTTTTCTGTAAGACTGTAGCAAAGATCAGCATCAATGGATATGGCAGAACACAAAGTCTGATCTTGCTAATATCTCTCTTGTTGTGTAGGGTGATGGACCAGCATAAACTCTCCAGAGAGCAGTGGGAAGAACGGATCCAGGTGTGGCATGCTGAACACAGTGGCATGCTCAAGTAAGTGTTTTGTATTGGTCCCTAGACCAGTCACTTTGTCACTGGTTGATTACCTGAAGCTTGCGGTTCTATGACATGCTTTTGAAATAGTCTCCAAGAGTTGCCTGTGTGTGGGAACTCTTGGTGTGTATTTTCTAGTCCAACATCAAATCACATGGTAAAACTCAATAGGATTTTCACATTTGTGCTGCGGACAGTCTCTTGGATGGCTTCCTGAAAATCCTGGACCTAGGCACACTGTATCAGTGATGACTTTGAGTTGGAAAAAAAAGTACAGGTGTGCATCTAACCTTAAGTTCATTGAAGCATTTGCATTGGCAGATGAGGAAAGTTCAGTTACTATACCTTTACCACTGACTGTACCTTGAGACAAGGATGAATGCTGGAAGAGATGAATGTTGCTAATTTTCTGTCTGGAAATACTAGGGCTTGGTAAATGGGAGTACTCTGTGTGTGTGTGTGTTCATAGGTGTAATATCGTAACTCCTAAAGAGAACCCCGAATGCTGAATGTTCAGTTTTAACTCTTGTGTTTGATGTGTTGATTTAGGAAAAGTTACTTGTTTCTCTTCAGGGCTTGGTGCTTTCTGAGATAGTCAGATAAATGAGAAGCTGACATCTGCTCTCCTTCCTGTCTCAATCAGAGAGAATGCCATGCTGGAATACCTGAAGATTGCTCAAGACCTGGAGATGTATGGAATCAACTACTTTGAAATCAAGAACAAGAAAGGAACTGACCTTTGGCTGGGGGTTGATGCCTTGGGGCTCAACATCTATGAAAAGGATGATAAGTAAGGCGCTTTTTTTTGTTGTTGTTGTCCACCTCTGATCTCCAAGTGAGGGCTGGTGTGGGAACCAAAGGGCATTCTCATTTACAGGATCAAGGCAAAGTTTAGAAGTTGCTTGTGTTCCAGTTTTGGATCAGTAGGTGAAGCTGTGCTAGGAAATGAGCTTTCACATCACTTATGCTTTCATGACTTTCCTGACCTTTGTAGCCTGACTTGCTAATGCTACCTACCATGTAAAGAAAGATGTCAGTTGTACATTGCCATCTGGTAAATCATGCACAGTTGTAGAGCTGAACCCTGAACTAAAGTTTACCAAGCTTTTCCTTGAGTCAGGTTGCCAGGTATGCCAGCAGTGGATACAATACAAGAACCTAGACAGGCTAACATATCTGCAGAGTGTTTGGACATCTAAGGCCATTCCTATATTGAAGTTAATGATGGATGTGTGTACAACGGCCTGCTTTTGAAAAAGACAGATTATGGGGTAGACACGAAACTAAAGCCAGATAACACCCAGAACCCAGGGAGGAGTTAACCTATATAGTTACCGTGCACGAGGAATGAAATGAGGTCTTGCTGAGGTACGCATAGTTTTAATCAGCCCTTCTGGTAAAGGCAGAGCCATTATTAATTGGATAGTACGTGGGAAAATGATAGACTACCTCTATAAATAAACATAAAAGGAAGGTGAGAGCAGCTGTGTCTAAGCCTGCTAGTCTCTTCTAATACTCCACAACTGAAGGACTGAAGGAGAGTTAAAATAGGCTTTTTTTTTTTTTTTAGATTAAGGTTGCTGTCTAGACTGCTTCCCCCACTACTTTCCAAGTCTTGGTTTCATGTCACAAATCTTTAACAGACTATCATTGTAATACAGAGGGGATTTCACCTGTTCTACATCTTTGCCTCCAAAAAGCTTTGAATGCAACCCAAATATTAATTGGAACTCTCTGGAGCTTCTGTTAAGATGGCAAAGAGAAATGCAGTCTTTTCTGTAATGCTAATATGTGCTGTCACCCAGAAAACAAGGAGTGTCACTTGAAAGAAAAGTAGTTTCGCTCAGGTAATACTTCAGTCTTGAATGACTAGTCTTGCTATGTAACCATGGTCACACAAACAGGTTTTTCGAGCTGCAGAAGCAGACAGAATATAGCCATTGACTGTAAAGAGCTATCAAGAGTGTTTGCAAAACAAATACGGTGCTGGAATAAACTGCTTGTTTCTGCTGTAACTCTTGCTACTACGTAATTAAGTCTTTTGAGCAGATACGGGGACTAGAAAAATAGTAATGTGTACCTCGCCTCTGGTTTGTACATGCAAAATTTGGGGACTGGGACAAAGGTGAAAAAGCAAAGATTTCACTGTTGAAGTTCAACCCTGAAGAAAATGAACTTGTGCTATAGCTGTGCGAACCTCCATACTGCAGTGTATGTCGGTGTCCTGCTTCTAGGTATTTTCAAGCTTCTCCCCCCTCCCCTCCACCGTAAAGAGGAGAATCTGCAATAGAACTTATTAATAAATGAATTATTTTAGTTATCCATCATACTGTATTATCTAGGGTTGAAACTCTTAAGATAATGTGATGGAGGCTGGAGTAATTACTTAATGTTAGTCTAATCAAATAATTTTCTTTACAGTTCTTAATGTTACACACACACAGACTTGCATAATCTTGTAGTTGAGTTAAAGATTAGGGAATGGTAAGTTCTGAAGAGGATGTATTTTATTCTTGATGTCTGGTTTGAAACTAAGCAAGTTTTTTGGTTTTTATGCTTGGGCCCAGTGAAATCATGCTACATAGTAGCTTTCCATGTTTGTGGTGATGAGGCAAATTCCTCCAAAATGGCTGTTTTTTTCCTTAACCAATGAGCTCCATAGAAAGGATTCTTACAGAGCTCAAGTGGTTCGCCATGATGAGAAATACTTCTCTAAGTGCTAAATGTTAAATACTTGTGTCTTCAAACCATTTGCTAGAAATAATTTTCAGCACTTCAGTGTGTGTCAGAGACACGTATATTGGAGGGATGAGATAATAACAAGACGATTGCTTGTTGGTGTTATCACTTATGTAAGACACAATTCTTAATTGTTAACTGCCACCTCTAGAGAATATACTCTCCCTTGATAAGAGAAGAATAAAAGAATAATAATGTCATATTAAACATAAAAATTGAAATATTTGGTTGGGGGGAATTAGAGGAGTTAGTTACAGTCAAATACGCAAGTCCTTGTAATCTTGGAACTTGCTGCAGAGCTGGACAGGTATGTAAGGGTGAAGTACTGGAATGGCTCAGAAACATTTGATCTCATGAATGACTTGATTCTTTTTATATGCAAGAGTCTGGAGAAATTAAAGCAGAGGAAAATCTCAAATGATTAGCGAAGCTTAAAGAAGTAATTTTAAACAAACCAACAGACCTGAACTCCTAGGCAGCGAGGAAGAGCTGGGAGTCCGAATCTTGCCCTTTGCTTCGTAAGGGTGCTTTCCAATAGGAGAGAGCCACGTGGCACAGCTCGTTGCATGACCAGTATGTAAAGTTCTGCTTCATGACTAGTGAGATGGGCTGAAAGAGCAGTTTGCATGGAAGGAAAGAACAGGGCTCTTTGCCACTAGCCTTGCCTGTAATCTAGGGGAGGAAACAAAAGACAAGAAATCTGCTTCTAACAATTGTGTTTGTGCCTGCCCAGTACTTCAGAACTGAAGGCAGCGTGGAGGTAACTGGGCTAGCTGTAACACAGCGGGCTGGACTTCTCCGTGGGTGCTAGAAGGTGTGGGGAATGGCTGAGTTACTTTGGCTTATGCCTCCCATGATGTATAAGAAGCCTCCTGGAAGCACAGCATGTATGCCTAAAGTCTGCAGGCTGTGGGTTTTAGGTCCTGATTTCAAAGAAATGAACTTAAAGCAGGTGTTTGGTAAAGCTGAGTGTGTGGTTTCAGTAGAGACCGTCCCTATTGCATAGCCAAAGGTCAGTAGGGTGGCTGACAAAAATGAGAAGAGACTCTGTAAGGGAGGTGACTGGACATCTTTCTTTACTCCCTGTGGGCTTTTTGTTCAATTACTGTCTTCTCTCTATTGAGAGAGCTGTGTGAAGTGTTGCATCCCACTGAGTCTGTGTTAGAAGCAATGTGGGGAAAAAAATGTTAATTGCAGCATCTCTTAAAAATATTTCTCTTCTTTCCAGACTGACTCCAAAGATTGGGTTCCCCTGGAGTGAAATCAGAAACATCTCTTTCAATGACAAGAAGTTTGTTATAAAGCCTATTGACAAGAAGGCACCAGTAAGTATATCCAGAATGGATTCCTGGATACTGCATATGAACAACTAATAGTGCTTCATCTCAAATTAAAGTAGTCTTTGGACAGAAGAAAGGTGCAGATATTCTAGATGCAAAATGAGCGTTAGTATTTAGGGTGTATTTAGAGCTATCTGTTTCCTGTGCAGTATAAATAAAGGGTTTGTGGTGGAGAAAGACAAGGATTTTACAACTGCAGAGTCTTTTTTTTTTTTTTTTTTTTTTCCCTTTTCTTCCCCTCCAGCTAACTAGGTAGCCTTATGTTTAAATCTGATATTCTGCACTAATTTTGTGAGTCTTCTGTGTAGTGACACTATACTAAGCCTAGTCCTCTCCCGTTTCTTTCAGTGCATGGAAGCTGGTGGGTAACTTTTTTTTGTTAATTATAAAAACCCACAAAAATCACACAAATGCTACTGCAAAACCACATGGATACATATGGCTTCCCATCTTAATGTTCACTGCTCACTTCCACGCCACTGAAAGAATAAAAGACAATTAATGACCATGGTGTTCATTGACTTTCTTGAATACTAGGGTAAATGGCAAGGATATGATTCCTGTGGAGAACTGGAATGGACCTACCTGTGAATGCTGATTTTTCAATACTTAGAAACATGTTTTCAGAGTTATTTTAGTGAAGAATTAGCAATTTACTTTGTCCTGTTGAGAACATAATGTGGAATAACTGTATAGGTGAATCTCATTCTGTCAGTCTTGTGAAACTATTGGAATAGTTGAGAAAGGCCTCCTCCTCTTCTCTTCCCCCACCCCAGTATTTGGCCTTGGTGGGTAAGTACAGCCCTGAGAAATAATAAGCAGTTTGGCTTTGGTAAAGAGTGATGGCTTATAAATCTCTAACAGAAAAGGATCCTCCCAATAACTTAAAGGATACTAATGCACAGTGTGCTGCAGGGCTTTCCTCTAGATAACAACCTGGGTTTTGGGGGGAGAGGAGCTTTCCTGTGATGCTGTTAGTGAAAGCCAACAAAACTCCACAGAGAGAAAGCTGGTCTCTGTCAGGCATGCTTTTCTCAATAGAAGAGACTCTTGGACATGTTGTACACGTTACAAAATATTAATCTCCTGTTTATGGATCACAGCTTTCCATCCACTCCCCAACGGTAAATCTGACTGAGTTTGAAATGGGAGAGTTGCAAGAGGCTGACACAGAAAAGTGTTAACATTGAAAACCTCACTTATGTTTCCTCCCTCTGTCTCAGTTGTTCTTTTCCCTCTGGGTGGTGTTATGTTTAAAGCTATGTGTGAAAGAAGAATTTATCTGGACACTAATTCTGAGCAGTCAGAAAGTTGTCTGGATCTTTTCATATGCTTGTGTTTCCTTTTAAAAAGGCAAGTATTATAACTACAGCAAGATACTCAGTCCACCCAAGAAGTGGGTTGGAAGCTGCCCTTTAATTTGGAGGGTTCTAAATGTCAGTGTTTAAATGGACACTAGTGTAATGTAATGGGTATCCTGGGCACCTTGCCCAGGATACGCTTTTTAATTTTTAGGCCTGTCTGCCCATGTACTCTAACATCTTCAGCACATTACCTTGAAAATGTCAAGCTGCAATGCTCCCAGTTGTGCAAGACCAGGGGGAGGCTGGGGATGAAGAAAGGAGGGGATTCTTTATGTTCTTATGTGAATGTTTTGTCCCTTGGTTATGGCCTTAAATGACAAACGCAACCACCGTCCATGCCCTCAGTATTTACTTCCATGTAGGTCAGCCTTCCCTCAGGACAGGACCTGTTCATCACAAGGTACACAAACTGTTTGCTTTTAAAATTACTTGTCAGAAATAGGAGGTTGGATGAATAGTTTACAGGTACAGTTAGCAGTATCAGACCTGTGCAGCTCCGAATAGCTCTGGCAGGATTCGGCAGGGGAGCACAACACACCACGCTGGCTGCCTCTTGCAGTCAGTGTGTGAATTAGGAAAATGCATTGAAGAAAACAAGTCTTTGTCAGCATATTCATGTTCATCTTAACAGTACGTGGAGAGCTTTTCATTGCTCTAGTGTGACTTGGGGTTTTCCCAGAGATAGGCACAACCTGTGCTTCTGAGCTCAGGCAATTAAAAGCATGATCACTGCTGCCATGCAAAAGTGTAGAGCCTCTGTGTGCCCCTTCTCAGTTCCACCTCTTGCTAACAGTGAGGCAATCCATAGGAGAGTGATTCTAAGGAATGGGTACAGGTTTACGGTGGTAGTGTGGCAGCTTGCCCGCTGCCCATATCACCATCCACATAGTACACAAAAAAGGCACAAAGATGCAGAGCTTGTTCACTGTGTAAGTTCAGACTGCATTGTAAACATGTATGGTTGTGGAGTCAGAAAAATCATCAGGCAGGTAATGAACGTGGCCCTCTGTATCCCTTTCTTAGCAGATATACTTCTAGAAGATCCAGTCTGGTGTATAGTTTCTGTAAAGCCTGGTTATAACACAGATAATAAGAAATTTGGGGCTGTTCTTTTTGCAGAAGCAGAAATTTTAGAATATCTTGTGTTTTGTTACTGCCTGCAACCCAGTATTCAAAATAACCCATATGTTTGGTGGTTCAAAAAAAAAATAGCTTTCCTTTTGACACTCTTGTAACAGCCTAGATCAACTTAACTAGGAAATACCATGGAGAGGAAAGAATGATATTGGAAGGTATTTCTTTTTCTCTGAAAAAAACACAGGTGATGCCTTGAATATCGATTCAAATAGATCAGGAAATTCTACAAAGTTACTTTAATAGTCTGCCATACATTCTTAGTTTCATGCTTTATCTTTCAGTCACAAAACCATGCAAACTTAAAAACTAATTACTCCATACTAGAGGTCTATGAGTTGCCCACATGGTTACCTGCCAACACAGAATCTTCTGCAACTTTTCCAAACTCCACAAAGCCTCCTCTGAACAGAGATTGTTAATTTTCTCTGAAAGATACTTTTTCTAGAAGAGTAACTTGTCAGTTCTATGTAGACTTTAAATGGAGAACATAAATAAGAATTTGTTTTGCTTCAGATGATATTGGCAGTCCCTGCTGCTATATTTAAATGGCCTGCATATATGTCTCAATTACAGTGAAATTAGTGGCAAGATGATCCGTCTGCAGCTAGCTGGGAGAAGAGAAAGCATCCTTGGAAAACTGACTGTGTGGTGTCTCTATTCTAGGACTTTGTGTTTTACGCCCCTCGTCTGAGAATTAACAAGAGGATCCTGCAGCTCTGCATGGGCAACCATGAACTGTATATGAGGCGCAGGAAGCCCGACACCATTGAGGTGCAACAGATGAAAGCCCAGGCCCGGGAGGAGAAGCACCAGAAACAACTGGAAAGGTGAGCTTGAATACGGACAGCGTGGATGGGGTGGCAGAGAGAAATGACGCCAAGCTGCCAGCGTTCAGCAGGCAGCGGTGCCTGCAGGACAGCAGTAGGTAACGTGGGTTTCACTTGGGCAAGGCCATGAGCGGCCCTAGAGCTCTGGCTTACCGGGTTGGACTCAGGATATCCTGCAGCAGGACTGTAAGCATTATTCTTCTGGCTCGGACCTGTGGCCATGTAGTCTGCTGTCCTGTTTGCAGTCTTGAGTGGCAAGGAGATGTGCGGGTAAAGGCACAGAGGGCTCTTGTGTGGTGGTGCACACCTAGAGGGGGGTTCTCCTGATTCTTGAGTGTTAGGACCTGATTTATGTGTTGGACCATGGGATGGCTGGGAGTAAGGGAGAATGTGTAGAGCATGTGTGTACACTGCAAAGAGAGAAGAGGGGACTGGGAGACCTCTTACAGGCAAGGAAAAAGGATTAGCAATTCCATTGGACTTCTACCACTGGCTGCAGGTTGCTTACAATTCAAGAAATGATGTTGCTTTTCTCCTGTATTTGTGGCATTTGTGTCTTCATTCCCTCAGTGCTCTTGTTTTTACACCTCCTTGACTTTCCTTATGACAGAAGTAACAAAGTTAAAGCCCCTCTGCTGTGCGGTATGGAGTCCTGGCTTCCTCTCTCTGCATCTAATAGCTACTTGGTGTTCTAAATTTCTGTGGTAGGCAACAAAAATACAAATGTTTTTATGAAATGGGGGTATCCAAAACTGAGCAAAAATTCTGAAGTGATGAAGGAACAGGCTATATGTATTTCTGTTTTCTGGCTCTTGTTTTGTGGCAGTCACTTCCCTGCCTGGAGAGATGCCCAGCCAACTTTCTTGCCTTGCTGTAGCTTAGGTCTGAAAGTAAGCTTCAAGCACAAAATCTGTTTCTAACAGGCAACAATTAGAAAATGAAAAGAAGAAGAGGGAGACAATTGAGAGGGAGAAGGAGCAAATGCTGAGGGAGAAGGAGGAGCTGCTGGTGAGGCTACAAGAGTATGAGGTGAAGACTCAGAAAGCGGAGAAAGGTAAAGTACTAGTACTGGCTGACCAGATCACGTGTATTGTGCTCCACAGAAGGGTGTTATGGGTTGCTGCCTACACCTAGCTTAAATCTGGTGACACTGGGATCTCTCGGCAAGGCTTACTAATATTGACCTGTACAGATAAATGCATACACGTGCATGCACTGCTGAGATCATCCGAAGCATGAAAGTAGCATAAAATCTGCTGATTGTTTTTGGGAACTGAAGGGCACGAACTCTGTTTTCCCCTGATGTTAAGAGGGTTTTAGTAGTATAGCCTCCTCCAGCAGTGAGCAAGAGTTTAGTGCTCAAGTACTTTTGGAACAGAAAAAGTACTTTGGGAACAAGTCTTTCCGGTGAAATGGAAGCTTCTGTTTCAATGCACAGATGAGCAGATTGGAGACAGCAACATCTGGTCCTTGCAGTAAACTGTCAATTAAGGGCAGCAGAATCACATCAGTGCTACAGACTTCAGTGCAAATATCTTGCAGAAGATTTAGTTACAATGTGCAGCTGACTACTTCTGAATTCGGTTACTTGATGTGTTATGCAGATAACTGCTTTGAGGTGCACGGGGAAAGGTTATTGCAAGCTGGAGTCAAGTGCTTGTCGTGACTTCTGCAGTTACTGAAGAGACTGTCTGTAGTCCCTTTGCTTTGACCAGGCTTGTGGACTAACTGCATTGATCCGTCTTTGTCCAGAGCTCTCAGATCAGATCCAAAGAGCCATTAAGCTGGAGGAGGAAAGGAGACGAGCCCAGGAGGAAGCAGAACGCTTGGAAGCTGATCGCTTGGCTGCTCTGCAGGCCAAGGAAGAGCTGGAGAGACAAACTATGGACCAGATGAAGAACCAGGAACAGCTGGTAAGACCCAGTCATTTTAAGGAAGAGATATACAGGCATGTTACTATGCCCTTTGAGTAAGGCAAAGCCTCGTTTTCCAGGGAAAAACATAGTGTGGTGAAGTACTAGACCATGCGATAATGTCACTGTGGCACTGGTTTCTATCATGAGCAATCTACTTTTTGTTCTTAATTTTCTATTCAGTTTTTATTACAGTGGAGTGTAACACTTGGGTCTTTTCTCAGTCAACAGTGTTTCGTTGTTGTGTTTGGGTTTTTGTTTGGTTTGGTTTTTTTAAGAGTCCTTATCATTCCAGTTTTATTATTCAACAGGCTACAGAGCTTGCGGAGTATACAGCCAAGATTGCACTTCTTGAAGAGGCAAGGAGGCGTAAAGAGAGCGAGGTTGAAGAGTGGCAAATCAGAGTGAGTATCTCTGTCTTACAAAGTTGCTCTGAAGCTCTACACTTGAGCAGAGCATACTGCAGTGCTTAGCCTGGTATGAAATCTCTAAACATGTGGAGATGAACATCTGTACATCAGCAGAGAAGGGCAGATTTGTGATGAATGTGCGATCTACCTGCAAAACAGCTTTCTTCCAACAAGCCTTGAGTCAAAATTCAAAATTGAAGCCTGTATAAAGCCTAAAAATGTGCTCATCATCTTGGAGCCATGGAGGGGAAGGGGCGTGTGTATAAATGATGCATTTAATCCATGATGTAATGTCTGAAAACATTACATCAATCAAGAGAAGACACTGCAAATGCAGCCACACCACCGGTACCAGTCTTGAGGAGTGTATGCTGTTGTCAGTGGCTTCCTGGTACCTGGGTTGGGAGAGTTGAATAATTTGATGCACTAAACCCACAAATAAACCATGCAAGGCTTGGAGCGCCTGGCGCTCCCAGTGCCCTCTAACCAGCGCTGCAGACTGCATGGGAGGGCAGAACCACTGAAGCAGCAAGGAAGCTGACTGCCTAGTGCGTAATTGCATTAAAAACGCCAGCTCAGGAATCTTAAGTTCTTGCTCTGTGGAACCCATATTTACAACCTACAGCTCTTCAAATGGAGAACAGGATGAAGAGAACTGTATGTCCCACAGAACTATTTTTCCTAGACTGTGTTTTATTGGAAGAAGATTCTTTGTTTAGATCCCCTGCACGTTACAGAGTGGATGATGATAGCATCACTAGCAAAAAAAAAAAAGATACTCTGCCCAAGACTGTAACAGAGTGCTGTCAGCTGCAGAGATATAATTCCCTCTTTCTTGCTTTTCACTGTAGATTGACAAAATTGGGAAGATAAGCATTGAAGCATTCATTAAACTGGTTTAAAGCAAGAAATGCATGAAAATATTTTTCACTCTTTTCCCAAAGGCCAAAGAAGCCCAGGAGGATCTAGTAAAGACAAAGGAGGAGCTACACCTGGTAATGACTGCTCCACCTCCACCCCCACTGCCTGTCTATGAGCCAGTGAACTACCATGTCCACGATAACTTGCAAGATGAAGGATCCGAGTACTCTGGCTACAGCGCAGAGTTCTCCAGCGAGGGGATCAGGAATGACCGCAACGAGGAGAAACGCATTACTGAAGCAGAGAAGAATGAACGTGTACAGAGGCAACTGAGGGTAAGAAAAGGTTTGGAGGAGGGGGAGTAATGAAACAAATAATTCCTGGAAAATAGATCATTTAACCACTTGGTTAAGCGCACAAAGCATGATAGTTTCTCTTTGTTTATAGTTCCTGTAGGCAGTTTGAATCAAAGACAAGGTATATAAAGGTTATTCTCATTGCTCAGGCTTTGAGATTACTTACATCATCCGTAGTGTTTATGGAAAGCATACATTGTATCCATATCACTGATCTGTCCAGTCATCTAACAACTGTCAACTCTCACCAAAGAACACTACTGTCATGAGCTGAAAGCTTCTTGTGTATAATCTGTATTTAATGTTCTTTATATTGCAGGCGCTGACAGATGAGCTAGCCCAGGCTAGAGATGAAAATAAGAGGACCCACAATGATATTATCCACTCAGAGAACATGCGACAGGGACGTGACAAGTACAAGACACTGCGGCAGATCCGGCAAGGCAACACTAAGCAGAGAATTGATGAGTTTGAGGCGATGTAATGATGCTTGTAACAAGAAGGCAGGACTGTGGGAAAGGCAGATCTTAATGCTGTGTTCTTGTTTCGGTTTGGTTTTTTTGTTGTTGTTGTGGTTTGTTTGTTTGTTTTTTCCTGAGGAGGGGTCACTGTATGACACTTCACAAATGTTCTCTAAACCCAGAGGTGTTTGAATCTTCCTTTTATTCCATACCTTCTATTAAACTTGGTATAGTTAAAAACTTACTATACCACTGATTCTGGTAACTTGCTCATGCCTTTGCTTAGTGCCAAAAGGCCTTATGTCACATCTCTCGTTAAGCAAGACAAATTTTAATAGGCCATGCTTCTAGTTGAAGATACATGTCCAGCTTGGTCTAAAAATAAGCAACTGTGGGTGAATTTTGTGCCATACGTCTTTGTATTATTAGTTACAGTGTAAAGTCCAACAGTTGAGAAGACAGGTTGTAGAACTCAGGATTTGCAAGCACCTGCATGTACGTGTGTACCTGTGTGCACATGTGTTTATACACCCTGGTTTTTGTCTTGGTCTGGATGCCCACCTCCCTCCCCCCCACCCCCCCACACAAAAGAACTGACAACACCTCAGAACTACTTTGTGTAGAAATTAGGCTTTTTCTGGTTGCTCTTCTCAACTGGAGAAATTCTGCAGTGATGGCTCAGAAGCGTGGCGTAGGGACGCTGATACCCTCCTCATGTAACAACTAGGCAAATACTCTGTTGGAATCTAGTACACTACTGTGTTTGCATTCCAGCTTCGTTACTGATCAGTTATAGTGTAGTATTTATATATATATATAAAAAACATGCAATATGAGTTTAAAGGGAAATAGTTTTGCTCTGTATATTTTGTTACTTTTCAGATTTAATAAGACTTGCATCTGTAAAAATGCCTAAACAACACTGTAGTCTGATACAGTGCAGCTGATTACTTGCTATAAAGCATTATGTGTAAAGATCATTTTTTTACTTAATGAAAATTGTTATATGTACACAATCCAATATATACAATTTTACTGCACCTATTTTTCTAACAAATTTTCTAATTTTTTTAAATGTTTGATTTAAAGTTTCAGACTCCAAAGATGAAGGGACTGCTTCTTTATATCACAGTTGTATTCTCTCTAGTAGAGAGCATTTCTGTGACCATTCCTTCCCCACTAATCTCCCCCTTTTCTTGAAAATCTGTTAGAAAGTGAGATACAGTATGTTGTCAGCTCTTCTCTTCCATTTACGACATCTATGCTGCTTTATACTTGAGTTGAATCTTGTGTGGTTTTTTTATTTGCAGCAGCAAACATCTAAATAAAAGATCTGCAAAGTAACAAAGGACTTGGAGTCAAATGTTTCTTGTGTGGGGTGTATTTTGTGTAAGGTATGGTACTGCTCTCTTAGTTCTGGAACTTAACATACAAATCCCTGTCTTTAACTCTTAAGTCCTTAAAAGCCACATTGACCTTGAAAGAAAGAAAGGAGAATACTTGCTGTAATGACTAGTGTGACCATCTTCACCTGAGTCCCAGGGAAGAGATATATAGCAGCAGCATATATGAAGTTTCTGCTGACTGTAACACTACATCTGAGGCAAAGGGAACTGATGCAGTAGTTGGGCCTTAAGCTTGCATTTCCACCAGTTCACATGAATAAATAAGTTTAGCTTAACTCTTGTCCTGTCTGATCCATGTGGTATACAGCACTTGTTAATACTCTTACATCAGCAGCTGATAAGAACAAGGAACTTCCTACAGCTACACTTATTCTATTAGCTGTTGTCCCACACTCTTGCTGAGGGAGAATTTATACATTTAACTGGTTTTAAGTACCATGATACAGCACACATTTGAAAGGCATGTGGCCAGAGCTTTTTAGGGTCATGTGAAGTAGTACTGGCACCGTGGATAATTCTGAAGCACAGAGGTGTTGGCATCACCCCTTTGTAGCAAGCAGTTAAAGATAAGCTAGTTTTTAATTCTCTCTGAACATGTATAAAACACTGAGATCAGAGTGAAAGCATATAACTTTAAAGTAACAGTTATTTTCTCTAAGAATTGTAAGAATTTTCTCTAAGAACTATAAGAATTTAATCACAGAATTTAATCTGTGATTAAATTCTTCTAGTTCTGCTGTGCCCAAAACTGGAAAACTGCTTATCATCTGGTTACTGTTGTCTTGTCAGCATAATGCATTTCATACTGAGTTTGTCACTCCTGAAGAAACTATACTAACCTTATACTCTAGCTAGAGACACAGATAACAAAGCCTTAACTTTTGGAGAAATAAAACCTTCAGAATATCACATGCTTTCAAATGCATAACTCTGTTCCCCAAAACCTGGAGTAGGCACTGTTGCAGTGTACCCTTCCCCAGACCTGAAAGGTATGTGCCACTTGAATTTAAAACATCACATGTGGGGAAGGAAAACTTGTTGTGCAGTAATCTCTCAGGACTTAAAGTTTTCCTTATGTGAATGCAGTAGAAGAGTAAAGTCCATCCACTTGTTTGGACTGTGGAGCACTTCCTGCCACTGGAGCACTGACTGAGAAACAAGGTCTGTACAGCCAAACGACTCCTCTGCAACAAAGCAAAAGGGAAGGTCACAGGGTTACTTTTCACTTGGCTTTACCCAACTTCTGGCCCAATGGACTAGGTAACAACCAACCTCCTTCTCTCACTTCTATAGCAATTTCAGCTGTTCTGTAGCTCCCTCGGGCATTAATTGCAATAAACTGTAGTTATACTTTTGAAGCATTTTTTACATCCTGTTAAACTAGGATCACTTACTCAGCTTGCACGAAAGAATAGTTTTTTGGTTGTATGACTTAAAAGCAGAGGAGCAAGAACGGCACAAAGCCTCCTGCTTCAGTTCACCTCTAGTGACTTTAATGCATTACTAGGCTTAGGGCTTGGATAGTCTTCTTCCCTCAGAAGCAGGTAGTCCCTGCTCTAGCAGAAAGGAAAATGCTGGGTAGGACAATCAAAAGCAGCTCATGAGGAAGCCTGCACAGCACCGAGTCATTACTAGTGATAATGCTCCTCTAAAGTGCATGTTGATACCATAACAAAGTGGCTGAGCCTCAATCTTTTTGAGCCTTTCATCTCAAATACTGAAACCAAAGCACTTGCTCTCTGGGGTGAGAGACTCCATTGGGCAGTCTTCAAGTGACAATACTTCCCTGCTCACCTACCAGTTAGACAGGCCCTATTCAGTGAGCAGAGGGTTTCTCAGCCTTGAGAAAGAGGGCTCACTCTTATCTTAGAACAGAGCTCAAAACTCAGACATGCGATAGGCCTGAGCAAGTTTCACTTTCTGTATCTCCCGTTGATTTGTGGATGTAAAATAATAAGCACAGATATAAACAAGGGTGGAGTCTACTAGCTCATTAGTTCTTCTGCTTCCGTTTGATGAGATAGTGGTTAAAAGTAGCCAATTCATAGAAAACAGCCCAAGGAACAAGTCTCAAAGAAAGCTCTAGATGAGTTGACTCCACCCAACTTTTCTGGGCCTGTCTTCTGCATGGCCAGGCTCTGGCCCTAAAAGTCACCATGCTAACAAATGGCTTTCCTGAAAATTCCCCCTGACACCCTTGAGCTTCTACACAGACCTGAACTAAAATACCTGCATAGGTTCTTGCAGGCTCAAAGCCCAAGACTGCAAGTTGCTTAGGACAGGCTGGGGCTGTATGTGTAGGCACGTGGCAGCAGGTGATAAATAGCACAGTGTAAATATTATTATTTAGAATGTAAACTAAATGAACTTTTTCCCAAACTACCTTCAATTTATAGTGATAAAGAACTTACTTGCACCAAGCTTGGCTCCTCCTAGGAACTGATCGCTTGAGCTGAAAGCTGACTGGTCCCAGACAGTCAAGTGTAGACATGATTGCTGTAGCTCAGCTGGGGTAACACCATCAAAGACAAACAAATGTTTCCACTGGGGACAGGCTTCTTTCTTCAGGACAGGAGACTTTCGCTTTACCTCTGCTTGGTCTGGAAGGATAAGACAACTTCCCAAAAACAATGAGAGTTCAGCAAGGTTACTGATGTCTCAACCAGAAAACAGAACATCTGCAATAATCAACTAGGGCCTTAAATAGCAAAAAAGTTCAGCTTAAGTGCAAGGTAGAACATGGTGCTAGTGTGTTTATTTTGGGACTTGCTCCTTTTCCTGTCTGCCTTCAGTGTGGGTGCCAGGAGGCTCTTCTGATCTGCTTTTCCTTTGCTATCATTGACTGCTGAGGGAGTCTTTACTCCCCATTCTGTTATCCAATACTGCCTGAAACCTGCTTTTCGGTAGATAAAATGGTCACCCATTTCACTGAAGATAGGTGCCACCGCAGATGAAATGGCTTTATGAGATGTTGTAAGTGTACCCCAGTATCATAATTTCAATGGCATCTGATGCCTGACGGTAAGAAAGTAAAATGATCCCATGTGCAAGCTACTCAGCGCATTGAAGAAAAATTCAGTCCCTCCTCTTTCAAAATGTCTAGAATGAAGAGGATAAAAGTTTCCTTTTCAATGTATTCAAAGCTATATTTAATTCTGCAAAGGCACAGCTGAAAACAGAAATGAAAATACCCTCTTGATTTGCGCTTTTTTTTTTTCCTCTCAATATCTAAAAGCAGATACTTAAACTAGTGAACTCTAAATTGTAATGACATCAGTAAATTCTGAAGTTCCATTCAGGACCCAAAGAGCACATGGGACCTGTCACCGCCCTGCTGAGTGCTGCTGTTGTGCAGACACCCAAATGTCACTGTTACAAGGAAGTCTGACTAAGAGTATGGACAATGCCACTTTCACATGCCAGTCTCCTGCTGAAAACACGTTAATACATATTTTTGCACAAAATGTGTGTGACATTTACTATTTGAAGTGTTAGGTCTCATACATACCCTTTAACGAATGAGTTCAGCATTCCAGCACATCTCAGCATGGGCAAGTTCTTGGCCCCAAATATCATAACCTGAAGTTGGCAGTTAGGAACTCCTTGGTCTTTTTTTCCTGAAATAGGAGCATTTAACACATTAAATAACCAGTTAGTTCAGCTGCTAGCCTAAGATGCTGCTATAACCAAGTAGGAAAATGAGTAAGCAGTACTACTGTGATAAGGACTCATAGTGCTGTATTAGGATCATTTGAAAGATTTTAACCTGCTTGTATGTGTGTGATTCACACACAAAAAAGCAAGCAATGAGTAGCAGGTTGCTTTGTGATTCCTGTTCCAAACACAGAGCTTTCAGTTGTATTTGTGAAAAGTAAACACAGGGCTGTACCCACAGGAGTGTTTCTCTGAAACAAAGCCAGAAGCAGGAGAAACAGCCAAACCCACGGTGTGATACCGCTCCTCTGTTACAGCTCTAGTTACAGAGCAGAGACCCAGAACACAGGCATGCATAGGGAGGAAAAATGGAAGAAAGCAAGCTGGTAACTTTGGGGTCATCTGGAAAAGAAAAGGGAGCAAAATTAATGTAACAGCTAATTAGATCTTTCTGTTGGTCTCTACCTGTTGCTATGATCCTGAACACAGAGAGCACTACTAGACCTCTGAATGTCTGCAGACCTCACTATGACCTGGGGAGGTAACGAAAATGAGGGTCCTATCCCCTCCCCCAAAAGTGTTTATTTTACTCCACCAGCAGGTGCTTGCTCTGACACACTACAGCAATACTTAATGTACCTTACAAGTCTTTCATTACCAAAACCTGAATCCTCACTGTACATTTTGAACCTAACATCTTCCAAGTGAAACAATCTCTCTAAAATGAGACCACTGGAGGAAGTCAAGGGTGCTGGTCTGGTACCCTTGCAGCCATTTCCCTTCCACCTTTTCCCTAAATTGGCAGTCTCTGCCTTGGGCAGTAAAACTGCTGCATCACCTCCAGAATAAGGTCTACTGGCAACACCATGACAGGCACAAGCTCTCCAGCCAAACAGCTGGATGCATCCTCCTGCTGCCATTATAATGTGCAGCTTTCGTTGGCATTAAAAAGAACAAAAAGATTAAGTTGGCAAATGGTTGGATTTTAATGAATTCAAAATATAATACACCACAAACCACGGTTTGCAGTAGCTGTTATCAGAGCCATACAGGAATATTATATGGACACATTATTAGTCCTTCATTGATCGCAATTCTTTTCTCGCCAAGGGATTCACGTATGCTGAAATGTTTTATACCTTCAAACTGGAAATTTTTATACTGAGCCGGTACTGACAGTCTTGCAGACACGAGGAGTTCGCCGCTGTACTGGATAAGATCACCTTCAGGCTTTTCAAGCTGAAGAAGGGGACATACAGAAACCTGCATTACTGCAATCATGCTATTCTACATCATTCTCACAGCTTATTATTTTTGCAATATGTCTTACTAACGGGCTGGATTGACACCATTCTTCCGTCCATGACTTCAGAAGGCTGATCTTTTTCATAGCTTTCACTACATCCTCCTCTTAAGATACAACTAAGCACAAAAATTAAGAATTACCTTGGCTTTGAGCTGGTACCAGTTGAACAACTGCATCGAGTTATCTTTGAAATTCCACGCTGCCAGTGGAATCACCACTTCCCCCAAGAACACCCTGTATTTGAGCGCTCCTGCATGCCATACAGAGATCTGAAGCTGTCGACTTTCCAGCTGTGAGTATTCAATCTTGTACTAGAAAAATAAACAGGATTTACAAACCAATACACAGGATGAATGCAGGCCCACGCTCATAACCTGCTCAAAGGAAGCCCAGCCACAGCATGGCTGAAGGAATGTGAATGCAGACAGAACCATGTTGTCTGAATATGCTTTGCAATTTGCATATTAGCCCACTACTTAAATGCTAAATAATGCTTATCCAAATATGAAACAACATTCCAGGAATACCTTGGCCTGCCTTGCTAAAGATTTTTATTATTAATTCAGAACTTTAAATAATTCTTGACCATTTTTGCTGGGGTTTTTTTATATTTCTGTTTTACACTCCCAGCAGAATTTGTCTGCTCTGCAGGCCAGTTCAAGATTAAGACAACTATCAAAGGTGCTAAAACTTCCATTCTGGTCAGTGGACATCTATTCAATGCAGTCAGTAGGGGCAAGGAAGTAATTCAGCTGACCACTAAATAAAGCCCTCATCTACTCCCAAAACATAGTTAGAGCCCTTTGAGACATTGTTTGGTATCTAATATAGCCACATGAGACTGGTAAATATGATACCCAGCCTACAGGTGACCTGCACCCACCTGGACTGAAATTTGGAGGCAACGGCATGGATGAAGACATCGCTACCCACATTTAGGATGTGAATCACAAGCTGGGTGTAGGCTCTGGGGTGAATCACCCTGGGCTCTAGCGATTCCCAAGAGCACTTACGCACCTCTCACACATGCAGCTACCTAAATGCAGGTGGCCTTAATTTGCAGCTGAATCCCACTGAGTTGGATCTCAGTGTCATGATGTAGTTTACCTGCACTAGCGCTATGCTCTTTTGACCATTTCTGCTACTCTGGATGAACTAATAATTAAACTAATTTTAAATATTTCTAACTAAACTACCTTTAGTGCTCATGAAGCCAGCTCAGGCATGGCTCTCACTCTCCCTTTATCAGTTCTGCATGACTCTGGCATTGAAAAGGGACTATAAAATCAGGACCAATTATTCCAACCTCAGGGTCTTTTTTCTTCCAACTAAAACCCTATATACAGACTTTGAGAACATGAGAATTTGGTATTCTCAAATATCAAAAAATATGAGAATTTGATATGTGATAGAATATGAGAATTTCAATACAGACTTTGAGAATATGAGAATTACATACATTACACAAATCTTTTTTTGTTGTTATTGAATTTTAACAATGGTCTTCTCAAACGTTTTGCCTGTTTCACTCACTACAAATTCTTGATGTTCATACATACAGCGAGGTGGGGGTAACACTGAAGCTTTTGTGTAGTTCAAGGACCAACAATATAAGTTTGTCCCTCCATTAACTTTGTTTCCTATCTCTTCCAAGACAACATGTTAATGAAGAACTCATCATCTTATGTGCTATTGCAGCTCACTGATGCACACAAAAAATGGGTTTGTAGTGATCTGAGTACAAAGCTGGAGCTGGGAACAACCAAACTAATCCAAACTCTCCCAGCTGACAGTACTCAGCTTCAGCTTCACATTTCATCAAGTGTCTGTGAAGTGAGAATAATGGCTCCTATTTTCTACACACAGTTCTTACAAGGATGCAAGAAGTAATATTGCAAGGCATTAAGGAATTAAAATCATAACTACTGTGCTGTGGTGAGATTATCAATGTTTGAAATTAGACACTACAAAGAGATGGCCTGGCATCAGTTGCACGGGAAAAAGGAAGCAGACAACATTTTAGAGGTGGTGGAATTCAGTTAGCATTCAGGTAACTGCAGAGAGACGCTCCCAGTGGCAATGACAAAAGGGGTATCAGTTGAAAAGGATACTTGTGTAAAATACTAACTGCCCTGCAATACACCCAGTTCCTGAATGTACAAAAAAAGTGTCTATGGAAGACACTTTGCTTTTGCCACAACTCAGAACAACACTGGAATTCATTAAGAGTGTTTTCATGAACAAAGGCAGACTCTTCTGATGGTTTGCAATTTACTGTTGTAACTCCAAAAGCATTTTCTCTTATTTGGACTGAAAGACATAATATTTTAAATTATTGTTGTCAGTGACTCTTAGATTTGCCCCATCAGGATGATTCTGAACTTGCAGGATTGTACATTACAAAAGGAGATGCTACCACAGAAAAGCACGCTTAGCGGCACACAATTGCAAATGGTACCTTCAAAGTCTCATCGAACTCTGGATCCACTGTGCTCTTTTTGACAGCTGTCTTCCGCTTACTCCGAGGAGATTTATCGGGAAGTAAATAAACCTTAACATACCTTGTAGACAGAGAGAAGGATGTATGGAAAGTGACCAGAAAAAAAAAAAATCAAACTAAGAAGAAAAATTAATTAGATGAGAGGAGTTTTTTCTTAATTCTTAAACAATTTCATTGACTTTGCAATTTTCCAAGCAATAAAATGGCAAATTGTGATTTATATCCTTTCTCAATAAAAGCAGACAGACTATAAGGGTCCCTGTATATCATTTGGCTAATGTGTTTCAATCCTATTCTAATTGGGAAAGGGATTAGGATCTGAATAGGAATCTTTTGTTTTCATACACTTGGCCTCTAATAAAATAGCCACCAAGGAAGTCACCTTGTTGGTTGCAGTGGCAGCTTTATGATGAAAACACACAGTATATTATGTGCTCAAAAAAAAAAAAAATCAACTCAATCAACTTTAGGCTCATTGCTGCTTGTTCATTAAGAAAATACCTCATCTTTACAACACCAAGTACCATGTAGCAAAAAAATGTATAATCACACAAATAATACATAATAATTCATAACTCTTACAAATGCTAATTGTTGTAACAGCCACTAGAATGAAAGTGGGAGATTCTCTAAAGTGCTCAGAATTGCTATAACATTGATTCAATGCAAACCAGTAAAAAAAATTTCTGGAAGCTGAGTTGGACCAATATCAAGCACCAATGATTCCTACCCAAAGTTTCTCATGTGTAGGTCACGTGAACATTAATACTTAAATATTCCCCTTAATATGAGTTCAGTGGGCTGTATTTGTGTTCTGGCTTCAAAACCAAAGAGAGTTGGCAGGGAAAGAAGAGATTGTTAACATAATACTAAATATTTTTAAACTGTACTTGTATATATTTCAGGTATTCTGATTTAAACCAATTTTAAAACAGCCTCTTTATTAACTTACTAGGTAAATAAAATCAGCTGTATCTCATATCATCAATGCAGAACTTATACTTCTTCCCTATTCCTTCCAAACTTATCCATAGGTAAAACTACTTTTTAAAATATTCAGGTACTAGAAGTTTTAGCCTCTATCACCCCAGATTAATTTAATTAAAAAGTAGCCAGTCAGACCTCAAACCAGTCAACAAGCTAAATAATTCAACAGGTTTTAAATGTCAGTTAAAAGTCTGCTTTTCAGCAAGTGTGTTAAGTGTGTACACTGACTGTACTTTTTCTGTTGGCTTGGAAACCAACAGAAATATATAAATATATACCTAGAGAACATAATGTTCTCTACACAGCACTTCCCACATTGCCTTTCAGGCTTCCTGCAACTGTTTGCCTGGCATAATTACCAGGGGACTTAAAGAACCTTGACCCACTTCTTCAGAAGTGCTCCCAAACTGCCCTGTTTCACAAGCTGCTGTTCCAGGAAGGCTCCTTTCATCACCAAGCTCATCTTTATGAACGTCCTCTGCAAGATGTGCAAAAGCCATATTCCTTCTGGGTGAAGGCGACTGCAATTCCACAATTCCAATGTGGTCACTCAAGTGCTCAAACACGGTGTGACAGCAGGGGCAAGAATAGGTAGTTAGGTATTCTACCTGGTGATTTCTATGAACGATTGCTGCGTGGTCAGAGAGGATCATTTAGTAATAAACAGACAAATCACCAAGGCTTAACTATCCAACCAAAAATTTCTATGGCATATTTTATCCACAGAAGTAGGTATTTCTTCCTCGTACAGTAATACATAATTATTAAACAGCTTTAGATTTTAAAATGTGTTGCAGTATCTGAAATTTCTATTCTTATTACAGAAGATGGAAGCAAAGCATAGCAATCACCTAGTGACCCACAGTGAGTCAGTAGATGAATTAGGAACATGACATCTCATGTTTTAACCACTTATGTTTTAATTTTGCAGGCACAACTTAAGAGCTAAAATCTGAACAGCTATTCTTGAGATCCAACGGTGCTCATCAGCAACAGATACCCAACTGCCTGGTCACAGGAAGGGAAAGAGACAATTACTAGCAGAAAATGGTCAGAATGGAATAAGAGCTGGTATGAAACCTATTTGTCTTGCAGTGTGTATATGTAAAAAGGGCTGGTATATATGTTAGATGTTCTGAAAGTGCTAATATGGCATACCATCATATATCAATCAATTTCAATCACAACATACATAAGTATCTTAAACCTAGAATATTTTCTTTATTTTTTTCTCCTTCTCTACAAAATACTTACGGGTTACATTTTTTCTTTTTCTCTTCACCATAAGCCAGGTTCTTGCATCCCTTGATGCAAATTTCTAAGATGCAAGCTTTGAAGATGTATCTTATGGCAAACTCTATTTCTCCCGTGATGTTAGCCTTGTCAAAATTGCCAGACTCGGTGCAAGTGCTGTTAAGACTATACAAACTCCCCTAAGAAAAGACAAATGTTTGGGAAAAGTAGCTTCAGATCAAATAGGACAAAACATTTATTTCCCTCAAAGGTCCATATCTTTACAGACATGACTGTAAAGACATACTGCAAATCATGAAGATTTAGGGTAATCTGTATAAAACATTCTGTTGCTTCCGTAACAGCCCTGCAAATTATGACTGTAATTGCAATTCTACTGCTTTGCCTTTTTCTCTTCAGTAAGCTCTCTAGGCTAAGAAAATGCTTTCTTAGGTAGCGTCTAGATCTAGAAATTGTCTCCAAATAAAACTGCTATGTGGCTTCCCATGAGAAAATGGGATAAGTGTCTGAAAGGAAGAGAGTGAAAAAACATCTGAAATCTAAGAACATAGAAAACACTGAACTAGACTGCTTTTAATACATAGCTCATAGTAGGGTACACTGCTGAGACGTTAGGTTCTATCATGTATTAAAGGAAACAAAAGTGACCTTGCACATCCAGTAAATATTCTACAAGATCCCCCCAATTCCATGTAAAAATGACATACTCCATACTGCAAGCAGACTGTTCAGGAAAGATTAAAATATGAAGACATCCAGTTGTCATACGTTGGTGCATAAAGAAGGTGTTTCCTAGCTCACCTCAGCCACTTTGTTCTCCTTTCATCTACTTTCGCCTATGAGGCAAAGGTTTGGATGCTGTCCATCCACATATATAAACAACATTTGTGTCTAGCACTACAGAGGCCATGAAACTGCAATGCAAGAACAGACTATAATCCTTTCTGTGGCCCAGCACAGACATCTAACTTTATGGTGCTATCTAGCCTTCACTGTAACAAATTATCAACTCAGTCAAAATACTTTGGTCTCCACTCATTTAGAATGATACTCTTTAAGGTGAGCCCTAGAAACTTTTTACATAGCATATGTCACGAAGACACAATTGTTGTTGTGATTAATCTCACAGCAGCATTGCCCTAGATTGCTAAGATATCTCTGTTAGATCACTCCTCCCTCTGAAAATAAACACCAACCCACTCAGGACTGGTTAACCAAGGAGTTCTGCATTGCACAACCCAGCAGCTAAGAGTGCAGAGTAGTGTTTATAAGATCATATCTCTCTTCCATGCAGATGCTTTACTTCATTTGTGCAGCTTGCCAAATATTCATTTTAAAATTTACACCAACAGCTTAATTAGATTAAAGAAGCTATCTACTCTATTTTATAAGCTCTAAGTAACATACAAACTTGACAAAAGAAGGGTCAGGTGCTTATTGAGGAAGTCAGAAGAAGTGTTAGAACTGTTTTGACCTGATGCTTGTTGCATGTAATCTTGCTCCCTCCACGAGATGTGTATCAGTGTAATCAATCAATCTCCCTTGCAGCTTTGTTCAGCTCTGCTCTTTCACTCACTGACATATTTTTATTCATCTGACCAGAAAATGCTTATTTTCCACCAAAATCCTTCATGACAAAGGAATGCAAATAGATTTTTGTCTTAGCTCATATGTCCTAAAAAAAGTTCTGCAAAAGTCCCTAATACTTATTCCACAGAACCTCTTATTTATTTAGAGAAGCTGGATAGGTGTTCTGATTAATGATTTTTGGACTGAATATCACTACATATATCTCGCACCTGATCAGGAGTCACATACATTCAATGTAGAAATCACTTATCCTTTTGGTTCAGTGAACAGGGACTTAGCAATGACTTCATGTATTGCACCCCTGCTGGCATGACTGGAAGCAATGCCATCTGATATTTTGGAAGATATGTTTTCATGGAGTGGTAATCAACATCCAACACTTCACCATAAAGGGAAGTTTAATGGAACTTGACCTTCCCCTTTATAAGACAGTAGAAAATATTTCACTTTTAAGCCTGGGCTGTCTATAGCCCAGGTCAAATGGTTGTCATTAGAATCACAAATGTCATCCAGAATTGTTATCCATTTGTCAGTTTAACACCTCAGACTCCACAGTGCAGTAAACTATGAAAGATTGCCAAGGTCCTTTTGTGTGTTATTACTTGTCTGCAAAGTGAGCAGGCTGGTTTAATTTTGATTCCCTAAAAGTCATTTTAGTTCCCTTCTTTACAATATCAGTCATGGATTCTTTGGATACTTCACCCTGCTTAACCTCACCACTAAGACATAGAAATTAGCTTCCACAGTTAATCATAGAGACTTTAAAGCATGCACTGAATTAATTTCAAACTGGCTTCCTTCTCTCTCATTTGCAATATTCAAAATGCCATCCATCAGAGGATGACTCAATGCCATCCCCTAAACCTATGAACTGCTCCCCTGGCTTCCGTCACTGTCAGCTTCCTCTTCATTCACTGACATTCTGACATTTGAATTTCCACTGACATTTCCATTACCACAGTTCTTGCAGAATAACGAAACCGTTCAGATAAATGAAGTTTTAAGAGAAAAAGATAGCTACTAGGTTAGAAAGAACGATGTTCATGATACCAACCCTAACATAAAATGGGAAGAATGTTAGCTGCATTTGCAGCAGAAGCTGATCTATCAATTATTCATTATTAACGGGCATATCCATCTATCAATTATCCATTATTAATTTGATTTGGCTTATGCTGCAAAAAGTTCACAGTATTACTATAAGGACTGTGCCAAAGGCAGTCAGTCTTTCATCAGATACAAACTCAAGTAAAATTCTTTGTTCATTTTGTAATATAATCCAAAATACACCAACATTTTGCACAAGATCTTAGCTTTTATATCTGTCCCTATTAGGCACCTCTTCTGTTGTGCTTCACCCTTCAACTTACATGTTTTCTGCCATCACAGAAAACTGCATCACTTGTGGGACTGGTTGTTATGTCTTCTTCCTCCTTGCAATTCCTTTTGGTCAGAATTTCATGGTCATTTTGGGCACCAGTGATGAGCTGTTGAAGACTGGGTGTACTTTTCATCTGTAAGAAATTCAGGAAGTAATTTTTTTTAATTTAAGAAAAATTCCCTGATTGCTTCAGGAATGCTATCAGAAGAAAATTCAGTAATAGCTACAATTCACTCTGATCAATGTCTTGCAGGTAGCACACTTTCAAAGACAATGTAGTAACTTAATTTAAATGTTGATTTACAACTCTCTCATCCCAGCTAGTAGTACATTCATTATATTCGTAGTTTTCTAAAATCAACACACCAGCACCTAATCTAAGGATCACTACCACAGCAATTACTGACAACGGTCTACTAATAACACACCAAAAGTGGCAATATACTAATAAAAGGCCTTATTAGCCTTTAACAAAACAGTAATTTTGCAAGAAAAAAAAAATCTTGCCTCCAGGAAATTAAAAAAAATGAAAAATAGTATTTTGCAATATTCATGACACATGCCCATGTCTATCTATGCAAGAATGAATATAGGTTGAAAGAGACTTGAAAATAGAAACAGACTCACAAGTTCTCATTTAGCTTTGATCATAGAAAAAGTTTCAATTTCTGAGGTGTTCTTGACTTTGCTTTGACTAAGTCCATTCACCTTTGCAGTCTTCCCACGAAAACCCTGATAATTTGTGGAAAGTTAAGATATATAGTAGCAAAACTCCCTGAGATTTACCTCCAGCCACCTCTGTTATCATAAAAACAGTTAATAGAATGAAGTGCCAAAAGACTAACACATACGGCTAGAAATACTCTGAAAATAGATTTTAGCTCATTCTGGCACACCACTACCCCTGGATAATACAATCTATGAAAAGTATGTTCACAGTTCAATGAGTAGGAAAAGAGTGAGGCAAGAAATTTTACAGGGTTAGGATCTTAGAAAATAATTTCTTAAAAAGAAATTGTATAACAGCAACTACCTGAAAGACTAGAAAGAATATAGTGTGACCAAATCAGCAAAAGGATTGGGATTTATTTGCATAGAAGAAACAGATAATACATATTTAACAGACCTGGGAACCCCTCCTGCACCATCAGCAGAGCACTAAAGAATGAGGACAACAGAGCAGATAATATATTGAGATTACTTCTGAAAAAACAGAATGTGCAAAATCCAAACCAGTATGCTGTTATTATAACACACAGAAATTGTTATGTGTAATAACTGCCCTACCTTAAGAATAGACGTAAGAATTCATTAAGTTCCCTTGTGAGAAGGAAACAGACAGAAAACGTATTCAGAATATAGTCTCAAAAAAACCCCAAACAAATCAAAACATCGTATTTCTCAGCAGAGAAATTGTCTTCTGCTTTATAAAAACCTGAAACACCACTGATTTCACTTGCTAACCAAAACAACCTACTACACAGTGAATTTTAGCTACTACTTGGATCAGAAATATTCTGTTTAACACAATAGAGAAGTCTAAGTGATTGACAAGGCAACATAACTACCAGTGCTAAACTTAGCATCAGGTCACATAAGCAAGACTCCCACCTAGCCCAGCTCTAATGTCTGCAGCAGCACGCATCCGCTGTCACAGGAGGGGTAACCCACAGCTACTGATGCACCACAAACAGCTTCCAAAGCTTGCACATGTCTGCTTGTTCCCCCAGTGAGGCAGGTATACTGGCAGTTCCTTTAATGAACTTAGAGATTCTGATGGTGAGAGGCCCTAGAAAACACTGTTCGATTAACTTCCTACATCCAGATTTTACACTGGCTGGTAGTTCTTGCCGTTGGATTGTTTTTTCACTATTACTGAAGTTGAATATAATCTCTTTCAACTTTAATCTGAAGGAATCAAGCTCTGAACATATCACAAATTTAGAAAACTTACTTAAGAAACAGATAGTGCTCTTGAGACTGAAGTGGTGCCCCAGTCTTATACCCTGTACATTCAAAATGGCAGAGTTATAGCTATTACTTCCCAGTCATTCCTACAAGAAAAATGTACACTTTCTAGGGGAACAAATACTGTTTCAATTCATTCTCCAAAAATGAAAGTTCTTTCTGGAACTTGGAAATCACAACAAGTAAGATTTCTACATCATATTTTGTTATAAAGTTGAGTAATTAGTTGTTTTGCAAGTGCCATTTAAAACAGGTTCTGTCCCTAAACTTAAGTCATAGTTCTAGTAAGGATGTAAACAGCTACCCTTATTAAAGGAAAACAAAGATGGAAAAGAAAAAAAATAAATGGAATAATAATGCAATACTGCCACTGACAGAGATTAAAAATAATTTTTAAAATCACAGTAAAGATACAAAAAGTCATCATATAAGTGCAGGGACAGACGAGAAAAAATTTCTTCAATATTAAAAAAACCTAAATGGCAAAGATGACATTCACAAGAAAAAAAGATCAACAGTAATTCTAGCAAAACTAAAATTGTAGCTTAAGTATAGTCTAACTGGTTTGAGTGAAACAAAAGCTTCCTGCCTCAGAGAAATAGAGCTCTGACACACAAACAACATTGAAATCTATCTTTCAAAATCTGTAATGCAAAGGGTAGACATAAATTAAGTCCTAAACCTTTAAATGGGCAATTAAAAACCCACACAAATAATTTGGAATCTCCTACTAATACATTTCTCAAGCCAAAATCCATATCCATCTTTTAAACATGACAGGCTGTGTGCAGTCAGCATGCAATGAAGCATAGTTTAAGTTCATATTATCTCCAACTCTGATGTTTTTCAATGCATTAAAAGAGTAGTGCTCTGCCAGTGGAATAAAGTGACACTGAAGTGGGGGTTCCACAATGAAAGCAGCACTCAGGTAGTTAATAACGGTTGTGGATTTCGTTTATAATGTAATTGCATACAGAAATACCAGAACTAATTTTGCAGAGTTCACAGACCTTGTGTTGGGCCAATTCAAACCACTAGTCCATGCGGTCTGACATCCTGTCTCTTCCATTTATCAGCACGTAACACTTCAGAGGAAAGTGAAAAGTGTGCATCAAGGGAGCTGTGAGTAATATTTGCCATGAGGTCTGGCCCAAAGCAAAAGCTTTCCTCAGCATCTAATTCAGGCACTTAGCAGACCACATTTACCTCATTCAGATGAACAAGGCAATTCAGTAAGTACCCACTATGTGGAAAACTGAGTATGGACAAAGTTCAGTCACTTGAGAGGTGAAAGTGTATAAAACAAAATCTTCAGTGTAACTTTAAAGCAGATATGTGACATCATCTTCAGCCCTGCACAATTTGTGGAAAAACAGATGACTGGATTTTTCTCAAACTTGTCAAGAAAACACTGAAAGCTAGAGACTGTAACCAAAGCAAAAGGAAAAGGGAAGTTGCCCAACAACTAACAGCAGTCAATGTTTTCTCCTTGCCAAATTAAAAAGTGCTCAGAAAGTGTCATGATGGGTTTTGGATGGTCATAGCTTTGTCCTGTTCAGCAGCAAGAGGGGCAGGAGGAGGACAAGGTGCTCTCACCTCCCTGCAACCCATCAATCACACAGAGCAGACATCAATCAGCCTCAAGAAAGTCTGTGAGCACCTGACAGCAAAATGACCCATCCTATCCCTCCCTGTGTGAGGGTCTTTGTAAAATCTTAGTCTAACATTTCAGCTCTGGGCTGAGATCAAGTGTGCAGACTCAAGTCAAAAACCTGTGAAGAATCAGAGTTCTGGCCACAGTCAGTGAACATCAGCTAAGCCCTGCTTGTATAATAAAAGTAAAATTCCACTGTGTAAGTCATTATTCTTACAAATATATTCCATTCCTGAAACAGCCCTTTTTACAGTTAGAGACTGTGTATAATAATATGGATACCCTGCTTGTAATGTTGATGGCAGTGTCAGACTGGCTCCTTCTTTGCTTCCTTCTTTCCACGTTCTGCCCATAATCTGTGGTTAGGAGACGTCTGTCAGCCATATCATTCTGGGACTTAGAGATTTCTGAAGTGAAAATAAAGAGAGAAGTCACTATAACCAACATTGCAAGCAATCCTGTAGATTTACAGGCTAATTCTGTAGCTTTCAAACTTTCATCCTGCAATTTTAGTATTGATCTCCTAAGAGCAAGAAACAGATGGGAAGGCAAGTGCTTGTCCCATTTTGTATAATTATATTTTGCCTACCTAAATCTTGCCTGCTGTTTCAACTGGAAATTATACTCCTTGCTTCCTATCATTATAGCTGCTGCAAGGAATTGTTGTATGCTATCAAATATGGTTTCCTTGCAGAAGTAGCTACTACGAGTCCCCATATATAGTTTGATTTGTAAAGCAGTTTGGTTTGGTTCAGGATAAAAGCAAGATCATTATAACAACATAAAGCAACATGACAATGGAAATTAGAAAGCAGAGCATATTGGAAAATATTTAGAAATTCTTCCAAAGTATGGATGAAAGGGGAGGTATTACATACTCTGGTCCCAAACCACATATAATTTTAAGAACATGAGTAGCCCTCATTGACTTCAATAACGTTACTTAAATGGATAAGCTTATGTCCATACTTAAGCACCTTATTGAATTAGCACTTCAGTAACATCTAGTTTATTGTCAAATAAATCTATAGGACAATTGGACATTTAGTGCACCACTTTTTGCTTCTTATTCCTCAGGGTACAGTCAGAACTTCACTTAAAAGGAAGGGCAGCACTCATCCATGATTTCTGAAGTTGAAAACTAGCAGGCTTAGCAGCAGACACTTTGTTGTAAATCCCAGATAGTCTCTCATGAAGAATTAATAACTTATAAGTGGTACATGAAATAGCTATAATATGTTCAATTCATACAGAAGAAATAAATATTTCTCTCACAACATGAGCCTCTGTGGAGGAACTTCAGACAGCAGACAATATGTCATTATGGTATTCAAAAACAATGGCACTCTTAAGTGTGATTTTTAAAGCCACTTTGGGTTAGTTTTGTTCTTAGCAGCATTCAGTCCTCAGATGTTTACTGTACTCTGTGTACACCATTAAGACATCATGTGACATATTCATAGGCAGGCTCAATTAAGTCATTTCTGACTGTAAATGAAACCAGGTTTTTAAAATACACAGTGAAATCAGAGATCATAAAAGAGACTGGAGTGAGCGATCTAATGGAGTATATACAATCTGAGTAGCTCAACCAGCAGTAGAAGCAGAAACACAAGCTTGCCTCACTCTCTTAAAATGAACAGGTTACAAAACAGGTTACTGTGAGAAAAAAAAATTATTGTTCATTTTTCATATCTATTCCTCCTTTGGCTTCTCTACCCAAATAGTCAGTAAGACAGACACTATCTCTAGTGCCACGGGCGATTTTGCACTGCAAATAAAACTACAACCAGCAACTTATTTTACATTCACCAAATGGCAACCATTGTATTATAATCTCCTGTTGCTTCCAAATCATGCTGGAACAGGAGGTAACAGCATAAAGAGCAGACTGTACAATGGCGGCATTGTGCTACATGCGCTAATCCTTTGTTCCAGCTGCTCTCAGGCACGTGCACACACTGGCTCCAGTGATGGAATCAGAGGCATAAAGAGGTTCTCCAGGTTTATTTACTGCAATACACAAGAGCTGGGTGTATTAAATACCTCTGCAAACCAGGACATTTTTATCTAGATAAGATATAGAGTACTAACTTTAGACACTTGTGACCGAAAGCATTTATCAGCACAGTACCAGGTTCCACTTTAAGAGGCCATATTGTCTGAAAGAGCTGTTTTCTTAGGTCAAGAAGCCCAAGTCTTTCTCTCTATAAGGCTTCCTATACTTTTTAATTATTGACTTCAGTGATTGCAACAGCCTGTTATTTTCTCACAAATTAAAAGGTTCTACCCTGAGGATGATAGCACCTGAGTGGGGTTTTACATACAGCTGAACTGAGCTAACAACTTGCTGCCATCCCCCTCTGCAACCACTGCTCTTCCCTCCTCAGTCCCTGGCTCCTGGCCCAGCACCCTCTGTTGTGCAGGCTCCAACGTATATACCCTACCTGGAGCCGATTTAACTCACTAAACCAGCAGAAAAGTACCTATGTGTTTTGTCTGGGTTAATGTTCTGCCCTTTTAATTAGCTAAATCAGTTTCCAGAGGGGTCTAGAAGCACTGGTGCTAATTCAAGTTAAGTGATGGCAGCGTAAGGCCACAAACAGAGAGAGAAGAAAGATGTGGGGGGAGTAGGACCTTCCTTTTGGCAGCAGTGAACTATTAAATTAGCTTGCTGCAGTCCTGACAGTCTTTACTAGTAACTGTGGGATAAGCCCAGGCTTCAAACTAACAGCAAAACAAATTACTTAGCATTCAATTCTCTGCTGCCTCAGCTATCTGCTTCCAGTAACAAAGTATCCTACACCACCCTACACTACACTTCTGTTGAGGAGGGACAGCCATTGTGTCTCTGTATAGCTTTAATATGTGTTCACATAGACACAACATTAAGTTTGCATAGTTAAAAGTGAACAGGCCTTTAGGATGGGTGGAAGAAGTTAGAGGAAAGACCAAACAAGAGCTAAGACAAGAGTTAGGGGGAAAGGCAGAAAGGCACTAAAGCCAAATTTATTCAGGTCTAATCTCACATTTGGGGCTGTCTAAGATGAAGCTAGTAAGAAAACACTAAGGTTCGTTCAAATACATGCAAATCTGCAAGCCCCTGTAATCTTCATAAAGCTCAGAAGTTGTTTTCCTCTGGTCACTGATGCCTTTAATTTGTTCTTCACAAAGGCTGGCTGTCCTCAGTGTAGTTAGCCTTAGAGGTGCATAAATAGTTTGCACCCTAAAGAACAGCACGCAGCATAAGTGAATGGAAGCAACCAAAAGCATCAGAATGAAAGAAGAGTTGTTAGGACTGGCTGGCTCTTAGAAGTATGCACTGAAAAAAACCACACAACTAGACAGACTGAGAAAGAGGAAGGAAGTTCTCTTGAAAACTGCCAGTGAATGAAAATATTAAACTCTACTCCCATTACATGATAAGATTCTTTGACAGGGTCCATTGGAGTTCAGTCAGATAGATAACACGAAGATCACTACAGTAGAAAGTGGTTATTATGCTGGGCTAATGTGAGTTAAATGTACTGCATCTGAACACCCAGTAAACTTAAAAATAACGTTATACAGTCTTTTCACATCTTTACAAGAAAGGCATTCTGGGTTGGTATCATCAGCTTGTTAAACAACTAGCAGAATACTGAAGGAGAATTAGACTTACTGTATTTTTCAGGTTGGCTCAGTCTTGGCATTAGTCATTTCAGCCATTACTCAATACCCTTTGTTTATAACTATTTTTTGGCCAATACTTTGGCAAAAAAATTGAAACATTTGACTACATTACTCTAGAATGACAAAGCAGTGAAAGCTACTTACTTTTTATATGTGTCGTGAGAGACAAAAACAAGTTTTCCACAGATTTATTAAAACTTTTAGACTGTCTGAGTTCCTGCAAATGGGAGATGCCAAGAGTAAGAAAACACAAAATATTTGCTGTTTTAAAGTTTCCATGATCACATATCTACAGGTCACATAACAATCAGATGGTAAGGCTGCAGCCATTTGCTCACTTCTGTAGACAAATACATCTGAGGACATATGTTGACATGGTTGAAAACTGTCACAGTAATGTATGAAGATGGAAAACAATCTTTTCAGTTCCATACTCTTTGATATCAAAGTGGAACTCCTTGTAGGAAGATCACATAGCAATTTCATAAATACAAGTAATTCTATCACTGATTTGTTGTAGTGTATTTATACTTCAAGTAGGAAAGTCCTATCTATTACAGGTGCTCCTGTGCCTCTGAATCAAAGACTTTTCGTCAAACTGCAGGTAAGCACATATTAGAATGTTTACAGAATTGCAATGGGCTTCAAAACCAGGGCCTCAGGACCCAGTCCAAAATGAACTGAAATAGTAAGTTAGTGTGATTTTGATGAGTTCTGAGCCATGTCCTACTATTCTGTCCACTAGAAACTGTATTGCAAAGGCAACCATCAAATTCACCATTTTTCACTCAGTAATGAAAGTAACACATGGAATGATGGCTTTATAAATGACTACTGAATATCATAGGATCATGGGATCCTTCAGGCTAGAGATCTCAGTCCAGCCTTCCTGTATTGAGGCACCAAAAACCAGGTGTAGTGTTCTAGTACCAAGCAGAGAGGGTTAATCACTTCCCTCAAAAACTGAAAACTAATTGAAAACATCCCTCATGATAGACTCTGACCTTTCTCTCCTACTACCAATGCAGCATAAAAAAAAAAAAAAGACAAAGGAACATAAGGCAGCATTTATATTGCAATATGATGCTACAGCAGTTGCTATTTACTGCATTTCTGTGGCTGGCCTTTTCATATGAATGACACCCTAAGAGGTGTGTGTATAAGTGTATTTTGCAGATGTGTACATTTACCGTCACATTGCTTCCTGCTGCGGCTTCTGTGAAAGGAGGCGGAGTTGGAGGTACGACAGAAATTTTACTAGAAATTTAAGAGACAATAAACAGTGCAACAATTAATATATTATGCTAATAGATGGATAAATAAACCATGTTCATGTACAGTATCTTTATTATCTGTCTTTGCTGCAATCTAAAGATCTGGGTTGAGATCCTGTGTCTTTAAGAGTTGCAGCACAGGCTTATTGCCTGTTTGTAAGAGTTAGGACTACCTTTCTATCTTCTCAATCTTGGGCTGCTCGAGGCAGAATTATTAATTTAAAACAATCAGGATGAGCTAATTTAGGACAGGCTTCCTAGACTTCTATATGGTTGGCAGTATTACAATCTGTGTCTGGAATGTTAAAACACAATTCCTGTGTAACGCACCCCATCTCAGTTCCAGAGATGTTTTCAGAAAACAGTCATCTTTATTTACAGTACTAAAAGGATCCTTCCTTGCCTGGGCCCAGAGCTGTTAGAGCCTCTTTACAGCATTCCAGCCATTTCATCTGTTGTAAATAGGCCAGGTCTGTGAAAAAAAATCTGTTATCTAACTAAGTCTGTTATCATGGCACAATCCCGGACCTTAAAGGCAGCTGGCGAACTCCCTTTTTGATTCTCTTTTACTTTTACCACATCTAAGTAAAAGCAAGTCCTTATGCAGCCCTGGTTAGGATCACATCTAGCTGACTATAAGTTTCTGTCTATATGTAAGTTTTCTGTCTATAAGCAGCTATGCCTTGACAGATAATTATCATAAAATTGAGATCATCTCTTTGTATCTTATTTTACTTTTTTTTTAAAGGAAGAGGGTTTCTTTTATACAATATAGTTTAAGTAGACTGTTATTTCATTATATATCACTGGTAATAACTTAAGTATGGTCATGCTTAGGCCTCAAGTCAGAGTATTTATTCAGTGTAAACTGGAATTTTTACTTGTTTTAAGTTTTGGTAAGAGGACGCGCCTTACTGAATACAGAACTTCTTGTCTACTATTTAGTCTAAAGCTATCAAATCAGCAATATATCTCATTGAGCAAATAATGATGCTATTGCTATTATACCTAGTAAATAATTTTCATCTCTGATCATTCAAAAGTAGGGTGTAAATTTGAAAGATAATGGTGTAAACAGGTATGCGAAAAATATAACTAGATATAACAAGAATACTGCATGTCCCTTCATTTCAAGTAAATAAGAAACTATTACTCCAAACATACTACTCTCTTTTGTACTTGAGACCCTTTCTATGGATCGCTGAGAGATAAAAAGGTAATTTTTCTATGCTTTTACCATTTGTACTCCAAAAGTATTGAAATTTGTTTTTCATAATAAAAAAATTAAAACTGCTGACTGGTTTATAATATACAATATATTACCTAGACAAATTCTCAGTGTCCTAGGACCATTTGTCCTTTTATGAGTCTTACCTCAGTTTCTGATAAGATTTCAAGAGCTTTGCACCAACTGTTTCATGCCTGCCTGTGAAGGAGAAAAAAAAAAAACCCACCCAAAGGTCATTTAGCAACAACAGCAGTTACTAATGCCTGTATAATACTTTTTAAAATCAGTGCCTTTTCAGGAACTGGCCTGTATTTACAGAAGCTCATGCACATGCAAGTCAGGAGTGAAATCAACCCCCACCTGACGTATCAGCATACATGCCAAGCAACACACAAGTTTCTCCTGTATCACAACCTCTATCATGATTTCACCTTCACCTCTCGCAGGTGACACATTCAGACCAGCTCTTCACAAATGCAGAGGACAATCATGTATGGATGCTAACAGGTCCATTCCTACAGGTTGCTAAGTGCTCTCAGCCTCCTGAGGTCCAGGAGGCAGGTAGTGCATGGGCCCACCGCACTAAAGCACACTTCAACCATAAAACTCAAACACTGTGGAAAGCTTGAAAATGTGTACAAGAGTAGGCACATGGTCATCTCTTGCATCTTATGAAAAATTCTTTTCACTTTTCCTACTAGTGACCTGAACAATCATGAAAACGCATGACTAGCTCACAAACATGAGCAAAACCCTTTGCTAAGGCCATCCCTGTGGGGAAATAGCAACCATGTCACGTTCCTCAGGTAAGCAGCCACATGATGTAAAGAACACCAAGGAGCAAGCGCTCCATCAGGCACAAACAATGAAGACTCATAAAAAGGTAGTTTGCTCCTGAGTGATTGCCAACAGAAAGAAGGGCTAAATGCATGTAACAAATGGCCAAATAAAGTAGCTGGAGTGCTTTAGTCACTAATCATTCCTAATACAAAAAGCAGCATGTGATCTATGCTTTGCTGAAGATGCCATTAATTATAATGTATTACTTACATATAAGTAGCAGACCTTGCTGGTGGTAGAAACAACAATCAACTTATTGATGTTACAAATTTCAATCAGAACTCCAGACTTAATGCTCTGTTATTAATAAGTAATATTTGGTATCTTGATTTATTGCAGCATTAAATGATTTCTTAGATTTTCAATTTATTAGTTAGTAAGGCAATCTACCACTTTTATGAAAATATGACTTTTATCCTTTAGGTAGAAGCAACACAGAATTAATAAAGAGCATACTGATCTAACTTTTTTTTTCTACTCTGCAACATGAAAAAACTTCACTGTAACATCTATTTCTTCAGTTAAACTTATTTTACAGTGAATACTTCACTTGTGTTGTATTTTCAAACCAAAAGAGGGCACTGCCTCTCCAGGCTTGAAGGATACATAACTACTATGGCTGCTGTTTCAAAAGTTTGCCATTTTTTAACCCCTTTAATTATATCAGTTGATCTAATCAAAGGAACTAAACAAAACCTATTTCTTCCTGCAGGCTTATCTTCTGTATATCCTTAGATCTTTGTGACTTCAACAGTATCACTATTAGACTAACTAAGCAAAATGTTTCAAGCACACACAAAGCTTTGATAATGCAAGGAGAGAATTCATTTACTGTACTGGAAAGAGGGACAGTCAGTATCTTGCAATATCAGATTCAGTGTCTGAGAAAAACATAGCATTTTCCAATAACTCAGAGAGATTATTAAAATTACTGGCTTCAGACTCACTGAAAAGAATATGAGGGAAAATTATTAAAAATGGTTATGGGATACAACTGTGCTTTAAAAGATCAGTCAACCAATACTTCAAAATCAGAAATTGTGTTAGCTCAAATGGAATTCAGTGAAATCTTTCAAATTTTAAATGAATTGTTTTAGCAGGAACTGTAGTTCATTTCTTAACTTGCTACCTGCTGTCTTTTGTGAATACCTACTTCCAAAAATTTGCCTGATTATGTTCTTCCATTTATAAACTTCTTATTCAAGTTTCCCAAGAGGTATTTAAGGTTCAGTGCTTTCCTTTTTACCAGCTATTCTTAAATCTAGATACCATGCAGATATTGGAAATGAAACTGTAACATTTAGCTACAGTCAGGCACAAAGTTAAATAGTTGCCTATCTGAAGTGGCGCTTCAAGGGAAAGAGGAAGGAAATCCTCTCCACCTTATTAGTGGTTGATTGTAGGTGAAAACGAAGACTAACAGCCTCTTCGTTGGTGAAACACATTCACCATAGGGCAATCCATCCACATCCTCTGTAGTTTCTTTTAGGGCTTTGTATTTCTAATTGCACTGAAAAGACTGAACACAAGGCAATGGCGCAGCTGGCTGAAAGTAAAGAAACGGTAAGCATTTAGCTCTCTGTTGATTTATAGCTATACATGTTTTTCCTCATTCCATTCTGTCATTTCTTTATGCTTTAGATCTTTCTCAGTGAAAACAATTGAAGTTTTAACTTTGACAAACAATGGATGCAAGATCATTTCCTTCCTGCACATATATTTTAACATTTCTATATTTATTTCATACCATTGTATTTCTTAGAAGCCTTACATGCTCATTAATTCAAATTGATATGGCCAGAAATTTTCTTATTCTTCTTACTCATACAAAATACACTATACTTTTAAATGCATTCGGCTAGTTTGTGTTCATGTTTTATTTAGTGCATAGAGAGATGGACTGCATGATAATTTCTGACAGACCTCTCACCAAGTGGAAGAAACATTAAATACAGTGGCAGAGTGCATTCTATGTTTCACTTAGATGAGGACTACACATTACACAGCAGTTTATTGTCTGTTCCAGTGATTACCTTCACCTGGATATTTCTTTGCTCGTTCTTCAAAGAACCATTCACCAGCCTTTACTTTCACATCTCTGAAAAACAAGCAAAAGACATTTGGATCAACATTTTCCAAAGTGCATGTCTTCAAATGTTTGATAACCATTTAACAATCTAACAATCCTTCTTAATGCTACCATAAAACTAGTCTTTCATGACTGCTCACTCCATTGACTGATTTTCCCATGGGTCTGCAAACACAGGATTCCTCTCCTCTATTTTTTTTTCCTTTTTGCTATGTAGGACTGCCCATGGAAAGCCATACACACTGTTCCAGGCATTGCTCTGAAGCCAGGAGTCCTAGGTTCACTCCAGTCTATACAACCAACTTGCATAACAGCCCCAGGCACTCGTGCTGACACCACTGCTTACAGCTGCAGCCTAGTCTAAGGAGCAGGTAAAGTCAATGATAGAGGATATTCTCCCAAGCAGAACTTGGGATGGTTACGAGGGAGCACTGAGCTCCACAACCCTGATGGCTTCACGGCCCATGTCTCTCCATTTTGTAGAGGCTAACATCAATGATGTCCATGTCATACACAGGCACCAGGATCACAGAATGAGAAAAGTAATGATTAACAAGTATGAAAGGATATCAGACTAAATAGCTCTGTGAAGAGCAGATTTTCAGCAGATTTGACTCTTACATTTTGTTGTCTCCAAGTGAATTAGACGAAGTCTGCAACCTGAACTCATCCATTATTAAAGAGGCAAAAAATTCTTTAACTGAGGAAAGGATTCTCTGGAGTCTCAGGTTCCAAATTCTCATCTAAATGTCTTACTAATTTTTAGGGCATATATATTATCTCTGTTCCTTGTGGATTTTCTGATGCTTATTATAGGATGAAGTCCCACTGCAAAAATTTCCTCAGTGCAGGCACTGCTAAATTTTCTTCTTTACCCAGTAGTTAATTTTCCTTCTATGAAATTAATCTCTTTATTACCATTCCCTCTGCCAAACTTGCTTGAAACTGGCAACAACATATAGACAGTAAATTCATGTAGGGCTTGTCTCCTTAAGAAAACAAAATCTCTAAACACGAGAGCTATACTGATATCCACCAAAGGCCAGGCAACAAAACCCCTGGGTCTGCCATTTCACACCTCACCTTATTCCATGTTAAAATAGACAAACTTTAGGTAGGATGCTGTTTGTTCTTTCTGTGGCTTGATTTTAAGGCATTTTAGGCATGTAAAATATAGCTTTGTAAGTAGCAATGAAGAATATTCAAAAAATTCATTACCTGTGTAGATTGCACTATTTATTTACATGCCTAACCATAGATCCTTGCGCATAACTGAACACAGATGAGTTTGAAAATTAGGTTAAAATAACTTTGAGACAGGATACTTATTTACTTTGGATGGAGATCTATTAACTAATAAATGTCTGAAATCTCTGGCTGCACTACATCAAGGGCTCTGCATAGGTAGTGCCTCGATTATGATCTCCAGCCTATCTTCACAGAGTTTAATCTCCAGTTCTGCACAGGCTCATATGATGATTAGACTACTCACAGGATGAAAACAGATCTGGAAATACCCCCTTTTTTTTTTTTTTATTTTTTTTGCTAACGAGTGTATTAAGCTAAGCTATGGCCAAAAGTGTGACAACAAAGCTGATAAAGAACTATCCTTGTCAGGTAAAAGACTAAGCTACTTCAAAGCAAATGTCTTTCTAGACTCCTAGAAGACAGGATTCCTTTAAAAAAATGCACTATACCAACTCCATTTACATAAGAGATGCCTCTTCCAGGTGAAAGATACAAACTTTGTCAGTGCATAAGGCTTTTTAAATTTCTTATTTTGTAAACAACGAACACTCACCTATCCCTGCATGCTCTTCCACTATGGTGTTTAAGCATGTTTGTTACAAACACGACCCCAGTGTCTAGGAGAGAATCTCAGTAATGTTCCTGCTGATAATGGTTTTTTTTCAGGATAACAATTTTTTTCATTATCAGCTGCTGATGATAATGTTTTACTGTAGTGGTAACCACAACTCAAAATTACGGTTGCTCAGGACTTGAAAATCAGCTCTTACACTTCTTAGTTGCCCTATTTTTCCCTCACCGGGGTAAACAAAAGGCGCTGAGTAGCATTTACCACACTGCTGCACTCCTTACCCTTCTTGCGATTTGCAGCCTTGATGTAAAGCTCACTGAAAGCAACAGAAGAAGTCTGACCAATTTTAATGGACTTTGCATCATGACTAAACAAGATCAAATATGCTGTCTCTTTGCCATAAAGAGAATTTCAATGACAGCTAAAGAATTCCTCTATATTAGCAAGACAAAAAAGTAATTTTCTCAAGTAAAAATGTCTTTTAATTCATTTAAATAATGCTTTCCTGGTTTTACCATTAAATATCTGGACATGCTTATGAAATAATTAAGGGTGCACAGCACTATACAAGGCAGCTTAACAACTAGCTGCTCTCTATAGGGGACTTCCACTGTGGCCACCAAATAACTGGAAACCAATTGAAAAGAAGAGGAAGTGGAGGGAGGTATCTAGAGGAGCATACGGAAAGTTAACTTTTTAACCTTTCCTTTTAGTGCTTATAGTGTGAAGCACAGACAGTGAATTATATGCATCAAAATTTAGTAACTGCTTTGTATCAAATATAGATGGAGCTAATCTGCCTATTTTATATATAAATTGTAAAATAAACTGAGGATTCAGAGAACATATTTTTAGTGATAGTTTATAGTCTCTTCCAAACTATAGAAAATTACTTCAAACTAGTAGTAGAAATTCATTTAGCTTAAGACTAATACCTTGCCTTACATGTCTCAGGCATTATTTAAATCTCGTCTTGGCATCTTAAGAGGGAGTGAAGTGGTGCATTAATCTTGCGTTGGCATAAAGTAAAATTTCATCCAAATCCTCACCCTTTGTACAGGGATATACATCATCCAGCACAGCTGTTGATTCATTTTCAAAACTATCTTTCTTTGTCTACATAATATTATTTTTCATCCAAGGTGGAAATATAGCTTAACCATTTGGTTTAGGAAGATTCTGATGTATAGGAAGGACAATGATGGAGTATTTTGATATAAAAATTGTACCAATACAGTAAAGGAAAGATTGTTTCCTGTGTTCTGGAAAACAAAAGCAAGGTGACATAGTAAAAGAAAAAACGACTAATTCAAAGTAAATACATTTGGATTTCTGTCCACATTTAAACAATTCCTGATAACGTTATTAATGCTTTTTGCTTTTAAAATTTATATAAAACATGACTTCAAATTATTCATCAATCCAGGTTCCTCACTCCTGTAGCATGAGGCATGATTAGGAAATTATCAAGGAATTGGCTATACTACCCCAAAACACAGCACCTTCAGCAACTTGTTATGATGCACTGGTTCAGTACTGAGTGAGGGGAAGGAGTTCTATCTACAGTTCAGAAACTAACGACTGTTCCTATGCTTTGCCGTTATCACCTCTGCCACACTACCTCTGGCCTACCTTGAGGATCCATTTTGCTAAATACAGGAAAGGAAATCCTGACTACATGAAGTATAACGCAAAATTCCCATCAATTTAATTGCTACCAGGACTTCATCCAACACTTTAATTCCGCCAGAGGGTTTGTTTCATTAATTGTTTAAAGCAACAGATACACACAAAACCAGTGTGCATCCACTGGATAACCAGTATAAACTGGCACTTACCCAAACCAGTAAGATTTCTTACCCATGAGCGTAACAAACGGTGCATTTCCAAAGGCAGGGATTCAGGCAGACACGGCATTCAGAGCACACTCGATGACTGCACCCATTGCATACTGCACCTCTGTTCATCAATAACCCAAGCGATTTCTGACAGCGAGCACAAGATCTCTCCTGGTATTCATGGCTTACATTTCTTGCCCCTTTCCACCGAAGCTGCTGCAGCTGCAGTTTCAGTTTCCTAATCCCCCAGGTGAAAAAAAAAAAAAAAAAAAAAAATTAAATAGACCAAAATCCCCATGTAAGTCACAAGCTAATACCCTGGTTGTGCAATATCGTTACTAGTGGGAGATACGCCCTCAAGTTTGACCTCAATTCAGCACTGTCTGAAGGTGTCTACACACAGCATTTTTGCACTGTGACTGTCTATGCAACCACAACTGTGCATACAGAGTAATAGTCTAGTATAAATGGGGTTCTGTTCATGTCAGTTATGCACGCTCAGGGCACCGAAATTGTATATGCAAGTGATTATGTATTCACATACAAAAACTGAGACTAAATGTGCTCCCTTTCATTGGATGACATTTTTTATCATATTTACCCAAGACTCAAATCTTCTATCAAGTAAAAATAATCATAACAAATGCATCATCTGAAAGTTAAATAAAAAACACATCAGACCAAGATATTGAAACCTCTCCCTTTCATTAACTTTGCTTCCATTGCACATGCCAATAATCAATACCTATGTTTTTGTTAGCTACGTCATCAACAGTTGTCAGGGATTTTCTAACCAATTCAGACTTCCTTTATAACCCTTTCCTTACTTTTCACAATCATTTAATATGTCCAGTAATACTTACGTAAATGTTTGCTGTAAACAAACCTTAAGTTTCTACAATTAAGAGACTAAAAATTTCTAACTTAGCAACACAAATACCCTGTCTTATATGGCGATGCAACGAGATAAAGCAGGGTACAAGCTGCAAGGAAATCCTTGCCCTAGCCCCGATACAAAGCAAATAAAATGCTGGAGGATTATGCCTTATCCTTCACAACTGAGATACCTGCCTAGTGTGAAATAATGAAATACAATCCTTTTCCTAACCATTGACACCTATTGACACTAGTAACAACCTCCGAGACAGTGTGGTGTGCTTGCTACCTGTTGTATGTGAGAAGGGACACTGATGGATTCAGCACAATAAGCACGTATCCAATGATTCTTAACTCCAGTCTTGACACAACGTAAGTTAAACAAGCCAAAGATCTGAACATGTTTTGTGTTACCAGAACTATATGGGCATGCATAAGAACATGATGAGAATACTATAAAGCCTTCATAGAAAAAATACAGGCAGCAACAGAACTTTCTATGAAGGCCAGAAGTAAAATTCATCAAGTTGATTATTCACTGAACAGTACTTGCTCATCTTTACTGTAATCAATAGTATTGTAAAGCCAAGAGGCTCTGTATAATCCTTAGTTTTCCTAAAGACTAAAAAGGCATTAGCTAACAACAAGTTAAAAAAAGGAAAACATTTGGAAGGATAGCAAAGAGGAAGAGTACTTCTGAGAAAAAAGGAACAGAAATACAGGAATAGGGGAAGAGCAGATACCTTATTCTTTCCTCTTCTGTTTTTCTCACCATCTGGTCACGGTACAGGACTTCCAGAACAGCCTCTCGTTCCAATTCCTTAAGGAAGTTTAGATTAAATTCACAGGCCATTTTCCCCAAACTTCACTTATTTTGTAGACTCCCGTCCTATAGTTCTACTACATCCAGAACGATGGATACTACTTTATAGAGTATAATGTGGTCTGAGTGTTTACTAAGTGCCTGCGCTCTTACTTGATTACTTGACACGTTTCACTGTGTCATACCCTTGAAGAGAAAAATAACTGCGTCTGTCTTCACACAAGTCATCGTTTAAGTGTCTCTGCTACCCAGGGAATATGAACAGTTAGCAAGGTCATAGCAGTCTTGTCTTTTTCCCGTGAAAGAACTTCTTGTTCTTTTCTTTTTTCTTTTTTTGCTGAGAGTGGTTCCAAAAGGGATGAGAGCTTGAAGTAAGGTCCTAGATAGGGCTTTAACTGTCACCAGATGAACGGACAATTCACCAAGAGATGGTGTAAAGGAGTGGGGGGAATGATTTTTTTTTTATTTGTTCTTGTATATTTGGGATTTCTGGGCCTAGAGAAAAAAAGAATACATGTTATTATCTCTTCTCCTCACCTCTTCAAGACATTTCAAACAGTATGTGAAGACCACATTTTGCTATACTCATGCTATACCTTTCATGCACTAATTCAGATACAGGAGAGGTTTTAAGACAGTCCCGTTCTTCAAACAGCCTCACCATACTGTCCATTAACACTCAGCCATGTACTTTCACATTTTTTGTACAGTCAACATAAAACAACCAATAAAGAAGCTTAATTTAATTTTGAGCACAGGTCTACAGGCCCCATGACTGAGAAAGTCATGCTGGTTGAGACAAAAATGCCCCTTTCTAATCTCATCTTACTGAAAAGACAAAATATCCCAAGCCTAAGAGGAAACAGGGAAAGACACCCCCTAAGAGTCACTTCTATCAATTACCTACGTCTGTTAAGTCTAGATAAACAGTTTAATACCCAATAATGCTATTATCTTTATTAGCACACACAAGCACTAAAGAGTCAAGATATATAGTATTTCCAGCTCAGTGCACTAACAATTTTGGCCCCAAACTGATGATGTTAATGCACAAATATATGAGAAGTATAAAACTAAAACAGAATCACAACTGTATTTTGGATATATTCTGTGACCTTCACTTTTGTAAAACTCCCACTAAAATAGAAAATAATTTTAATATACTTTGCAGTAAACTAGAGAAAGAAAATGATTATTGAATCTAATTCAGCTTACACACCATATTCAGTTTTAATACTACTGTCTAGTGTGTATTACAAGAAATGTAAGAGAGTTCCACTTATGGTACACCAAATATTACAGATGTGTATATGAAAATTGGTTAAGTGTTTCAAACTTAATCTGAACTAAATACATACAGTCAGGCTCTAGGAAGAAGGTCTAGACCCTAGGACAGCAGGGTAAAGCCTTCCCAGAGCAGTTACTGATGCTTCACTGATGGACCTCAGCTGACGATCTGACCAACTATCTGCATTGCTGGATCATTATTTTAAAATACTGTGAGTTTTAATTTAAAAAAAAAAAAAAAACAAACACACCAAAACACCAAAACTTCAGATACATAGTGTAATGTATTTTTGTCGGTGCAGGGAATTACTTTACATACAGCTTGCCCCAATTAAGTTACTTAATTTCACACAAAAAAAGCAGGAGGTGATAATTTGTATGTATAAAGACTATGCATTCCATTCTTTTATATTTTTTTTGAAACCCTTCAACAGACACCAGAAGGACAAAGTATTTCACAGAAACAGTGTTAACAAAGAAAACAAAAAGACTGGTTTCCTGTGGAAACAAAAGAGGCAGAGATAGGCATAATCATATTTTATTTCCTTACCAACTGCAATTTCACAGGAAATTACTCAGTTGAAACCTAAAAAGCCTGAGCAATTTTTTAACACAATATATGTCATTTTCAAAGGCCCCTGCATCCTTCACCTGCTTTCATCTTTTACCTCAAGAATACCTCCCAGGATTGATGAGCATGTTTAGAGCCTTCAACTCCATTTAAGTCAGTACAATCTGAAAGAGCAGTCAGTACAAGCTCAGGGACCTCTGCCCTATACAGAATACCAAAACACCCATTACAGTGTAAATTACGTTTTCTATAAAATCCTAGGATTTCCAAAGGTTAGCATATCTACAACATCATCAGAAAATCTTCCTGAAGCATCAGTAAAAGCTAGCAAATTCATTATAGTTATTATTAGGTGGATCCAATAAAACCGCTCTAGTGATCTTAAAGAAAATACACGAATGTCTTACAGACCTATTAAGAACGTGCCACTGTAAAATAGTCACTAAAAGCAACATCCACAGTTAAGCAAGCACAGAAATAGTTGCTATTTGATATCTCCTTCAAATTCTTTAAAAAAAGGACTACCTCCCTTCTTCACAGAAGAGCACAAAGTTTTCCATATGTCAAGCCTGTTTTGGGAAATGGGTTTCAGATGCCATCTTAGTGTATGAAAAATATTGAGGGCATACAGAATCTTATTTAGAGATGCATAAATTTTTTTTTTAAATTATGTTTTCAGCTATTCAAGCTTGCACAAATTTAAATGGTGTGAGGGAAAGAACACCTTGGAGCCTCCCCTTGTTTCCACTTCGTCGTGCTCACAGCTATTCTCCCCGGGAGACACAGGTTCTCCCTAGCCAGGGCAGGATTCTTCAGAAGGGCATTCGACCTCAGCCCATCAGTGATACTGCAAACAACATCATCAAAACCAGTTGGTCTATTGCTACACTTCATATCCTGTTCACAATGATAAATCATAAGCACTGAATCTAATGCCAGTAGTAGACTGCCAACAGCGACTAGGATGGAAAGACTAGGATCATCTTCAGGCACCAAACAACAGAACAAATTTACTACAGAGCAAAGTGCCAGGGGCCCTGCATCCTACAGTATCTGCACTATGCAGAGAGGGAAAAAGCCACCATGGCTCTCTCACTGCTGGGCAAGATCATGGAATCATAGAATGGTTTGAGTAAGAGCATCACATGCTGCAGAGAATAAAGCTTAAAATACATCATGTAGCCAGCAGCTCTATCAATATTGCACCTGGACATTCCTACAGTTGGGTTTTTTTTAACCTTCACGAAGATTTAAGCTCAGACAATCGTTGTGTTCTGTAAATTTTTCTTGCACATTCAAAGACAACTCAAAATGTAGCTTAATGATGAGGTAGCTTTAAGAATAAATAAATTACTATATCCCCACAAATAGGGGATAATCCTTGTGCCCCACAACAGACTTGAGCTTGTAATCATTTCACAGAGGTGTTCAAATTGGACTGATAAGCTCTCTACTTTCCTAACAGAAAAAAAGAGCTTTTCTAACACCAAAGCTGTCTGGCATTAGATTAGTTTTCTGGCAGTAAAAAAGAAGTGGTGTTTTCAGTAATGATGCTCCTTGACAGGAAAACACAATCTTAAAAACCTTCACAGATGCCCTCCTTTCATGTTTACCCATCGAATCCAGCTACCTAGCCGTTTTACACGGTCAGCTAACCTCAAAGCCAAGCATCTTCTGTGTAAAACCAAAAGCAACAGCAACCTCTTTAGTAAATACCAAGACACTTCTCCCTTTTCAGCACAAAGCTCACATAAAATATTTTGTCCAAGCATTATTTTAAATTATGTATTTAAAATAATCCAGTGTCAGGAACCTTGCAGTTGGATCAGTAGCTTTCCGAAACTATCATGTGAAGTCTCAAAGCCATCATAAAGGAGATGGGACGACCAACGTGGTCACGTCTTAGAAGAGGGAGGCATACACGCACACAGTGCAATCTCAGCTGACCATGCTTTTTTCTTTTATATCAGGCTAAAATAGTACATAGTTATGTAACTGAAGAGCAATCAAAAGCCCTACCTAGGACAAGATTAAGTTTGCAAAAGGTAGCTTATTTTTTAAGTTTTTGAACTTAGAAATGCCTGACTTAGCAAGCTACTTTTTCTCAAAGCAATTTTGCATGTAATGTATTATTGATCTCCTTTCAGATCCTTAAGCATTAGCAAAATAATGACAATTAAATAAGTATAAATAAACTGATCTTCTAAAGTCTCAGCCTTAATTGACTTGAGATAATTGGATTACTTCATCCATTAACCGAGAAGATGGATGTAATACATCAGTAGCTAGGACACAGATTAAAGAGGTTCAGAGTAAAAATGATCACAAAAGCTCCTGGAATTTATGGCTATTTTCTATTCTGCAGAGGCCAATTACATAAATTTATTCTTAGTTAAGAAAATTACAAGTGTTATTTTATACTACTTGCCTGCAACAGTTTTATTTTCATATCCTTGCATAGAGGCAAATTATTTATAACTTCTTTGATAATGTTTTACCAAAGTTATGTCTTGTGATTTTAATAACATCCCACCCCAGCACTTAAAGTGTAAAAACAAAAACAAAACCAAACCGAACACAAACACTTTTTTAAGTTCCAGTTGTGATCTTTCCATGAAATCTTTGCAGTCTAAAAAACACTATCCCAGTACATAAAAATGCATCCCCCTGTGCAATGTCATATAGAACAGATTAAAAAGATGTTCTTACCTTTTCAGCAGCCATCAAAGAAAGATGCATGGAAGTAAACTGCTTTTAAGAGTTGAGTAGCACTTTTACTATTTACTTATCTTTCCTTAAAGAAAACTGGTGGCTGTTCTCCACCCCCTTTCCTTCCTTTGGGCACCGAAATTAGACTGACGTATGTACAGAGGAACATCCCCAAAACAGCTAAAAGCAAATGCACTCAAGGAAGAGCTCTAGTGTTACAACAGCTTTTGTCAAGTCTCTGGTTTTATTAACAGCAACTAGCAATCAAAGAGAAGTTATTCATTTTTCTAACATTAAAAAGAGACTCGGCACAAGAGACTATAAAAGCTGACTGATATCATCAAAATATGCTGTCTTCAAGCCACACACAGGAAGAGAAGTGGCTTTGAGTTCTACATCGTTTCTTTTTCTGATACTATAGATGTGAAAATACTACTAACCTCAACGTCCCCAGGACTCGCACAGAAAACGCCGCTTGTATCGCAAACAGTTATTTCCTGGAAACAAAATAGTTTTCTATTCAGATCTGAATTACAAAGCGATTAGCACAGATAAAAGAATTCATCTCTATTTTACCTCACAACTGGTAAATCTGATGTCAGATACAGATTAAAACATTCTTTGGACTGGATATCCCAGTTCAGTCTACTACAGAACCAAGTGTGAGTAATGAAGTTCAAAATTACATCCAAATTATTTAAAATCCGGAGAAGAAGAGAGTCTGTTCTTGCAGATTGATCTCCTTGTTCTTGGCTCTACCAGGTAAATTGTATGTACAATACAGAAACCCTTCTTAGTGTTTTGGGTGTTTTAAGAAATATTAATTTTAGTTAAAATGAAACAAAGCACTGCAATTCTATTCACATGGAAAAATTAATCAGCCTGCAGTTTTATAAACTCATTAAATTCAACAGGTTCAAACACTTTCACCTGTGCACTTAAAGAAGTTTAATCACTACCTTCAACCATATCACTGAAAACAACTGTTAGTGGGGCACAGAGCTAAGCCCAACAAAGAGTATTTAGATTATTTAGGCCTTCATTTCAGGCAAAACTTTAACTAAGTAAAAGACCAGAAATAACCTGAGGATTGTAACTACCCACAGTGACATATTTGTAGTATCACAAAGCCAGGCTGGGGAAAGTTAGCCTTACAGCCAGCTTTTCCCTAATATTTAACCAAAGCCTTAATTGCCACACTTTTACATCATCATATTTTTCTCTCTCACCCCTGGACATGGAAAACTGCTGCAGTATTTTATATGCGCTAAGAATGTAACCAAGTTGCAGCCTTTTATTCTTTTGGATAAACAAGCACCGCTTGTTCAGCCTTCCCATAGTCCTCACTTTTTTGTCTCTGCTTTCTGCTCAGTGGGAGCAGCAAACACAGAGCTCCGAGGAGAGGGGCCGAGGGCCAGCTCAGCAGCCAGCTGCAGTCCTGCCATATCCCAGTGGGGCAGGCAGAGCGGGTGCTGCCCGCAGGGTGCCCACACAGTCCCAAAGCGAGGTGACTGGTCAGGGTCATCTTCTTCAGGAGAAGCAGGAAGCAGAGCCAGACACGGGACTAGAGACAAGGTTAAAACGTAGGGCCGAGGTCCGCTGAAGAGACAGGCCTGGAGCAGAGGGCACAGGGGTGGTGGCCACAGCTGAGGCTGATCAGCGCAGCCAAGGCCTGTGGGTGTACTTGGGGCCCTGAGGCTGTAGCTCACTCACGACCTTCTTGAAATACAACACCTAAAACTGGACACAGTATTCCCCATGAGGCCTTACTGTGCAGAGTACAATAGAAATGCTGCTTCCCACATCCTGCAAGCTATACAGCCATTTACATGTCCCAGTATGGTAACTCCTTTTTTAACAGCAGCATTGTATGACAGACTGAGGTAAACCGTACCTAAATACACTCCCCTACCCTCTTGCCTATGGAACGGCTACTGGGTGAGCTGGTCCTGCCCTGTCTGCATTTATAGAGCTGGTTATTCCTGCCTCAGTAAAGATCTTTGCACTTGCCCCCAGTAAGTTAATTTCTCCTTCCTTCAGGCTATTTCTCCAGTTCATCCAGGCCACTCTGAACCTGAGCAGCATCTTCCACTGTTTACATCGTCTCTCGGATGATGGTATCACCACTAACTTGAGCAACCTGTAAACTGTGCACGCACCCAAAAAATCCTTGAAGTGTGCCCCTTAATTTCATTGTCCTGATTCTGGCTACTAAAAATAATGGGGTCTGCTTAGAACTGTAAGAATTCACATATTCTTCATGTCTTTCCGGGGGGTGGGGGGGGGTTCAGTTCCTGGGCATACATGACATACTCAGGCCTTCTTTCAAGCTGTTTCCAGAAAAGAAGATGCAGATCCTCCTTCCCAGGGAAGGACCTCTAGGACCCACCTCTCCGCAGGCGCGCCCACTGAACACAAACGGCAAGCTATCTGTATGACAAACACCGCCGTGACAAGCAGCCTCCTCTCTCTCAACCCCAGGCTTTGGGGCGTTTCACAACGCCATGACGGTCCTACCACCCCGCCGAGCGGCACCTCCCCGCCCGGGTCCCGGCCAGGCGCCTCCGCGCTGCCGCCATGGAAACCGCGCCATCTTGCACGGCGCCGGCCAGGCCGAGCCCCGCAGCGGCGGCGATCACCGCACTCCCCGTTGCTACGCGCCCGAGACGCGGAGAGCGCATTGCGCAGGCGTAAAGAGAGCGCCACGGGGGGGGGGGGGGGGAGTGCGCAGGCGCACTGCCAGTCGTTCGGGTGGGGAAGCGCCGGGCTGTACGGAACCCAAGCCGAGACGGGCGCGAGGCGCGCAGGCGTAGAGCGGCTTCGGTGCTCGGGCTCCGCCGCCCGCGGGCAGCACTGCGCAAGCGCCTCGGGCATCGCGAGCAGCGGCCGGCGCGCGGTGGCGAGGGGGCGGTGCCGGGGTGTCGGTTGCGGCGTGAGGGGCTCCAGCGGGAAGATGGACGACTTCCAGTCGGGGGAGGAGGTAACGGACCGGGGCGAGGGGCAGGGGGAGGGCAGCTTCGGGGCTGCCTCTGGCTTCTCCTTTCGGGAGGCTGCGGGCCGGTGGGCGGTCTCGGGCGATACCTGTCCGCCTCGGACCCCACCTTCCGGTCTCCCCCGGGCGAGCCCGGGACCGTTGGAGTCCCCCGCCCCACCCCCTGCTGCCCTCCTTCGGGGTGACACCGGGCGTTGGTGGCGTCTCCGAGCCGTGCGTCCTGGGCAACGGCTGGAGACAGGCTCAGCCTTTGTTCCTGCCGCGCGGAGCTGCTGCCCCCCCGGCGGGCTGGAGCCGTCCCGGGAGCCTGCGGTCTCTCTGGCGGCGTGACCAGATTTGGTTACAGGGCGGGCCGGTGGGCCAGCCCCTTGTCTGCATTTCGGGTGTTCGCTGGGCTTCTCTTCCCTGGCGACGACCCACGCCTGCTTCTCTCCCCAAAATTGCCACTGCAAATCACTTACAGAAAATGCTCGAGGGGTATCATGGCTCCTGGCTTAACCAACAGGATGAAGCAGCATGCTGTAGTAGAAGGTTTGCTGGTCTGGTCTAGCTCAGTGTGAGGATGACTCAGTAAGCTACTTGTGCAGAAGAGTTCAGGCAGATAGTCTGCATGTTACAGGCGCACTAATGAGACAGCTATCCCATTATACCCCTTTAACGAAGGTACAAAGTCGGATAAATCAAGGGTCTTTTTCTTTATTATGCTAAATGACTACCCAGCAAGTGTTGCTCTTGCAGAGGGACAGTTTTTCTGAGCTGTGACAATTTGCTGCATTGTTCTTCAAGAGCTGCAGTGTGGCTTGGTTAGACAATAGCAAAGCAGTGGAGGGGTGAAGGTGTGTCAGGCTTGTGCTATTCTAAAAGCCTTGTCCTGATTGCTGGGCCTGGCCTGTGTTATACAGTTGCAGATATTTTTAAAAAAACTGATAATTAATGTGCTTAAACATCATTCTTATAGCTGTTTTCACAGAATCACAGAATCATATAGGTTGGAAAAGACCTTTAAGATCATCGAGTCCAACCATAAACCTAACACTGCCAAAAACCACCACTACACCATGTCTCTAAGCACCTCATCCAAACGTCCTTTAAATACCTCCAGGGATGGCGACTCAACCACTTCCCTGGGCAGTCTGTTCCAATGCTTGATAACCCTCTCGGTGAAGAAAAAATTTCCTAATATCCAGTCTAAACCTCCCCTGGCGCAACTTGAGGCCATTTCCTCTTGTCCTATCACTTGTTACCTGGGAGAAGAGACCGACCCCCACCTCTCTACAACCTCCTTTCAGGTAGTTGTAGAGAGCGATGAGGTCTCCCCTCAGCCTCCTTTTCTCCAGGCTAAACAGTCCCAGCTCCCTCAGCCGCTCCTCATAAGACTTCTGCTCCAGACCCTTCACCAGCTTCGTTGCCCTTCTCTGCACACGCTCCAGTACCTCAATATCCCTCTTGTAGTGGGGGGCCCAAAACTGAACACAGTATTCGAGGTGCGGCCTCACCAGTGCCGAATACAGGGGCACAATCACTTCCCTAGTCCTGCTGGCCACGCTATTTTTGATATTTTTGATACAAACGTCTTCAGACTTTTTTTTCAAAAACGTCTTCAGAATTACTCAAAAATACTACTGCTTTGCAGTTTGCATTTGTTGCCGGGGAACACCCCTTTTAAACAAGGTGTTGGAAACATCGAGTCTGCTTTCCTTGTGCCAGAGGGGTAGTGGCGAGAAATCACAAAGCTTCTGAATTTTTTCCCTTTATTTTTTAATGCAAAAAGTGTTTGTATTATCTTATAAAAGGATGGAATATTGTTGTATTATTTGGCAACTCAGTTACAGCACACAAATCACAAAGCTGGATATTGGGACATTATGTTCTGTTTTCTCACATATCTAAACCCATATACTCTCTCATCCCAAAAAAGGGAGAGTGTTGAGAAGTTACAGCAACTCTAGAACCAAATTCTCAAATGTGTCTATGGCTCTTTCCCACTTGTTTTAAATACCTTTGAGAACTTGGGTTGGGTTTAATTCAGTTTACTTTGGTGAGCTGTGCTTGTGCTCACTCAAAGGCATTTCTGAGCAGAGTTCTAGACTTTGTGAAGAAAAATCTGTATATGGTTTATCATCTTGCCTGACAGCATGTTTCATGTCTGCCAGCACGTCTGGCATGTGTATTCTTAACTTATGCTTATGGGAAAGGATGTTTTGATAATTACAGCTCTTTTTTGGTTAAATACAGTGGTGCACCTTAAATGTAAGCACCTGTAAAATTCAGGACCATGAAAATAAATGAGGCATATTAAAATGAAATCAAAGTCAAGAAGCTGAAAATAAAAGCCAGTTTGCCACAGCACATAAAAGCTTTTAAAAATGTTGAAGTGTGCGAGGAAGTTGATGCCTCTGAATAGTTACAGAAAAGGCATTGCCTGCACATCTCTGGGGCGTGCTGTTTCTTTTACCAGGGGAGAACACTGCTGCTCGCATCTTTCTGAATGTCGCATGTCACTGAAGCTGACTAGGCTGTTCACCTTCTGACCAAAGATTTATGAATGTAATGTGGAAATTCTCCTGAGCAGGTGTAGCTACATCCTGCCTGCACCCCTGAATTATGCTATTACTCATGTTTGCCAGCTGGAGAAGCTGACAGACCTCCCAGTTAAAACTTGGTCAACATATGCTTGATTAGGTTAATTTTGAAATCCTTATTCTGTCTTCTGAAATTAATTAGTTTGCTGTTATGTGCATTTCTTTTGCCTGATTCCTTTCTTCTGGTTTGTGAGGTGAGGCTGTGAGATACCTGTAGTAAAAATGCGGTGCCGTGTTAGGGCTCTCCGGCTGTTTGAACGGCTGCGGGGGGTGGTGGGCTGTCCCCTGCAGTGTTGGCGGCTTGTTTTAACCAGCTTACATGGGAGGCAGCAATAGCTGAGGGACTGAAACAGGAAAACATACTAACCATATGAGAAAATGGGTAGTAGTTTTAAGATTAGTAAAAAGTTGGGGCCTTCTCTGTTCCCATTCCACATGCTTAATCTCTACTCCCCAGAGCCTGAGAGAAGGCTGAAGGTGGTGGGAAGTCCAAGGAGCTAGATTTCACCTTCAGTTTCCAAGGGTAGTTTTCTTCTTATCCCCAGCTGAGATTGTCATGACAGCTTTTCCTTGAGCTGTGAATTGATATTTTGTCCGTGTCAGTGCCCTGGAGATGTCAGTTTCATTCAACTGTAAGCTGTGTCTGCACACTGAGGTTATCTCTGCAACCCTACTGTGAATTGTGGACATTATATTCTCATTTTACAATAAGCATTATATGTACAGAAGTGTCATACAGATTATTTTAAAATATTTTCAAGTTAAAATTTGAAAACTTTGACTCAAAAGGCCAGCCAATAGTAGTTCATCTGTTACTTTTCATTACTTTGCTAAGAACATTCACTGGACTGGGTTCAGGGAGCCAGAGTACGTATGAGCAAATAAAGGAAGACTCGCTATCTTCTGACTTGCAAGAAATCTGACAAGCATAAATTAAGCTTCTAGTGCATGTTCTTAACCAAGCTTTAAGTGTGTAAGCAGAAGAATGTGTGCACTGATTATTTAAAATTCTACTTTTTTTGTAGACTTCCTTTGTTGTTGATGAAGTCAGTAGCATCATTAAAGAGGTAAACTAACATTTTCATTTTGTTGGTGTGAAAGTATAGTATGTTGTATGCTGTGTGCTAAGAAGCATTCAAGAAAATCTGGTAACTAATATGTAATAGATTTCTAGATAGGTTGCTATCAAAGTATAGATAATTGTTGATTTAACCAATGTGGATACTTTAAATAGAAATTATACCTAGCCTTAGTTGTGATATGTATTACAAATCCAAAAGATAATTAAAATAATTTTAGATGCTCCTCTCTGGTTGCAGTGTATCCCTATTAGAATTTCTAGGGGGATGTTGTATGTTAAACCTTATAGAGATAGGTTTTATATTTCAGTGACATATAGGGTTTTTTACAGGCTATTTGCATATGCATGTTACTGTGTTCTTTTGAGATGCTTTTCCTCCAAAATGAGTTCTTGTTTGTTTGAAATGATTGAACTATTCTTGTCGTTAAGAATCATGAATTTCCTGTCTATAAAATTTCCAGAGAGGTTTGGGTTTTGTGTCCAGAATTCCTCTTGTACAGTAGACTAGTGCAATCTCTTTCTTGTTGCAAAACAACTGTTTTGGTTGGACTCTGTAAATTGAATACACATGCTTTAATACATGCTCCTGTCTCTTCTGAATCTGAAACAATTTTGTGGTTATTTTTTAAACAATTTCTGTGAGGAAAAAATATATCAATGAAAAACATGCAGCTTTAATGTACTTTTATTTGTATCTTAAAGGGGAAACCATCCTCATAAGTAAAACAGATTATTTGGCTGAAGGCTTCTGCTCTATTAGTGACCAGCAACTACAGGGGTCTTTTGTTTTGATTTGGGGTTTTGCTTCCCAAAAATGATTCTGCTGAAATATCTGAAGTTCATTTCCATAGAAGAATATGTGTGAATGAGCCATTGTTGTGTGTATTTTTTCAGTCTCTTCAGGACTGTTTAAATGCAAGACCCTTTTTATAAGTCTGGCTTCAGGACATTGGGATAGGAATTACAAATAAAGAATCAAAACATCACAAAATGAGGAGAGGATGAAAGCTATGATAATTCCCCCTATGCCTGGCTCAAACTCTGACCTGCTAGTTTTTTAATAATTGAAAACACTTCCAACAATCCATATGGACAAGCAGTATTTAGGATTTTTTCTGTGGATATGGGGTCTCATCTTTAGTGCTCCATGTTGGAGAGGATTAACGGGCGCCTGGTAGATTGACAACAGTGCAGCTTATTTTATGTGTTTGTCGCCGATAGGCCATAGAAAGTGCGATAGGTGGCAATGCCTACCAGCACAGCAAAGTGAACCAGTGGACAACAAGTGTGGTGGAACAAACGCTAAGCCAACTCACAAAGCTGGGGAAGCCTTTCAAGTATATTGGTGAGCTCAACTTTCTGTTTTCTGTTAAAGCTGGTACAGTTAAGTGCACTGATGGGCAGGGGGTGGGGGAAGATCTTAGCAAGAATCATGTCTGTAAACTACTCTTAAGCATGTATATATGCCTATGTGTGTATGTATGTAACATGCTAAGCAAAAATGTAGCTAAATGTTAATTAATGATAGTGATAAATTAATAAAAGCTTCTCTACTGACAAACAGTGACCTGTGTGATTATGCAAAAGAATGGTGCTGGGCTACATACAGCAAGCTCTTGCTTCTGGGACAACTCCAGTGATGGTAAGGAACACAACTGTTGGATTTTTCAGCTTGCAGCTTTAATGCTAGTCCCCTTAAGACTAGGCAGCATACTTTTTTTTCCAAGTGCTATTGTTTTGGAGTAATAGCATATGGTTTGGTGTGTTTTCCATTTGGCTGTGATGCTAACTCATGCATATGAAATGCTTAGCTGTTGTGAAGGCTTTGTTCTTAAGATTCATAATGTAAACAATTACAAACATGCATATAAGGGTGTGCATTTTATCACTGTAACTTTCTTCTGTCTCTGAAACCCTTTTTTATATTTGTAGGAACCTGCACTGTGAGATGGGAGAATAAGACTATGTACTGTATTGTCAGTGCCTTTGGACTTGCAATATAATTGCCTTGGAATCATTCATCCTTCTCTTTTCTACTCCAGCACTTGATTCCATCTCTACTCAAACTGTGAATACACTGAACAACTTCTGTTTTTAATGTACTTTTTAAGTAACTTTTTTCAAACATAGAAATGTGAAAACATGCTGTTAACATGGTTTGTGTTTGTACTTAGTATCGTACCAGTGTTGCCATACTGTCTTAACACTTCAAGAACTTCTCTTCAAGGTGCTAATACTGAAATCTGCTGCAGTGTAAACACTTTCTCTAGATTTCTTTTTTAAGCCCAATATAAATGAGACACCGACTTTCACACTTTGTACTCTTGGTTAGCATTAAATTATTGAAATTCATAGCCATTGGTGTGACTCATTTAAACTCAATTCTTTTGTTATTTAAAAAAGAAAAAAGTTCCAATTCTTTTAATCCTCTTCAAGGTAGTTGAGGTACATGCCAGAATACAAAGCACTTCCATAATTTTGCCAAAGTCACTACAAAATTGCAAGAAAATGAGATGATGTTTATCAGAAAGTAACCTGGCTGCATTTTTGGGACCTGTTTAATCTGATTGTATGGTATTTAGGGCACGGAATGATAACAGAAATAACCATCTTCATTGAACAAAGACAGGTAAGAAGTTTTTCACGTTCTAGAAGTGCTCAGCCAGCTATACGTGGATAATCATTCACTAGTGCAGCCAATTACGTGTGTTAAGTAAGTCTTGAACTTACCTGCCACCTTCTACATCGATTTTGCTGATAGTGAGTGTGATGAGTTCTGATAGCTGGTGAAACTTGAATCTTTCTGAAAGGGGGGGGGGGGGGACGACTGCCTCAAGCAACATGACTAAATAACATGTGAGTAAGTCTCCAGCCTTCTAGAGTAAAGTTGCAGAGGAATAACAAGTAAAACAAGTTTTCAGCATAGGCTTGGATACGGTTTTCTTCATCACCTAATTAAAGGAATGGGAGCATGCTATGAATTTCAGACTGCCTCTGCAAACTGCTATGCTGCTTCTGTAAGCAGTAGCTCACTTCTAGTGAAGTTGAAAGAATTACTTTCAAAGCAAGTATAGGAGAGTATTCCTGGGCTAGAGTCAGTCTGAGTGACCTGCATTTGCTTATATTTAGGAAGCCCTGTCAAATGTTTTCAGAATCTGGCTCTCAACTACAGCTGTTTGTTTAGAATGAGATGACTGCTGATACAACAGTACATTTCCACGATGTGGGAAGATGTAATACTGAAAAATCAAATGACAGTAGAGGATTTGTTTTTCATAGTGCTAGGTGCACGGGAGTGCTCGCTGTGATAACTCTACTCAGCATATCCAAACAGACTGTAGAAAACCCTGTGCTAGGCAAGGCTTCAACCGTCTTCCGACCATTTCTGCTGTCAGTCAAAAAAGTTGTCTTTATCAGCAGGCTTGGGCTTGGTACATTTGAGACTTTTAATATAGCTGTAAGGCTTATATTTCTGCTAGCATACCAGTTTCAAAACATCGCTATAAACACGTCTCCTTCGTGACAAGCCACTTCTTTATTCTAGCATATGTCCTAGTGAGTGCTACAGGGCTATACTGAGTGCATATACCTTATACTGAGGAGTATATGCCTTATATTTTGTAGCAGAGAGAGTTTTAGCATGGGGTTGACTAGAAGCAGGATGCTGAGTAGTCAGTGTTAGAAATGATACAACATGTGTAAAAAGAAAATACTGAAACAAGATAGATTGAATAAAGTGCCTGAAATAGTCATCAGGGTGAGAGAAAAACTTGTCATAAAGAGAATAAATCTTTGATCTCTGAATTGCTAAGGAAATTTTAAATCTGGATGGTTGGATACTTCATCTCCTTTCCAACAGCATGCCAGAATAATACTGGTAGTGTAATACCTACTCAGCTGTTTATTTACAGTTAAAAGAAATAGTTTTGTGCACTTGGAGTCAGTATTTACTTCTTGAAACACTTGGCTGCTTGGTCAAGCTGTTCAAATGTTCCTTGTCCTTTGTTCATGTTAATAATAGCAAATCCCTTGATTTTTTTGCTGTTTGTTGGTTCATGCGCATGCTGAACTGCAGGAAAAAGAAAAAAGTTTGACATGTCAGTGTAAAAGCTGTATGGGAAGAAAAAACCCTGGTGCATTGAAACAGAAGTCATGCTACAGAAAGGTAGATATAGTTTTCTAGATCGTTTAACCTGTGAGCAATAACCAGTGCTTCTGATGTTAACAGTTTTAGGACTGCAGCAAGGGGTTTTCTTTGGGGGTGTTGGTGTTGTCCTCCCCCCTCCCCAAGTTAAGATAGGGCTTTTCTGTAAAATACTGTAGACATTGCATATTACAGTCTTGATGTTGTACAGTTACTGATTTTTAAATTTGAATTATCTTGAAACACCTTAATTTTAATTACCTTTTTTAAAGACCGCTGGCTAGCTCATCTCAGTGCCAAAGTAAAGCATTGGGGTGATGAGCTTGCAGAGTCCTTGCTCTAGGTAATTGGCTGTAAAAAAAAAAAAAAATCAGCACAAACTGTGAGCTGGAGTAGTAAGGAAGGTAATTATAAATGCAGTCTCTGTTTCCTGTCTCTAGCTTACTGCCATAGCTCTTCATCTGACTACAGCTGTAGAAATCATTAGCATGTCAGCCCTGATCTGGAGGGGAGGAGGAGGAAGGGGGAGGTCATCATTTACTGTAAATGCCACAAATGAGTATGACCTGTCTTCCACCATTAACTATTTTGACTGAAACCTAAAGGAAATGGCTTCAGAATTAACTGCTGCTGGTAAATGAGCATTGCCATCTCTGATATTAAAGCAGGAGTCAGTTGAGTATCCATTTGTGCAGAGATGTTTACAGCCATTTTATTCAGCATGCAATGAGGTTTCAGGCTCTCCTCGAGTTTATACAAGGAATGGCATCACCCCAATGGGAGGGTGACATGCTGATCACTTTTGCAGTCTACCAGCTATGAGCAGACTCTTGGAAGATAGAGAGCTATAAGAAGGAGATGAATGACATCAGCATCTTCATCATCTCTAAACCTTTTTTTATTACTGGCCAGTGGGTTGAAGATGAGGCAGCCCTTCCTGGGTGTGCTGAGAAGATGCATCACTGCAGGGTAGGTAGGAGACCTGACAGCAGCTAACATGAAGCATGCATGTTTGGCAGAAAGGTAGCTGGCACTAACATTCACCAGGGGAAGTTTTACTGCCAGCATGACCACAGCAGGCTTTGGAAAGCCACTGTGAAGTCATTTGAGAATGCTAGTTCCCCTTTGTAAACTAGCCAGTGTATTTCTTAGGAAAATTAGCAACCTGTTCTTCTGCCTTCAAGCCCAGGCAGGGTAAGCAAAAAAAAAAAACCCCAAACCAAACAAGCAAACCCCAAAACCTAATTCTCTGGTTAATCTGTGCTGACAGAGCCTCCTGGACCCCATCCTTATGCAATTAACCAAGTTAAATACATGCGTAAGTTATGAAAATGGTACAGTTAGTCATTCACTGGAAGGAAAATAAAACCAAGATACAATATAAAGATATAAAACTTTATTATGAACATATTTAACAATGATTATGCACATGAATTCTTCCAAGAAACTCAATAGCCAAGTTTTGCTTGAAATAAAATATTAGCTTTCCTTCATATTCTGTATTAGCATGAAGTTTTCTGACATAAATGGATAATCTGCTGTCATCAACACAACTTCTAGACACATAGAATATTTAGCACATCCTCATGCAGACTTTCTCAAAGCAGCATTTAATTACAGCTTCTCATTAAACAGAGCATTTATCTTACACATTTTTATACCATTTTGGTACACAATTTTTCCGTATTTTCATTTTACATATATACAAACTTCTAAAAAAAGTTTTACAGTAATGCAAAGGTTATTACTGGCATAAGCAAAAGGAAATGGGGGGAAAATTACATGACTATGGATACAAAGTTATCTTTTGGCTCAGAGAAAGACAATGGATCAAAGTCTTTCCTAGCTGGAACCATCCTCCCACTTTCCCCAGTATTAGCGTCACGGGTCTGTTGCACTAGCTGTTCCTTACTGGTCTTAAGCCTTATGCTTGCTATTCTTTGCCAGTCCTAGGAACGTTTCCAACCAATTCCCACACCAACTGTATTTTTAAAGCAAATACAACAGAAAATGGTTGCCACGAACAGCTCACACTCACTGATTTTTGAAGTCCCCCTTGATCATTGTGTACATGGAAGTCTTGCAATTATTTAATAGATGGCATCTCCTTTAGAGCAGGAACACTGTATGCTGCAGGGCCTTTTTGCATACTTTTCTCATTTTATACAGTTCCACTAGTGATGGAAATATTTAATTACTTTAGCAGTAATGAAAGGAAAGCCAGGCTAGTTTCTTATCCAGATCTCTTCTGTTTCACCCTTAGGTTACAATACTTCACTCAGAGGTGAATTTATGCCACCTGCTCCCAAGCTGTTTACAATCCATATTGTAATATTCCTCAAATGCTGTCTCTGCTTTCCAATTGTGGAAATAAGAGTGAAATTTGAGATTTCTTGCTAGCAAAACTATTTCCTCATCTGCTTCACTGCTTTTGCCTTTTTACTGTATATTGAATTTGATGTGACAGTGCTTCAACCAAGCTTACCATTACACTCTAGCACTTCTGAGACACAAAACTATTTTGCATGGCAAACATTGCTTAAAAATGGTCTCTAAAAATTAACAAGGAAACTATTTTCTCACAATTTTCACAGTGAGATACTTAAGTACATGTTTCCCATTCTCAGCTTTCCTATTTCCACTTGGAATGTAGTGATGTAGAAAAGTTAATGCAAACAAAACAGCAAGTGAAATGGGCTGAGAGCAGCTTAGAAAAAAATAATCATCTCAAAGTTTTCTTTAGTTAACAAAATCCCAAAGCATGACACTGTATTTTAGGGTTAACTGTAAAAACCAGTTCAGACTGTGATAAGAAACATTAGTATGCATTGCACATTGGTCAAATCAAACATTTTATCTCTTCAGAACAATTGAGAACAGAATTAAGGAATATCAGAGCCTGACTCTGCAAATTCAAATAGCTGTAAACCTCAGGAGAGTCATCTGGGGAATGGTAAAAATGAGAACGGGCTCTCCTCTTTTAGGATACAAAGATTATCTCCCATACTTGTAAAAAAAAAAGGTCTAAAAGGAAGCACTGAAGGTACAGCTTACTACAGTTCACTGAAAAAAAACAACCCACCACTAACTTGAAATACTACTTTAATGTTTTCCTATATGTTCTTCTAAACCAACACCAATTAATTAAGAAATTAAAGGAAAACACCTTGCCCTCCCCCCCAGCAGTTTCCTTGCTGTAGCCATACAATAGTGCTTTGGATTCTAACAAAGAAATGATCCCTGGTACAGAAAGTTTTAAACTTCGGATACCCTCAAAAAATTTCACAGCTCTACATAATTTTAGAAAGTTTTCTCTCGCACACACGGAGTATCTTGCCACACTTGATTTGAGCAGAACACTGATTTAATCTGAACTATTCTATGACAGCAAGGATGCAACCACATGGAGCAGTTCCGTTGATCCTCTCTAAGCAAACTGCTATCCTGTGAAGTCTCCCCTTCATGATCTTGAACAGCTACCAGGAGCTTATTGCAAAGGGAATGGTCTAGAACAGTTGTTGCATGAAAGCAGAACAAATCTATTTTTCCCCAATATGATTCAGCAAGTCTAGTAGGAGTTCATTGCACTCTTCTGCTTAAACTAGTTCAATGATGAGTACAATTCCCTAGTGTAAGCCAGCACCGTTTTCTGTCTAATACATTAACAGTACTTTTGAGAGTCTTTTCTACAGCAGCAGGGCAGAGAAATTTTACAAGAGTAAATCACAGTTACGACTCCATGAAAAAAAAGATACTTTCAGACAGGTCAAGTACCTGAAAACATAAGTAGTTAGAAACAAACAGCATCCACTTAAATAAAGAACTGAACAATGGTGTAGGAGAAACCCAACTTTTAAATAGAGAAGCAGCAACATTGTACTAGGAATACTTAATTCCCATATAACCCCATTCCAGCACAGACTGGAATACAGATAATCACAAAATGCGCTAGTAAAAGTTTCGATCAGTACAGGTGGCAACTGTGGTATGACAAAGGAGTTGAACTATGCCCAGAACATGCTCAAAAGCTAACTCTCATGCACGTTCAATACATGAGCAACCACAACTGTTCCTAGGATGTAGGTTAACTATTAATACAACTTAAGGAAGAATTCTGATGTAGAAAAAACCTCCAAAAATGAAATGTTTAGAAATTTGAAATTGTAATTCTCTATGAAACTTTCATACTTTATTCTCTGTAAGTGTAACAATCTCCTCCAGCATACAAAAAACCCAGAAAGAAGAGTACTGGCTTCCTTCTGAGATTTGTTGCTGCCTAAATATTTCCATTTGAAAGGGATGTTTAAAAAAAACAAACAAAACCCAAACCAAACACTTCTGTTGTGGCAGTAAAGCATGTTATGAAACATATACACATAATTTTGCAGCACTGAGGCTATTTTGGCTCACTAGAACTTCATTATTTGCACATATCTTGCACTTACAAATCTGGTAAACTCATTTAAATGAATTTTAAAAAATGGTCTTAAGTCTGTATCACTTCTTCAAAGGAAGAATGGAAAGCTTGTGTTTTCTTGCATTTAAAAAAAAAAAAAAAAAAAAAAAGAGGGAAAGCCCTAAACCACTTCATTCCCTGCCTCCAGCTCAAAAGACTAAGGTAGAAAATTGAAAGGGAAATGAGGCACTTCGTACAGCAGTGGACAATATACAAATGAGCTAACACAAATGCAACAGATGAATGACAGTATGCTGTACATAATCCTCAAAAAAAAAAAACCCAAAAAACAAGCAGCAAGGAAGCGATTTTAAAATCAGCATATAATCAGTGACACTTCTAAATGGAAATAGACTTAAAGATTTTAGTCCACAGACATCCTGCTATCAGGCATTTTATAAGACATGTAAAAATTTTGGTTTCTTAAGTTTTCATCACAACCTTTTCAAGCATTCTTTTTTCAGTTTTAACTTTGTAAACAGAAACAGAAGCAGGATGTCCTTCCTGGGAGTCAGTGTTCAGATGACAGCACACTGTAAGGAAGCCAAGGAAGTTGTCCATCTGGGAAAACTTCAAAATTGGTTTAATTCCAGCTGAACAAGTCTGTCTACATCAAAATCAATCACTGTCCGATTCCTCTTTATACTTGGCTCTAATAGCTTGGCCATTCTGAAGAGGCATTTCTTCATAGTCACTCCTGCGAAACAGATACTTGTTAAAAATTCTGAACGCGGTGTTCAGATAGGAAGTCCAAAATAAATAGGAAAGTTCTAAACTACATCGGAGCATCAAATTGTTATTTGAGTAAGAAGCTAGTATCTATTTTCCTTCCTTGTTGGGAATATGAACAATATATATGACTTTTCTCCAGAGGATGATGCATAGTAAGAGTTATTCCAGTAACTACAAGCCACTCTTCACAAGGATTAGTACAGAAGCAAGCTGGTACTACCATTACTCATCTAACTAAAGAAAGACAGGCTATCTCAGACAATGCGTATAGCTAGTCTAGCACAAACTTGTTCTGCTTACTGCAGTATTAATCCCATCCTCACTGTTCCAGCCACTTCAGTCTCTTTGGTAAGAGGTGAAAACATCAAGGGCAGATAATGAGTTTGTTCAGTGTCTAGCACAGAGACACCTGATGGGGATGGGTTTTAAGTGCTACTGTAATGCTCATATTACATAAACACATAAGTCCAGGAAGTTTTGCTAGATTTGGTTATTCTTATTTCGTAAGTGATGGACACTCAAGAAGAGCCATTCTCCTTCCCTGAAGCCTTTTACGTATGAGCTGCCTCTTTGCTAACTCCATCTGACTCCTGCAATCTTTCCCGGTTTGAAAGGATGTGCTTTCCTTTCACGTCTCTTGCTGCCTTCACTCCATGATCTGCCACCATCCTAATACTTACTTACCTGTTTGTATCAGTGCCATGGCAATCCCTTTTAGAAATTAAAAAAAAGAAAAAACAAAATAACATGCATTCTCATTGCATTTCTGTTTCAGAATAAGGTTATATTTCTGTTCTTTAGGCGGAATACTTTTACTAGCAACCTACAAAGCCTGCACTTATTTAATGAATATGGAAAAGAACATTACAAAAATAACACACCAGAAGTAACTCTCTATAGGTATTTTATAATCTTACCCATAAATCACATCATCGTCTGAATCATTCAGCATAGAAAAAGCGGGATTGTCTTTCAACTGTGATTCTGGAAAATACAAATAAGGGTTAATTTAGCACATTAAATATAGAAATGTGGCTGTACTTCTAATCCAACACTGAAGCAACAGACCCGACAACTTCCAAGGCAGTCACAACTACAATTCAACAAAACTGTATCCAAACAGGAATTCTCTCCTTTAAATTCTTCACCCTTCAGCCACAACATCATGGTATTCTTAAGAGTTAAGGAGATGACATAACTATCTCATATTCTTTTTAGATAGATATTCTCCATGTTGTATAAACAGATTTCCTCCCTTGTGCAGTTTCCTGTCTCATATTATTTGAACCTGCACATAAAAGTAATTAAGTCAGACTTCAATATTCTTAATCATTATTCAAAAGTTCATATGTATTTAAAAAGCACAGTCTTCATTAACATCTTGGTTATTTCTAAGCTACAAATATAAGTAGACCAAAGTTGTAATCCCTTGCATGCAGGTCAATGATTAGCCAGTTGTTTTTCATCCTTGTAACAGATGAAGGAAGGACTTGTACCTTTATGGTGAGATGAAAGGAAGCACATACTTTCCATTGGCTATTTATGACTATTCTCTCTACTTTGTTTTAAGGCCTTCATTTCTTGCATAATCTGTGCTGCTTAGCTGCAGTTCGTAATTATATGCAAGCAAAATTCAATCCAGCAATTTGCTATAAACATCTTTCCTGGCAGCTTTTTACTTTCTGCCTTCTATAAACTAACACTTCTTGCAACCCAACAGCAAGTTTTTAACTTTATCCTCACCCAGCCGTTTCTCTTGTCTTTCTTAATGGAACAATAGCATTTTTCTGTAACAGTTTCCTCCATCTCTACTCTAAAAAGTTTAGAGAAAGGACCATCTCCACTATTTAGTACCTTCCCCCTGCATACCTCTCAGCATGCAAGATGTGATTTGACAGGGTGCTAGATAATCTCATCTAGGCTCCCTTTCCCATGACAGGGAGGAAAGGACCAGATGATCTTTCCAGGTCATTTCCAACCTGGGCTGTTCTGTGGTTCTATATTTTAAACCCAATGCTTAAAGCAGAGAATGCACTCAGTATAAATATTTATTTTACAGAATCTTTATCTTTTAGAGAGGGATAATGCTTTATAATCATCATGTGAGTCAGATTACATCCTCTACTTAGGAATGCAAAAACAGAAGTGCCGCTGATTCAATCCTTTATCGCCCTTTACATGGGCTCTGTGCAGCCCTCTCCCCATAGCAAGTTCCCCAAAATTCCTCCCACGTTAGAGATTGGCTTCACTCCTGCTTTTCCAACAGCATGTTACCTATTTTCACAGTCCAGTTTGCCAGCCTGCCAATACATTAACCTTATTGTTAGAACAAAGTGCAAATGAAGTATTTCCTTCCTTAAGGATTGTCTGTGAGTCAGTGCAGAAGTTAGTGCATTATATGCATACATCATATTGACTATAAGCTTGATCTAAGTGCGTAAGAATTCAAGTCTAGCTAATCAGTTGTATACATTTTATGTGTTCCTTCATATTTCCAGTACTAATTTGCTCAGGAGCAGTGCAGCTTCTGCTTATGTTAACTCAAAGCAAACTGAAACAGTAACAAGACAACCAAAATATAAAGATGTTATGCAGTATCTGCTAATATGCCAGCTCTTGTCATCTAAGTTTGCCAGACAATTGCTTACACTTACCATATAGTGCATTCTTTGAGGGGGAATACACGAAGGCTAATGTGTAGAGATAAAAGTTCAATAAACCATAAAATGATAAGAATTCTGCTGGTAGTAAGTGTCAAGGATATTGCTCAATATAGCTCCATACATATTAACTTTGGAAACAAGACCCAAACCATACATAAGCTGTTTCAATGGAAATAATGTTTACCTTACTAAAGTTTGAGAGCATGAATGGCTAAACAAAACTGCATGTTTTAAATTCAGTGACAACTAATGTACTCAAGCTATTTCAAGGTAAAGCTCCCACTAAAGACAAAGCTTTAACTTTAACACAAGTAACATTTGCTGAGATAAGGTCTACTCTTGAGTGGTGGAGTGCATGGCAAATTGAATAGTTCTGCCTTCAATGATAAAAGAAAGCTGAGTAAGGGGGTGTTCACGTGGGGTTGTTTTGTTTTGTTTTGTTTATTTTTAAAAAAGTTCTTCCTTGAGAAGGAAGGAGAAAGGACTATCTGTAGACAGAGCTCTGAAGATGGCTTCTTGCCATCATTTTGGGAAAATACTAAAGGCTTTACACACTGTTTTCTACTAGCTCCCAACAAATATCTAAGCTTATCAGTAACCAGAGCAGTTGCAATCACACAGGCACTTTCAGAAAGTAGAACGAACGAGGATCTCATGGTTCAGATCCAGAAATACAGTTTGTAATCCTGTTGCCAACAGACATCAGAAATAGTCTCTCTCAAGTCACTTAAATTCTCTGCTATGACCTCTTCCATATGTAGACTTGGACCAATACACAAATGCATTTTCAGTGACTTCTAAACTATTAATTTCCTAAATATGTTGGTATGCCCCATGCCAACTGGTAGGTATACAGCAAACTGAATTCATGCAGCAAATTCAGCCAAATTTGTCACAATAACTTGTCAAAGTTACTTGAATGCATGCATATCTAGGCCTTCATTCCTTCTGAAGAGTATCAAATGCAGTTGTGATTTATGTGATGTAAACAAATTAGACTGAAACTGTCTCAGCTCATAATGTTTACAAAGAGCCATTACAAAATGCTGACATGAAACCTCAATCAAAATGGACTGAACTTCAAATGCCAACCTAGAAGTCAAAGGTCTCAGTCCTTAGGTACACCATTTTAAAGTACCTTCTGCATGAAAACAGATCAACATTCCTAGTTGAGCAGTATCACAACACAAGGATATAATTCTGATAATGAGTCGACAGCTCCGCAACAAAGTTGTCCTGTAGAACTTGTGCTCCAAAGCGTAGGTAGAGTATAACAATGCTGTGGAAAAAAGTTAAAGCATATAGGTGTACTGTCTCTTTAAACTGCAAAATTCAAATGGTAGCTTGATGGAAGAGTATATGAGAAAATAATTATGTTAACATGGTGACCATTTATTCTAAGACACATTCGCTTTCATAGCTCTAAATTAAGAATGATTCTTTTGTGATTAAAAGTCAGCAGTCAACTGAGTAAAGCGGAAAAAAACCCCCATGGTCTATTTTCCTCAGATTTCATCTACTACAAACAATACAAAAGTCAAAAGTAATTTGAAATAACTGCTTGGGGTGGGGGAGACAGGTATTAACAATAATCGAAGAAACTAATTCTAAACTTCTGCTTTGACTAAGTGAAGCTTACAAAGCTCCAAAAGAGGTGAACGGTGCACTGCAGACTACTCAGCAGTACAGAAAACATCTCTACTAAGTGAATCTCTAAATCTTGCAGTGTGTTGCTGTGGTAACAGAAATAATATAAAGTTAGCTCTAAAAGCCTCAAGAAGGGTTAAAAAATTAAGAAATGCTTGCCATAACAATCATATCAAAAGACATTCCTCAGTTTCATTGACAATTTTATTATCAACAAAATGTATTCGAAGCCCTGAAAAAAAGGTTATAAAAGTTACAGTAGTGAGAAATGTACTTTGAAAAGCCTTACCTAATGACAAGCACTACAAAGGTTAATGCAGTCAAGAATTTTAACCTGAGATCTGAAAAAGATGGAGAAAAGGTGTTATTAGTGAATTTACACCTACATCTAGGAGAAGCAAGCCTGTTTGGGGAAGTGTCAAAAGAAATATTCCTTACCAACATAAGGCATGTTATGAAGTTCTGAGCATGCCCTCACTATCAGGAACAAAAGGTAGAGAACGTATGTGGTTGCCACCACAAGGAAGAAGATTTTCATTCCCTATGAGAAGAGCGTTAGTTTTTATTATGTAACAAGATTTGATCTATTCCTTCTTCCCTCCATAGAAATCACTATTTCCCAAAGCACAACACAGAATGGCCCATTTATTCAGGGAAAGTAGGCCCATGAAAGGAAGTAGAAAATGAGGATGGCTATACATCAACATAGGTTTTTGGGGAATGTAAAGAAAGGATGTTTACTAGAAGTCATCATTTTGTTCACTGAGTTCACAGTGAGCTGAGTCTCAATGATTTTCTAAAAACACAGCTCCTGAGAACAATACAAGGACCCATATAAATCAGATCTTCCTTCACAACAAGGAAGTCTGAAATTTACTTGGACAGAGGATCTTGGCAGGAGTAAAGACATACAAAACTGACTTAATAAGAGGCTTAAAAAATTTTAAATCCCAACAGTCATGAGTCTGTGACTAAACTTGTGGTGTTGAGTCTCCAGATTTGCAAGACAATTTACTCTTCTCATTGGGGTGGAGCTCGATATGGCCTATGCATGAGCTAAAGCAAAATTAAAAGTACCCTAGTCAAGAATAAGACCATCTGACCAGCATTTGCTATTTTCTAAGTTGTGTTATAGATTTTTAATGGAAGAACAAACCCCTGCTCCTTGTATTACCTAACTCCACCTGACAATTTAATAGCAAGAAAACATTTCTGACTTACCTGGAAATTACCTGTGTCAACCCTGTATTGATATGTAGGATCATGTACTTCATTAACACTAGAAAAGATTCAAAATGAAAAAGTGGTACTTACGCCATTACAAAAGACAAGGTCAAAAAGCCGTACTGATCAAGAAACCCACTAACAAAGAAAAGGTTTAAAGTTACTATACAGAGTTTATAAGTAGAGGTTTTAGCTGCACAAATTGGTGCAATGCCATTGATTCCAATGCAGTCACGACAATTTACATTACGTGACATCCTCCTTCCCAAACCAAATTTTCAAGGAATATGGAAGATTTCAATTGTGAGCATGTCTAATCTCCCCACTTATTTTTCAGAAAATGTATAATCTTGTAAACTCCTACAAGCCATCAGGATTTAGTGTTTAAATTTTATCCTTGGTGATAAGAATTATACTTAAGAAATAAGTGTGGTATAAGCCCTTCCCTCACAGCAATTCTGTTGATAAAGCATTAGCATAAGCATTTCCTGCAACTGCACTGCTTTCACCAATGTACAATGGCATGGAGAAGATTAGAAGGTATCTTCCTTCTGAGAAGTAAAATAAGAGGCAAACACTTGAGACTAAAACAGTTTAGAAACTACACACGTACCAAAACTGAGAAAGTTTTCTGGGTGGGGAATAGTGACACCTTTATGTTAACACAACAAACTGGAAAAAAGAGAAAAACACTAAACCAAGCAAAAGAACTGAGTTTTGAGAGGAGATAGCATAGCTTAACTAAGCAGTGTCAGTACCAATTGTGCAGGTTTAATAGTTGAGAAAGTTTGGTCAAACTGTGTAATAGTTAACTACAGAGAAACTGTTGCTTCAAATACTAAAAGCTAATTGGGACATAGCACTAGAGGGAGTATTGTAGGGATCCATAACATATTGACAAAGTAGTGATTTCTAGATTTTTATAAATCTCACTCTGATTTATAAAATTATGTACAACTAGATCGTTCATGGGGAATTGTTTTCAAACCAGTCACAATTTCCAAAACGGAAAGATGCAAGAATTTGAACTCCATTCCTGTATCACAGTCAGAGCATTAAGAAACAGATACCACTAATTATAAACAATCTTCTCATTCTTCAACACTCTCAGCTTGTTACTTTTGCACTAAATTTTAAATTACTTACGTTTGCCATATTCCCAGTGTAACAGACGCTAGCCACAATAGTCCAACAATAAAGAATTTGGGCAGATAGAAAGTTAAGCACTTCCTTTCCCCCTGTTGAGAAAACAATAGTGTGGTGAAGGAGTGAACCCACATTTGAGATTTCATTCATTCTTGGCAGAATAAAATACCATCTTTGTTTCATTTAACGTGAACTAGATTAAGAGACTCGTCTTCTGTATTTTTAACCTGCATAGGTGACTACAGAAGACATAAAACGGTATCATCATTTGTGTTAATAAGATACAGTAGATTTGGAGCATCCTATTTATAAGGTCCCACATATTTCACTGATACTGCAACTATAGGAATATGCTCCAGAATTCATATTTATCTTATGCAGTTTTTAAAGTGGTTTAAAAAACAATCAACCACCATGTACAACAACAAAACCCTTCAAGCAAGCACAAAGCATAATGGCATCATAATTCTGAAGACTGTCTCGCAATAGAGTGGACTGTTCCATCTATCTCATTTAGGCATGGTAGCCTCAAGACAATCTACTTATCCACAATTCATTTTAACTCCAAAGCTTCATGTGTCACATTGTACTTTAAGAATAAAATAAATGTCTCTCTTTTAAAAATTTCATTTCATTTTTGTCACCTTTTGAGAGAACTGAAAATCAAGTACTGCATCTCAGTAAGTAGTAGATAATGTTGCACCCTTACCTGTACTCTTATACCATGGTAGACGCAAAGCCAGAACAACAACAATGCACACAGAAATAGTGACTGGAATAGATCATCCAGCATTCCAGGAAACCAGCTGTTCACCAGAAAAGAAAGGGGGAAAAATGGATCTGTAACAAAATAAGAAAAAAAAGTTAAACAGATTGGAAAAAACACAGTCTTTTCCATTATGAAAAGTAAAGCAGAATGTATCTTCAGAGGAACAAAAAACCCTAGATTTTTCAAATTACACCACTAAATGAAACTGAAGTTTGTTGTATCTTAAAGTAATTTACAATGAAAACGGTGACTCCAGCAGCAATCCTCTGTGCTGTAGAAATAATCTGAAACAGTTGGCAATGTTTCTAGAAGATTTCAGGTTTTATTAGACTTTCTACTAAACCACTGTTCTTGGTGATGACCTAAAAAATTATCATAAAATGACTGAAAGGCAAATATTCTTTTGGTACGGCTAGAGAGTGCTAGAATTTGATGTGGTTTACCGGACTAAAACCAGCCTCCATTTTTAACTAAAGTATGAGTATCTGAAAAACGAAGAAATAAGACTTAGCAGACAAACACAGAAATTGCATTTACATGTCACTATATGAAAGCTTCAGTATGGTTGCAGCCACCTATTCCAATTAGAGCTTTAAACAAATAGAGTTGACATTCACATGACTGAAAAGAATGAAATCCACCTATTCATTATGGCCTTGAAATTGATACACTTAAAAAGGGTTGGTGGTTTGTTTTTTTTTTTTTAAATTAGTTTTCTGAAGCCTTATAAACAGCTGCTTATAAGTTCAAGGCCAAATTCCATTTTGCCTTCTCTCTCTCTTGTGCTTTCTTTTTTTTCCTCTTTTTTTTTTCTTTTTTTAAATAAAAGGAGCTTTTTAAAAAATTCCAGGATACAGGTACCATTGTAAAGTAGCAGGAGGGGAAGGAGGATGGACATCCATTTCTGTTCAATACCCCAGTCTCTCATGGAGAACTTCCGCAGGGAATGTGCAAACAGACACTATAAAACAACAACAACAATTTGTAAGGAAGGAATACAGCCTTAATGGTTTTACCAGAGTAAGGAGATAACACAGCACATTGCAAAGGCTATTTCACGAGGTCTTTGCCACTGCGAACATTGTAAAACAGGAGCCACATCTCCTCGCTTCTACTTCTGCTTCAAGTTCGTTGGCATATCCCAATGCACGTTACTCAATCTCTCAAGCAAACCGAGAAGAAACCAGCTAGTACCGTGCAAATCAATGTATGAAAAATTGTTGCCTAATTACTGGTCACACACTACCAACAACTTCCACTTAAACTCACTTTTTAAAAAAACAGATTCCATATCACATTCACAGTTACCTGCTGAGTGACATCATCTATGTGAGAAAAATGCTATGCAAGTATTCAGTGCTTTAGTGTCCTTACTCTGAAAATTCTGCACTTTAGATTTTATGTTGGGTTTTTTTCCAAACACTTCTTTTCCATGGGCCAAACCAAGTTGGAGGGGAGAGATAATCTAAATCGTAGCATAATTTAGGTTGTAAGGGACCTCTGGAGGTCATCTGGCCCATCCTCACACTCAAGGCAGTGACGACTTTAAAGTTAGATCAAGGTCATATTCAACTGAGTTTTGCTTATTTTCAGAGACAAGAGAGCCCACATTCTGGGCATCCTATTCCAACGTCTGAGCCTACCTGCAGTGCAAAAAAATATTTTTTCTAGCATCTAATCACAATTTATTTTGTTTAAGCAAAATTCTTTCTGTTAAATTAAAAATAAGAGTTTAGAAAAACAAGTTTTCCCATTTATCCTATTTTCTTAATGCCCCTTCAATACCACTTCTGAAAACATAAAAGCAGCCACTACATAAGTATTTCAGAAACATTTTTTACACCCATTCAGTGATATTGCAACTCTGCTGCCTGGGGTTAAGTTACTAAACACAGCACTACAGAGCAGTGTTATCAGCTGCCTATATAATATACTCCAGAAAAACTGAAACAAAATCTTACCGTGACCATAAAAGTAAGAACTACAAAGACAAATCGGAACCATATTTCCACTTGTGAAAAAGTTGGATTGTAGGTCTTCCACTACAAGAAAACAGAAGAAAAATAGCCCAATGAACAAAGTTTTGACAGGGTATATATGACATCAATAATTAGCACTTTCTGCAGACACTGAAAAGTTCTCTGGCTTTTCAAAATGTAAAGGTATAACTGAATTCCACCATGTCACCATGGAAAGACAAAGATAAATTCATACGCATAGGACTATCTGATGAAAAGATAACCGAAGCAGCCTAATATCCTTGCTTCTCTTTTACACTGCCACTTCATAACATACTTGGTGTGCTGTCATATGTTAAAGCACTTCTCAGGACAAAAAGGATATTCTTAATTGATTTCAATTGCACCTTCATTCAAAGTTTGAATGCCAATAATTGAGTAAATCCAGTACGTTCTTCTTTATTACCAAGGTCAGATGCATAAATTGATTACGAAGAGGTTGATAAGGTATAGGCATGCTTCCTGTAATGGGTTTGTTTTCTTAAAGCTTATTCTCTTGTTTCAGAAGTGGAAAAAAGAAAATCAAGTAACGGAAGAATAAATGAGCTAACCAGAAATAAAGAACTTTTTTCATAGGTTAAGGAGGAAAAGCTCCTTCTTCTCCTCTAATTATTAGAAGGGCACAAATATTAATTACAACATGTCAGTTTGCATAAACTCTGCTCTGTTGACAATTTCTCTCATACCTGGCATGCTTCTCTTTTGAAGCCACTTTTGAAATGTAAACTCCCTGGTACAACATATGCTCTGCCCATCTGAACAAGAAGCTTTACCTTTCAATGTTTTAAATCTGTCAACCTCTGTCTTGTCTTTTTAAACCATAAATGTAGAATGAAAATTATATGTAGAGAACCCCATTATACAAAAGGCAATCTATGATTTCAACCGAGATCACCATAAACCATTGTAATAATGAAATAACTTGACAATTTTAGTTGCTGTGGGAAAGCAGGGCTTTGGGGTTGGGTTTTTTGGTTTTGCACACAAGTCTGCCTTAAAGGCAGCCTGCAAAGCAAGATAATAAATCATACAACTATAAATGCTCCACCACTTCGTCCTGTTTGAAATCTGGAACTAAGCCAAGGGTTTGTGAGTTTGGTTTTTTTTTTTTCCTTAGAGCTTATTTTTAATGATGTGCTTCATGCACTAGAATATTACAAATATTAATATTCAGGAAGTTCATTTAGTATATAGAAGACACTTTTGCTTTACAGTGAGATTTTTGCTTGCTACCTGCTCTGACATACCGAATGTTGCATACAGGTAGAATATACCACAACAGGTAGAATATACCTGTATTAAAATTTGGTTTAGTTCCATTTTCTCCCAATGCAAATGTTTCTAAATTTCCTTCTGGAGCCAATCAGCACACACTGATGATGCAACTGTTTCATAAGCAATCTTTAGCACCATGAACTGAGCTAGTTATTTCACTAGGAATTATTTTAGTGAATTATTTATTAGCCTGCTTATTTTAGCTGAATAAACATTTTTCTCTTCCTCATAAGCACAGTCAAAAAAAAAAAATCTTCATTTTTCTTTGAGTTTGTTAAATCCTTCTAGCCCACACTTTTGTAAAGTCTGGAAATCTTGCTTATTCAGATACACCTACTGGAAAGGCTGAAAAAGATACCATGCTTTAGAGAGACAACATCTCTATAAGCAAATGCAGAAAACTGGATGTTCTAGTCTAGCTTGCCTACTGTTAAAAATATCTCCCAGGATTTAGACTAAATTTATCTGTTCCAGAAAACAGCATTAGCAGTTCTGAAAGAAAAATCTTTCCTTACAGAGTTAAAAAAATTGGTCTAGACCCTTATTAGCAGCAAATGCTATAATAGTTCTGACATTAGTAGTGACATAAAAATTAATTATGATGCATCTTTATGTTTATCTTCAAAAATGAGATAACTTTTTTATTACAGTTAAAGCAGACTTCTACAGCATTAGTAATTAAAGAGATTTCTTTTGCTAGTATAAAACTTTATACTTACTGTGAAAGTAATATTCTGGATGGTGTACGTTAACTTTTTTAGATCTTCAAAGCTAACAAATATGTTGTACTGAGTGTAGTTCAGGTACCCAAGGTGAGCAACAATGATTTCACTGCATTTCTGTGAACACATACAGTGAAGAATAGTATGTAAAAGCCTTCAATTTATTCCAGAAGATGCACTGTTAGTATAGGTTGGAGAATTTGTTTCTAAATGGTGAGATATTGATGATATTTATTATATGCCTTACCAATCTTGATCAGTCAGAATAAGACTCAAACAAGACCCGCAGATAAAGAATTTCTTGAAAGATACCGGACAAAGCAGAAGAAACTGATAAAGTCAGTCAGCAGGATCAAAAGTTGAACCAATAAACAAGGCTAGTTTTTCACTTAAGCTGGTGAAAGCAACTGCTTGCAGCACCAGGAAGGATCTGAATAACTGTCAGTCACGCTCTAGGTCATCGGATTGTGAGATGGGACTATCTTGCACTAACTCATTTCTAAAAGTTAACAGGAGGAAAGAGGAAACTCAAGCATATTGCTCTCTTGGCTGTGTGTAATTAAATCTAATGGAACACTGTTCATTAATTTCTGCAGAATTCATATATATGTGTATATATATAAAAAGAAAACATTTGATTTACCCTGTATGCTTATCACAAAAAACTTCAGCTATGCCCTTCCTAAAGGACTTGCATCTGGAGAAGCTGTTTTGGATGTCTCTAAGCTTAAAAATTCCAGTGAAAATTGTATTAGAAACTCAAACCCTTAAACATTTCTTCACAGGTGGCAAGAAATTTGGCCTTTTTAGAGCACAGATGCCAGCTGATTTCAACCAGACTCTCTGCTAGGTGTTGGAGGAGAATTTTTCTCTCCTCTGGAGCCCTATATCAAATCTTCTACAATATTCCTTTCTTCAGTACTGCTAACTCTGTTTAGGTGACTAAGCAGCACACACTGCTTTGCTGGCAGAGAGCTACTCTAACAAGAAAGAGGAATCTTTAAGGGGTAACAGACACAAGTCATAGAAAGAAACAGAAAAAGATGGGTAGGTAGTATCTTGCTCAGCATTACTAGCTAGGTTGCAATTATAAATAAAACTATACTCCAGAGTCTTTCCTGAGACGTGCTTAACAGATATATTCTTCTCATTTGCAATGTAATGTAGCATGCACACAAACAGATTTAAAGAAAATGCATCAGAGTTTTGTTTAAGCAGACACATACTTGTGCACAACTGAGTAATCTCGTCCGATTGTGACCTTGATTATTAACATATGGTGTGCTTCCATCCTTCACCACTCCGAGTACTTTGACTGCCATAGTAACATTCTTTTTGAGGGATACTGTAATTAAAAGAGAAAACATTAAGCTATTGCTACATGCAGAAATGAATTCTCAAATAGAATTCCAAATGTAGTTTAAAACACATACGATATCCAAAGATTACCCAAAGTTATTCAGTTATACTTTACTGGAGTAGGCGTCCAGTATACTAATAAAAAAATCCCACAAAACTTTTTATTTATATACTTAAGCAGTAAGTCACAAATGCCCTGTACTGAATCTTGACAGATTAACAATTACTAATACAGTATTTCTCACATATTTACAGGGAAGTTTTATTGAAAAATTAATATCATTATAATCTGCACATCTAATTCCCCCCAAAACGAAGTGAGACACAGATTCTCTAGATACTACTGCTTTCACAGAAATAACAAACAATTTATCCCATATATCTGTTGCTTCCAGTTCTCAAGATCAGTGTTGTCCATGTCTTTACTGGGTGGCAGGGGATGAAGGGGGAGAAACTGTATCAGAGGAAAAACCCACCAACCATACCCAGAAAGCAATAGGATCATCTATGTGACAGACGAAATTAAAGATACAATATACAATACACAAGTTGCTATAGCAGTTTCCTGAGAATTAGGTAAGGTTCTCACCATCATGCTGATCCAACTCAACTACACAGGTCAGCCACAGCTGCTGATTGTAAGTAGACAATGGTGGCGAACTTAAATTAAATGGCTTCAACTGTAAAAAAACCCACAAGGTTAGCACCAACCATTATTCTGTTACATGATACATCTGTAGTTACAATGATGAAAAGCATGTTAATTATGTTTGTGACAATATTTTTGGGAATAGATTTAGTATGTGCTACTCTGTGGACAGTATGATAAGCAGCTCAAATATAATTCTTCCAGAGAAGTAGCTTAAACAGCACACGTATTTTGCATAGCACTGAAGTAAGGAAAGGTACGACTACTTAAAGCACATAAAAGCAGCAGCAATAAAACAAAAAAAGTTCAGATAGGAAAAACAAAATCCTGAGACCTAGCCTGAGAATAAAAGTCATTTCTAGCACTTTACATCAAAAGTCAGGTTTGTGATACCCCATCTGCCACACAGGTTTAAACCTGTTCAACTATAATTATGAAAACAACTATTTTTCCACTAGGTTTTCTAAAAATCCCACATTCATTTCAAAAACATGGAAGATATCATTAACAGATAAAACCTACATGCAGGGAAGATTTTTCTTATTTGATATAAAAATATGCTTTAAAAAAAAAAATCCACCCATAATACAGTACCAATCCAAACATATATAGGTGACTAATAGACCAAAAAAAGAAATGTTCCAGTGTGTTTAAAGAAAATTTACTTTAAAAACAAAATCAAAACAAATCAACAAAACCTTTTTACCACTTGCACAAAAATTACTTTAGATATTAGGTTGAGGGTGAAGAGCTAGACAGAAATAAAAATGCAAGAACTGAGAACCCAAATACAAAAGCTTTCAAGAAAATGAATGTGAAGGTTCATGTTAGGAAGCCAGATCCCATGTCTTGGTCATGTGACAGTGAACAACTAACAAGAAAAAGAAATATTCCTTCCCAGCTGATAGCAAGGAAGATCACAAGATGGAGATCATTAGTTGCCACGGAGAGCATTGTTTTTCAGTTTATGTTCTCAATTTCTGTTCCTGGACCCCCTACAAGAATCTCCAATGTGAACTCACCAGGGAATCCTATCAACACTCAAGTGTTACTTTATCAGAAATTACTGTGCAGAAACATCATAGAATTCTCTACCTTACCTACTCACAAAAGTAAGAGACTAGAAATTGCTGCTGGGCCACTCATGGAATAACACAGTGGTAGTACAATATTGCACGTTCAATTTCAAACTGGAAAGCACCCTGTGGCCAAGAAGTTTTCCAGTAAAAATCTAAATACGTAAAATAATTGGGGGGAAGGAGGAGAATGTTTAACATTACTGACATCAAATAAAGACATTCATGTAATCCAACAATATTTATGAACTCTTACCTTTAGGCTGTTATTTAAGTCGGTTCTTGCTACAGAAGATTCAATTACATTAGGACCTACACAATATATAAGAAGGAAGAAAGAAAACAGTATTGAAGTATGTGTATTACTGATAAGTAATGACGTAAATACAGGATTTCAGAAGACTGTACAAAATACCTCCCTGCAAAGCAAGTAAATAGTATCCCATTTTTCAGATGTTTAAGCTGAAGGGTAAATCACTTGGACATTTCAATATCATTAATAAACTTGGCCTGAATGTTCCCTTAAGCCTCTCTGCCATAGTATTTCTAGGCATGATTAAATAGGAAGTAAATTATACATCAAGAACTCCATGTCAGAAGCCCTGCATGTGTGCTCTGAACTACTACAACAAACCACACAGTATTTTTCCCCAGCTAAGCTGTACACTGCAGTCATGAAAGTACTCAGCTACAGAAAAAGCTAGCTAAGCACCAGTGGCACTGTTCTTACAGCAACTTGAAGCTCAACAAGGGCTGCAAAAACTACCTGAAAAAACAGCATATTTAATTGCACTATAAATTTTCTATAGCCAAACTGATACCATTAGCTGATTTACATAGAGCATAGCATCCATAATGCAGTCACTCAAGGCTCGGATACCAGGGCAAACACATCCCATTGTATTTGAGTGCATGATGCTAATGCCTTTTTATGTACGTGTAGTATACTTGCTTGTACAATCACAACAGTACTTTCTAGCTACTGCTGGATTTTCATCGCATTGGTCTGTTTGTTTAGGAACAGTTCTCAGTCTATTCAGACTGGGCCCCTCATTTTCTAGAGGGATCTGGGGCTATAATATATTATGTATATCATCACATAAATAAACATAATTGCATAAAAGTTCTATAAACAATTTATCCTAAAACAGACAATCCATTTAATCAATGGAGTTTCATGTCCAATTGTAGTGGGACAGTGGGACATGTTCAGCTTGCTACCACAGTTTTTATACAACCATTCCTCCAATCATTCTGGATACAGACACACACACTTAATATGTACTGATCAACTGCATCCATCCACTCACACCCTACCTCTAGTCCTGTATGCAGTAAATGGGAAGCAATAAAATCATAACTTATGTTAGAAAAGACCTCCAAAGGCCATCTAGTCCACCCTCCTACTTAGTTAGATTAGGTTGCTCAGGGCCATGTCCAGTCAAGTCTTGAACATCTCTAAGGACAGAGACTCCCACAACCTTCCTGGGCAGCCTGTTCCAGTATTTAACCACCCTTATGGTAAGAAAAAAATTCCTAATATCTAACTGGAATTTTTTGTGTTCCAGTTTGTGTCTGTTGATTCTCACCCTATCATCATGCACCTCTGAGAAGAGCCTAGCCCCATCTTCTGTGTATCCTCTGATAAGGTTGTTGTAGACAGCAGTACGGTTTCCCCTTAGCCTTCTTAGGTATGCAAGAACACATGGTACTGGGGAGAAGAGGAATGCATGCATGTATGTACATACACAAAAGTATGTATTCATGCATGCATATGTACATACACAAAAGGACTAAACCAGAAAAATGAAAGGGAAGAGTTGGAAAAGGTCTGTATCTATATACTGGGGTATGAACAAACACAGAGGAGATGTATAGCAGGTAGGGACATAGGCAGGACATACATTTGTGTATTTGGGTCACTCTAGAGGCTTCCCACTCACACTAAGATTTCTCTGTCCAAATGGTCTCTCCCATTATGTATTCAGTCTGGCAATTAAATGTAATTTACTAATCCTCAAAACATGCTGTTTCAGCCACAAACTTAGTATTAAAAAAATTATGCAAGAAAAGCAGTTTTTCACAAAGATCATGGACTTCAAAGTTACTACAGAGAAACAACAGAAAAGAAGGAAGTTTATAAATGAGCAACATGGGATCATTCTGTGCAAGAAGTATTTTAGGTTAGCTGTCATGACAGCTCTAAACATGCAGCATTGCTTGGGCTTCTATAACCACTCTAATTACAGTATTAACCATCTTACAGATTTTAAATGGAAAAATGAAGAATTTCACCCATCACACTCAAAGCTTCATATTAGAATTACAGTTCGGCTTCACTAACAGCCACCTGCTATAAAGTCAGTTCTGCATCACTGAACTTTTCAGTTCTCAAGTACATATAAACAGGGCAGATTTTTGGAAGACATTTTTGTTTTGAAAAGCATAATTCAATTTCCGTAAGTACTCACAGTTGATAAGTCATCATATTTCAGTAATTAAGTCTTAACAAAAACAATACAATGAGCCTTTTTAAAAAGTTGGGGCTTTTTTAGCAGAAGATATGAACCAGTATTGGGGCAGAGAGATCATAGTTCCAGTTTTTAAGAACAGCAACCAAAAAAATAATGAGGTTCTACTGCTATAACTGCTACTCCTCTAGCAAGCAATATATTAAAGCTTTTTAAAGCAACTGACCAAAATGATGCTGTGGTCATATTACTAACAAATGGTGATTAAATTACATTGTTATTGTTTTTCTTTTAGTCTTGCTCAGTTAACAGAACGACATCTGAAAGCAAAGAACCACCTGAGGTGGTAAACAGGAAAACTGCACAGGTACAGAAAATGAGCTCTGGAACTTGGATTTTCCATGTACTTGTCTCACCCCAAAGATAACACAGACCCATTGGAAAAAGGGAAAGAGAGTGAGTGTAACTTGGGGAAAAAAAAACCCAAGTCTGCATCTGTCTTGGGTTACAAGAACTGAAGAGCAACAGCCACCTCAGATTAAACTGTCTTGTTTTCTCAGGTGAGAAGCGAGACTTCTGCTAGGCTTCCCAAACTGCAGATACAGATGTTGCATATGGGCAATGGCATATTCAAGTATGAATATTCAGAAAATATGGACGTATCTCCCACTTTTTCATTTACTTAGTGGGTTTATTGAGCTTTGCTCAGACTGCACCCTTTAATGAGGTAGCACTCTATAGTTAGTGCCCCTCCCTCTATTCACAGGAAGCAAGGAGCTGTCAACAAAAGCCTCCAAAAACACCACAGCAAGTGTTCAGTGGGTCTCCTCCCAAGGTAAACAGCATTCTTTTAAAAATAATTAAGTTATACTAATGCACTGTATTCACACTTTGTCAACAAAACTATCCAGCAAACCAATCTTACAAGGTGTCCTGGTTTCAGCTGGGATAGAGTTAATTTTCTTCCTAGTAGCTGGTATAGTGCTGTGCTTTGGATTTAGTATGAGAATAATATTGATAACACTGATGTTTTAGTTGTTGCTAAGTAATGTTTACACTGGTCCAGGACTTTTCAGCTTCCCATGCTCTGCCAAGTGCACAAGAAGCTGGGAGGGGGCACAGCCAAGATCGTTGATCCAAACTGGCCAAAGGGCTATTCCATACCATATGACGTCATGCTCAGTATATAGACTGGGGGAGTTGGCCGGGGGACAGCAATCGCTGCTCGGGGACTGGCTGGCCATCAGTCGGTGGGTGGTGAGCGGTTGCAGCACTTGTTTTTTTTTGTTTTTCCCTGGGTTTTGTTCCTCTGTCTCTCTCTTGTTATTTTCCTTTTCACTACAATTTATTATTATTATTATAATATTTCAATTATTAAACTGTTCTTATCTCAGCCCATGAGTTTTCTTACTTGTGCTCTTCAGATTCTCTCCCCCATCCCACTGGGGAGGGGGGAGGGTGAGTGAGCAGCTGCGTGGTGCTTAGTTGCCGACTGGGGCTAAACCACGACACAAGGACAAGAATCCCACAGCTGTGCCAGTTCCTGAAGGGGATCACAGGCGAGTCCTGGGACCCCAACAGGGTACAGACGACCAAGCATTGCTTGCAGCTGCCAAGTCCCCTGGACCAAAGGCAACCACATCATCAGATCACTCTGCACGCAGACATAATGCAACACACCAACGTGGCTCTCTTTCAGGTTCTGCTACCAATTAAGAATGAAGTGCTCAGCTTTCTCTTCCAGGAGCACTGCTTTTTGCCTAGTCTCACATAAAACAACATTCTTGCCTTTCTTGCAACTGGACAGTATAAATACACAATGACAAATATGGTTCACTTTTTAAGCCAAATGGCCAAATTACACTAAATTAAGTAATTCCAGTTTTTTTCCCTTTATCATTCATATAAAATGCATTTTTGTAAATGTATTTATACAGTATTTTAGTGGCCAAATAATGCCTTTCAGCATTCTTAGGCAAGTCACAGGAGTATCAGTGGTTAACCTTCATGAACTGAAAGTCTGTTTGGACCTTAGGCTGCTACAATAAATCAAACAGCAGGAAAGAAGGTTTTATTTCACAGACGAATTTTATTATTTAATGCTATTATGAAGAATGTACTGCCTACGAGCATGGACAGGCACAAAAAGCCTGAACAGCTGCCTCCAATTAAACCCCACTTCTTTGCAAGGCAGGCACAAGCGGATGAGGCCTGGGCAGCTCATCTCATTCTAAAGGAAGTGAAGGACAGGGCAGAGGTAGAGACAACCCTACAGACAGATCAAGAGGTGTCAGAGAGTGGCACAGGAGAACATGCTGGGTGATGTGGAAATAAGCAGTAAAGTGGAGGGAGGTGGTAACGTCCTTAAATAATTCTTACATGGTGGGTGGGTTGCTTAATACGTACAAGTCCCTCCCTTTCCCTTTCCCTGTCTGTCACTTAACTTCTGTGTTGACAAAGCTATCCTGACAGCAGAGTATTAGCTTACTAACGCTGCAGTGATAGCATGCTGACTTCTTTTTCAAGTACTTTTTAGACCTGGAAAAGCTCTCTGGCATGAAATACAGAGGGCTCCCACGCTTTCCATCTGCCTCATGACACTCTGCATGTTTGTCAACCAGACTTCTACAAATCTCCCTGATCTCCAGGATAAGTATCCAGGTACTAAGTGCTTAGCCTCCCAGATCATGTCGTGACTCCCACAAAGGTCTTTGAAACCAGAGACCTAAGCTCATATATGTTCGACAACAGAAGTTCGTATTTTTACATTACTAAAATATTTTCTATTTCTGTGGCATTTATCACCCAAACATTTAGAAGGCTTTACAAACAGTTATCAATTCCCTCACAGGAAATCAAGTATTAGCACCACCATTTTACAGATTGAAAGACAAAGAAGAAAATTAATGTAGCCGTCTGCCGAAAAATTATGTTATAATGAAGCTCGGTTTGTTTTACTTTAGTGACTCTCCCCTGCAAAGCAGCTGCAAATACCAAATCTGTGTAGGCAGTACTCCTATGAAAAAAATGAGATGGAAGAAACACTCGCACTTAGGACAATAGAAGTCCCCGTCCTCCCCCCCCAATCAAAAGTAATGCTTCCTCAGACATCTCAGGGGCAGTAAGCTCATTAGCATTTAAATACATCTGTAAATACCAACAGATTTAGAAAATGCATACAAGAACTGTAATCTTTTAAAAAGACAACATCCTTACCTGCTATTCCTATGAAGACTGTCAAACCAAAACAAACAAAGAATACTACAAAGACCAGAACAAAATGCCGTTTGGACAGTGTATATAATCGCATCGGTGCCAGCCTACAGGAAGCAAAAGAAAACATAGAATTAGCGGTCAGTCATATTTCTAAAGGGGGGCCGGAGGGGGGCAATAGACCCTATTCATTCCTCCACAAAGAAAATTAAACCAAACTCTGAGGTAACATGTAACACTAAGAAAAAAAAAAAATTAATGCTGCTTTATAGAGCAAGAATAACTACAAGGAATTATTAGACATATGTAAGTGCACGCACATCTGCACCCCAAAACGTATGAATTTTGCCCATTCTTTTTATGCTAGGGTTTTCTATTGTCCTAAGACTTGAGCAAGAGAAAGCATTTCTTAGAGGGAGAAAAAGTTACATTTTTTTAGTTCATATGTTAATAATTGAAACATCCAAGATACCATGTCTCCTGAAATGACAGCTTAACCTAAAGAGGTTGACATCACTAACAACTCAGTTACCTGCACAGGATCCTGATGAGTTTTCTACACCCTATATGTATACTTCATCCCTGCAGGATCACCCCTAACAAGGAGTAAGGCAGAACTCCAGATCTGCTAGATGTGCGTGCTCAGGCTCTGCACTCTTGTCTGAGCTCCACCAAAGCTTGGGAAACAGACACCTGGAAATTTATTATTAGACACTTAAATACAAATAAACATAAAAGCAATGACATCTCTTCCACAACTGGTTGGTGGTTATCATTAGGTTAAAGACAAAATAGAGGGGAAAAAAGTACTAGAAGGACCAATTACATTATCTTGGAAACAGGTAAATTCCAGTTCTGTTAGCTTAAGGGAAATAGGAGCAAAGCATTAATCCTATGTAACTTATCCCTCCTTCATTTTTGTTAAATGCATAGTTCAAAAAAGGACAAATCCACCATGTTTCAAAATACAGCCAACATTTTTTTTTTAATTATGCCAGAACTGAGCCACCACATAGTTGATTTTCTACTGCCGTTCCAGTAGGTATGATCATAGAAAGCTGTACGTTTATATGGGAAAGCTGTAGAATTGGGGTGGTGGTGGTGTTTTCTGATAAAGTTGTAAGAGCACCATCATGGAAAGAAATGAAAGCATAAGACTTTAATGACAGTGCTCCCTTTCAGCTTGGAATAAAACTTCTTTTCACCAGCTGAATGATGCTTTTACTGGTTCACCACGTTAATGAAGAAATGCAGAAAAGGTGGTGGAATCCTTTCCATAAGCCCAGCCTGAATTCTGTGACCAGGTACCCCAGGCCTGCATGCCTGGCGGCCCTTAAAAGTAAGGCAAACAATTCACTTTAAACCAGTAAAAGGATTTAATAATAATCTCTATTTTCTTTAAGAATCACTGCACTCTCTCCAAATGAGGCACTACAAAAATAATTACATCATTCCTTTACTGTAAAGTTTGAAAGATCCAGATCTTAATTTAATTCACAAAGGTGGTGGGGAAGGGAGGAAAAACCCACAGAAGTAATGAGAACTGCAAGCGAGTAACTGTAAATGTTACAATTTTGCACAAACTGGCTGTACCGGACTCTGGGCACAGCACCTGCAAACGCAGTGTAACTTGCCTTGCCGCACACCATTATGCGGAGCAAAAACCCCACGCCAGCCTAAGAAGTCAGAATAGCTGATTGTACAGGCAAAAAAGGTAAATCGACCATGAAATTACCACAATCCTAAATGGGAACAGATCAGATCTCTGCCACAGAGATCATCACACAGAAGTCGCACAGACAAATATGATTTTAAGTTGACTTTGAAAAACGCCAATGAATAGAGGCATTTCAAACCAGGACATGTCAGCACAACTTTTGCAGGGATCTAACGACAGTATTTTCCTTAAATCAATGTCTTAACACCTCAGCCTTCATGCACTTAAACCACTTTAAAGCTATGACATCTGTACTAGTACTAAAATAACTAACTAAATAAATAAGGTGCATTTTCCTAACTGTTCCAAGGGCTCTTTCAGTTCCACAGATGACCTGGTATTCCCTGTCTGCCTAAGAACACCATGTATGGGATATTACCTTGAGATACCAAAATACTAATCTTAACAAGAAAATCCTTGATATATAAAAATGATACATAAAATGTTGATATGCCTTAACTATAAGGGTTCAAGTGGATACCAAATGCTTCCTGGAAGAGCTCCCACTGAGGACCACTCAATACATAGAAACCAGGTCTGGATTGGAAAGTACATGGGTTGAGAATAGCTGGCAACTTGGAAGAGTATCGTATATATGCAGGAAAGTATCATATATGCTCATGCTGTTCTTAACAGCTTACATCTGGGCATCTACTTAACAGCTACAGTCTGATGCAGGATACTTCTGACTTGCTATGCGTACTCTTGGTTCTTTTGATAAGCTTCCTAATTTCCAAGTTTTTGTAGACATTCCGAAGTGCACAATGTGAACATGAAAAGCAGCTTCCTCTCCACAGTCCTTACAGGAAAGTCACCAGAGTTCACCCAGCCAACACTCACAACATTACAGCTATTGGCAATTATCACCTTGGTTTATTTGTATGCCAGAGCACAGATGCACTTGCAAGCTTTTGAAGAAACACATTCCAGACACTGGCTCATTCTTTATTCCAACTCCTCTCCCAGTGGTGCAACACCTAGAAGCCAAAATGGTAGGTATACACCTACCTAAGAACAGTCACGCTGGCGCTTTACAAAGAGAGGAGACCAGAGAGAGTAGGGACGTGCTGTGTCTTTTCCCTTCTTCTTTCATACTGGTACTCCTGAAGTCTCATTTAAGCCACTGACTGTATGTGCTATTTTACAGGTCAGTAAGGCAACACGGACACTTTTTGTAAGAGCAAATGTAAGAAATCAGCCAACTCTTAACTACATTTATCATGACAGCAGCCAACAATTTATAGCATTCCTATTGGATGATGTGTTCTTCATTGCCCCTTGCTGCAATGACAGAATTTCCTTGTGTGGTTCCTCATTTCAACCTATCACCAGCTGACATACAAAGCACATAAAATGACCCTCCCGTGTGTTCATTGTTTAACATCTACCTTTTGGAAAGAGATTATATAAAATGTATGAATATACATAAGTGCAAGTTGATGATCCGCCAGTAACAGCTTCTTTCTTACATCTGAAAGGCATTTATGGGAAAAGCAAAAAAGGTTCCTCACTCTGGAAGCACCTGTTCAAACGAGTAAAGAACTGTGCTTTGCTTTATTAGCAGAAGATGCTTTAATCAGCGTAGCCAAGGCAGTCCGAAGCTCAAGACTAGCCATCCAAGTGTCTGCAGATTTCTCAGGCAGCTTTTACCACCTGTACTGCATTTTATCCTAACTCAGATAGAAACTAAATATTTTATAATTAAATTGGATATGTCTGAAACTAACCGCAAAGGAGCAAAAAGCACTGAGATACAAACAGAGAAATATTATACTTAGACATCTCAAATAGCAGTCAGTAAAAACTAAACTGCCCTAATGCAATCTGTGATAGAGTGACCTATGGAAACGCACAGCCATAACAACTGCAATCTTTCGGTAGCCATTCATATGTGAGATGTAAAGGTAAGTTAAAACTTGCTCTTTGAGTAAAGTTTTGGCTCAAATGGTTAAGCAAAATGTTTCTCAGACTATTCCTCATCTTCAAATCACTTCTCATGCCTGCACAGCATAGTCTTTACTAGAGTAAAGACTATCGTGAAAATCAGAGCCTTTTATACAATAGTTTTCACTTAAGACTCTCACTTTACAGATGGGAAGGCTATGACAAAATTGGGATTAAGCAGTAGGTAGCACAGAGTTGATATTAAAATCAGAAATAACTCACTTTCACGCACAGTAGTTTTTCTGACATACTAGCCTCAACATCTCTGCCTCCAACTGCTCTTTTCTATTTTAGGCTCACTCTCAAATAAAACCATCAAACCCACTTTGATTTAAATGATTATACATGCTACGTACATTCATAGTACTGGGTCTATCTGTACATACTGCACTTTCTCACGGTTTAAAGACATTGCTTGCTTTGGTGTCCCTTGGAAGACCTTGAATTTCTTCTTGCAGATGTATTCCACCATGGTTAATGAGGCAGCACATGATTCCATAAAATGATGCATACAATTAATATTAACAGTACTACGTAGTACTGTTACAGGACAACTGACAGCTAACCATGACTATGCTAAACAGCTCGCGTGCACAGGGTGGGTTTGGCTTTAGTGTCTTGTTTGTTGTATTCATTGAAGTCTGAGTAGTTAGTCAGGACTATGGCTCTATCCATGCGCAGACACATCCGGGAAAACAAGTTTTTCTTTTTCCTTAACAGACACAACCTGAGAGTGGAGATACAGATTCACCACCCAAGAGGAAAAGCTGCAGCACTCCTCTAAAGAAGTGGGCACTCACTCGCAGGTTTCTGACCGGCGAACCATAGCCTCAGAAACATTCATTTAACCCTCCCTCGGTGATCTTACTTCCTTAATGAGAATTAACGTGTATAAACTGAATGACAAGATTCAGGTCTTTACAGGGAAGAAGCTTAAGTCACCGCACGCGGCCAGAGGAAGGCACTTCTTCTCTTCTCCCCGCCCCGGCCCCGGCCCCGGCCCCGGCCCCAAGCAAACAAGCACGTCCCGGTCCCGGCAGCGTCCGGTCGGTGCATGTCCCCCCGAGACTTAGCGGACCGCGCCGACGGCCGGGGCGGTGGCAACCGCGGGGCGCCCGGAGCCGCAGGCAGGTTCCCCGCGGGCAGGCTCCCCACAGGGAGGCTCTCCCCGCGGGCAGGCTCCCGCCGGCCGTTGAACGGCCGCTCCCGCCGCCAGCGCCCGAGCGCGAGGGCAGCCTCGCGAGCCCCCAGCGAGCCGCCACCCGCCCGGCGCGCGCGAGGGTCCTGGTCCCGGTCCGGGTCCCCGCCACCGCCGAGCCCCCACCCCGGCGCGAGAGCGGCGACCACCCCGCTCCTCCCCCGCCCACCACTCACGGCTCCATCCCGGCGCCGCATGCGCAGTGGAGGCACCTCCTCCCCCCCGCCCTCGCCCGGCAGCCGCCGCCGTCGCCGCCGCCGTGGCACAATCGCGAGCGGTGCCTCGCGGCGGCTTCCGCGTGCGTCACCCGGCCGCCACGCGATTCGGGCGACGTCACGGCAGCCCCCGCTGCTCCTCCGCCGCGGGGCCGAAGGGCGACGCTGCTGGCAGGGGGCGGCGGCGCTACGGCGAGGCGGAGGGGACACGCGCCTGCGCTCGCCGCTCGCTCCCGGGCGCAGCGCCGGTGCTGGGGGCGGCTGGCGGCCCCGGCTGCGGGCAGTCGTCGCGGCGGTCCAGGCCCGGCCTGCAGCCTGAGGGGCAAACCGCCGCCTCCCGCGCGGTACCGCGAGCCGCAACCGCCGCTTTTCCACAGCGAGAGCCGCCGGGCGGGCGGGCAACGGGCGCAGTCACGGGCCGCCAACCCGCCCTGGCAGCCCCGGGGGCCGCCTCGGGAAGGCAGTTCAAATCCGGCGCGGAGCTTCGGCGCTTTGGACGGCGCCTTCGCTTTGGTGAATAGGCCTCGAGCGCAAGCGTGTGCCGTGCCCTTCCCGGCCGAGCGGGGGGTTCGAAATACGTCATTCTGTTGGGGTGACAGCGGTGTTTTCCACGTTCCCAGTGCCCTTTTCCAGCTTGTATTGTAGTCGTAGCAGCCACGTTCATCACAGGGGAATTTAACCGTATAACCAGAGAATACGTAAGACAGAGAAGTGGTTCTGCATCTGATGTAAACCTATCCATTTTAGGCGTAACGACCGGCGCGGCTTATCCGTGCTGAACATGTGCGTGTGTAGTGCCCATCAGAGACAGCCTCCTGGTTTGCAAATTACTTTCTTCCCAGCCTGATCAAGCGGCGATGGCTTTTTCGGAGAAATGAAAATGCCATCGCTGCAGTCACCTGCACGCAGCTTTGTGGTATTCAAGAGATGTGATTAATGTATCGTGCTCACAGAACAGTCAGCTCACGAGCACTGGAAATTAAATCCTAGGAGTAACCTACTACTTTAAATGCACCGCTTAATACAAATCTCCAGATCGCATCTAACACTATTTTATTCTTGCACAAATGCTGAGGTAAAGTTGGATTTTGTTCTGCTTTCCTATTAAATATCTTGAGACGGGGCAACAAACATTGTCAACAGATGCATTTGGTAGAGATTATGAGAATTAGGCAAGTTTAGGGATTTTGCCAAGTTATAGTTTGTATTCATTTTTGGTAGTGCTAATATTTGTTTATTGAAAGCCAGCACTGCAGTTACTTAAACATCTAGGGATACTTGGTGCCTAGTCTAGGATAAAATTCAGAGTAACCTCCCAGCTTTGGTGTTTGTCATATATGTGAGGTAGAGCCATCTCAGGATGACCCCAGAAATATTTAGATAGATCGGTCAACATAAAATTTAAAAATTATCTCTTCAACAATCAAATACTTGCATTAAAAGCTTATTTAGATGGTAAGATGATTTTATTGCAGTGACTTTTTAAAGGTACTGAAGATTAATAATATTATTCATTTCATTCAGTTACCTACGGGGAACTCATGTCATTACTGGTGACCTATGGGACCCAGTATGTCTCTTGTGTAACGCCACAAAACCCAAAAGAAACGTGCTGGGTATTAATCCAGTCATTGATACTGGTATTTATCCTATCAGTTAGGTCTGTGATTTACAGCACGGATGTTCATTTAGTAATCTCATAAAAAGGCTGTCTTGAGAAATGCATAATACCAAGTGATGAAGGAAAGGCATTTATAAATTTTAGATCAACAAGAATCACTACTGTAGGGCAGAAAATAAAGCTTTGAGTAATCAGGA